>NW_016811454.1:1494509-1539864 GCF_001698545.2 Rhinopithecus bieti | reverse complement strand
CATTCTCCTGCCTCAGCCTCCCAAGTAGCTGGGACTACAGGTGCCCGCCACCTTGCCCGGCTAGTTTTTTGCATTTTTTTTTTAGTAGAGACGGGGTTTCACCGTGTTAGCCAGGATGGTCTCGATCTTCTGACCTCGTGATCCGCCCGTCTCGGCCTCCCAAAGTGCTGGGATTACAGGCTTGAGCCACTGCGCCCGGCCACAAAAAAAAGATTTTTTAAATGAAAGCCTCCTTCCCCTAAATTCTCAATTACAACTTTGGAAGCATCAGTACTGACTGAAGTTCCTTATTTCCCCTACTCACATGTGCTTATACAGCATAAAATGTCTATAAGACAAGCAGTCAGTGGAGTAGTTGGAAGAGCAGAGAAGCTAGGGTAATAAACAGAACAGATAATTAGTCCTTGAATAACTGATGAACTTAGGCTCCAAGGGCATTATTCTACAACATTTTTTTTTTTTTGGAGACGGAGTCTCGCTCTGTCGCCCAGGCTGGAGTGCAGTGGCGCCATCTCGACTCACTGCAAGCTCCACCTCCCGGGTTCACGCCATTCTCCAGCCTCAGCCTCCCGAGTATCTGGGATTACAGGTGCCCGCCACTATGCCCAGCTAAGTTTTTTGTATTTTTAGTAGAGATGAGGTTTCACCGTATTAGCCAGGATGGCTCAATCTCCTGACCTCGTGATCTGCCCGCCTCGGCCTCCCAAAGTGCTGGGATTACAGGTGTGAGCCACCGCACCTGGCCCCAAACATTCTTAATGGTACTAAAACTACTCCAAACATTTTTCTGATAGCAACCAGTGACTGGATAACAAGTTTGCTCCAGAGGAAACACTTTTCAGAAAGGATGAGTAAGTTGCTTCCAATAAAGAGGAATGGCCACAGCTGAGAAGACGCCTTTAAAATACAATCTGGGAAAGTACTCTCCAATCTAATTTGTTTCATAGCATGTTAGTACTTTTAAAATTTTTCTGCAGCATACTTGGAAAAAAATTGGAAGAGTAGCAGGGACAGATATAACATGTCCATTGATAACTGCCATGTGTCCAGCAAGGCTGGCAGATTTGTCCAGTAAAGAAACAACAAGCCTTATAACCTGTTGAACTTAGTTTATTGCTTAGACATCAAACAACAACAACAACTCAAAAAACAAAAAACAAAGAGGCCAGTTCCTCATGTCCTTTGTGCCATAAGGCAACACTGAAACAAAAGTGGCCAGATGACAGCATGGATGATAGCACACGGTAGCTGAGAAGCCTGTGGCATGATGCAACTAAGCAATTTTATAGCCTGCAGCTATTTCCTAAGGGTAAAGACAAGGCCTCATACCTCATCAGAATCCAAGAAGCAATGAGAGTGTCTCATGATGGCCTCCATGGAAGATTGGGAGGTGAGGGGAAAAGGCCTTAGGGCATCTCCTCAGAAGCTCTTCATGTTCTGGGACAATCACATGGCATTATTCCAAGACTTAGATCAGTTGTGGTTAAGCTTTGCCTATGTGGCCTACATGGAGACTTGCACAGATGACAAAGACATCATGGTGGAGTCATTCCCCTAGGCCATGGTGGAATTAAAGAGTCTCTTGGGAAAGATTATGAAAGAGAGGGAAGAATGACATGCAGAGGTCCGTAAAAATAGCCAAAAGGGCTCTGATTAGCAAGCTGAGACACTAGTTGGTCTACAAGGGAAAGAGGTCACACGGGCAGTATTGGTTCATTAACATGAGAATCTACCATGGGCAGAGGGCTAGTGAAAGCCCAACTGGACACAGCATAACAGGACATTTTAGACCATTCCTAACACAGGGATCTGGAAATGCTACTTGACATTGTGAGAAACAAACTCACCTGTCCGCACCCAAAGAATGCACTCAGAGACCAGGAGAATCGCGAAAGTGAGATTTCAATGATGGTCTTGTGAGATTGGGTGTCTGATGAGCAGGCACACCCAGCACAGTTTCAACAAGCAATTTGTCCCCTAGTGTGCATGTTCCTTCCCCAGTTCCTCATAGGCTGAGGACGATGGGGTCACAATCTTCCCAGACATTGTCTATTGATTGTTAGGTAGGGGATTTAGATGGTTTCTTTAGGGTTGTCTTGCTGCATTGTTTTTGCAGCCCACAATGCACTGCAATCTTAGTTAGCTCAGGGGCTCTTCAAGTATTTGACTTACGACCTAAGTAGCTGGGCAGGCTGATAAGAATAGACAAAGCAAGCTATTTTGCAGACTAGTAAACTTTCATCTTAGACTAAACTTTGGTTCGGGTGAAGGCAACTAAGGGGGTGACGGGGGAGGGAGGAAGCCGACAAGCAGGTATTGGCTATCCAAGCAGAGGCGTAGTATAACCTGTTTCTTCTGTAGTTTGCTGACCTAAGCTGATTCAAGGCACTTTGTCTTGGAAATAGACCACTGCATATATCATTTCCTTTAACAGTAAAAAAAAAAAAAAAAAAAAACACATGGGCCGGGCACAGTGGCTCGCGCCTGTAATCCCAGCACTTTGGAAGGCTGAGGTTGGGTAGATCACTTGAGGTTGGGAGTTCGAGTCCAGCCTGGCCAACATGGCAAAACCCCCATCTCTACTTAAAAATACAAAAAAATTAGCCGGATGTGGTGGTGCATGTCTGTTATCCCAGCTACTAGGGAGGCCGAGGCAGGAGAATTGCTTGAACCCGGGAGGTGGAGGTTTCAGTGAGCCAAGATCCCACCACTGCACTCCAGCCTGGGTGACACAGTGAGACTCTGTCTCAAAAAAAAAGAAAGAAAGAAAAAGGGAACTACTAATCTGGCCTAATTCTCTTAAGTCTACAGATGAGGAAACGAAGGTCCAGAAAGGTGAGATGATTTTCCAAGGTTACACTTCTACTGTGGAGAAACAGCTTGAGCTTGACCATTTCCTCATGGTCCAAGGCTGCTTCTAGTGGACTACTTACTTCTAAATTGTGACACATGTTTTTGCTTACCAACACAAAACTGCACCAGTTAGAAATTGTTCCAAAGCAAAACTGAAACTTCTGACAATGCTACTATTCTGAAGCTGAAATTATGCCTTTAAAAAAACACTTTTTTTTTTACCAGACTAGTTCAATGACATCAAGAATTGCTACATTCTTAGTTATTTTTTAAAGCATTGTTTTATCCAGATACTTAAGAAGATGTGATTTTAGTATTTCATTATTTCATTGCATTTTAAAGCAAGGTTTTAATTTAGTCTTACAACCAAAACACTTTCCAAAAAGAGCATCTCTAATTTGGGCATTTGTGTCAATAAGAAAATATGACTAATTAATATATATCAGATTTACTGCCAACTTTTCAGGAATACATTTATTTTGTCAAGTAGCCTGTTAATTAAACAGGAGTATGATAAGAGAAACAAGTGATAATAATACAAGTAAGTAGAGCTCCAAGCTTCATTATCATTTTCAGAGGGAAATGTAGGTAATATCCACAAACATTACATCACATTATACTTTTGATACCAAAATTCAAATACAATTTTGGTACTGCTATTCTATCTGTATATAAAAATTAAGTAAAACAAAAAAGGCGCTAGATGCATGTTCTTAATGATTAATATTCTGTGCATACCTTTTTCTGCACACAATTTTTAGGGGAGACAGAACACAGATTAATGAAATGCTGACAATCTAACATATGCTGTGACAAATTGGAGTTATAGAAAAAATTGCCAATTTTGAATATCAAGATATATTTGAAGGTTCCTCATTCTCCCTCACTCAAAAAAAAAAAAAAAAAATCAAATATATTGTTTGGTTTCTGCTAGCGTCATAATGAGCAACAGTTTATCCAGGTTCTGCTATATGCATTGAACCATTATCTCCAGCAATAAGGATTTTTATTTGTATTATTTTTATTTTCTTTGAGACAGGGTCTTGCTCTGTCTCCCAGATTGGAGTGCAGTGCTGTGATCTCGGCTCACTGCAGCCTCCGGAGCGATATCTGTTAGGAAATGATTGCCTGAGTTTGAGCAGCAAGTGAGGAAAACCTGGAACACTGGGAGAAATCAAGACGACCACGGATACTGGTGTGAGTTGGGAGTCTTTCTATTTGTTCAATGAATGAATAAATAAAAGAGCAAGTGAATAAAGGCAAAAGTTCACAGTGAGAGCTGGTCAAAAAGGAAAAGATGTTAACTTTGGATTTAGACAAGCTAAATTTATAATGATGGCTGGATATCAAGGTGGGAGTCCTCAGGAAGCAGCAGGAGATGTCAGGCTAAAGTTTGAGAGTAATCAGAGCAGTAGGTACAGGTTTCAAGTTAATCTCCAGGGAGGTCAGTGTTTAAGCCAGGGCATAGAAGGATCCTAAACTGGGAGATCATGTACAGGGTGAGAACAACAGAGAAGCCTGAGGAATGATGATGAGGAATTGGAACTGACAAAGAGCCCAGAAAAGGCATAATACGGGAATAAAACGGAGAAAAGAAACAATGCAATGTCATCAGTCTTGACTGGTTCAAGAGAGGCTAAAGAGAATGACATCAAAGGGCATGGATGGCCTCAGAAAGAATAGTTGTGGGAAAATCACAAGGTGAAAGCTAAACTGCAATGGGTTAAGGAGTGACGGTCAGTGGAAAGAGCAGGTATAATGTTGACCAGTACAAAGAAAGAACTGCAATTAAAGGAATAAGAAAGGGGAGGGAAGATTTTAGTCTTCAAGAATAGACATTGGTACTGAGAGTAGTAAGCATTGTGGGACACTATATTTGGCCTCTATGTACTGTTTAGGTGACATATGGTCTGGCCTCTTAGATTTCTACTTTTTATTTATTTATTGTTTTTTGAGACAGAGTCTCACTCCATCATCCACTACAACTTCCGCCTCCTGGGTTCAAATGATTCTCATGCCTCAGCCTCCAGAGTAGCTGGAATTACAGGCCCGCCGCCACACCCAGCTAATTTTTGTAATTTTAGTAGAGATAGGGTTTCACCATGTTGGCCAGGCTGGTCTCAAACTCCTGACCTCAAGAAATCCACCTGCCTCAGCCTTCCGAAGTGCTGGGATTACAGGTGTGAGCCTCTGTGCCCATCCTCTACTTTTTAGTTGAGCAAAAGTATCTTGAATTTGATGGAGCTTATGTTGAAAATAGTTTATATTTTTTACTTTTATCTTTTTAGAATTTATTTATTTTTGAGACAGTCTCACTCTGTCACCCAGGCTGGAGTGCAGTGGTGCAATCTCGGCTCACTGCAACCTCTGCCTGCCAGGTTCAAGCGATTCTCCTGCCTCAGCCTCCCCAGTAGCTGGGTCTACAGCGGGACATGCACATCTTCTGATAAAGGACTGTCTACTAATTCTTTATACTTATAGTCATATTTTCTTTTCTTTTAGACATGGGATCTTGCTGTTTCCCATGTTGGCCTCAAACTCCTGGGCTCAAAGGGTCCTTCTGCTTCTGCCTGAGTAACTGTGACTACAGGTGTGTACCACTGCACCCAGCTCTATATTTTTTTTTTTTTTTTTTCTTGAGACAGAATTGCCCAGGCTGGAGAGCAATGGCACAATCTCGGCTCACTCCAACCTCCGCCTTCCGGGTTCAAGCGATTCTCCTGCCTCAGCCTCCCAAATAGCTGGGATTACAGGCATGTGCCACCACACCTGGCTAATTTTTTGGAAGTAGTAGAGATGAGGTTTCACCATGTTGGTCAGGCTGGTCTTGAACTCCTCGGCTCAGGTGATCCACCTGCCTCAGCTTCCCAAAGTGTTGGGATTACAGGCGTGAGCCACTGCACCTGGCCTATATTTTATTTTCTTGAGTAGTTTTCTATCCCAAAGTATCTTCTTTAAGTCAGGATACCATGATATATTTTCTTCCATTAAATGATGCTTTGTAGTATGTAAGATAAAATGTAGGAGAATTTTTTTAAGTTACAAAGCAAAGGCAAATTTATATTTTCTTTTTTTCTTGTTTTGAGATGGAGTTTTGTTCTTGTTGCCCAAGCTGGAAAGCAATGGCATGATCTCAGCTCACTGGAACCTCCGCCTCCCGGGTTCAAGCGATTCTCCTGCCTCAGCCTCCTGAGTAGCTGGGATTACAGGCGTGCACCACCATGCCCGGCTAATTTTTGCATTTTTTAGTAGAGACAAGGTTTCACCGTGTTAGCCAGAATGGTCTCTATCTCCTGACCTCATGATCCACCCGCCTAGGCTTCCCAAAGTGCTGGGATTACAGGCATGAGCCACCACACCCGGCCTTATATTTTCAACAGGATTCTCATTAACTGAATGCATCCTAGAATATTTGGAAATTTGGTTGGGTAAGAGTAACCACATATGCTGGTTACCCATATCCTCTTGTATTTACAAAATCAGCAGCAGACATCCCTTATCATCAGAAATTTCTTCCCAAGCTCTCAGCCTCTCTCTATCTTCCTCCTTCGCAGCTAACTTCTGTTCCCTTGTTCATTTCCCCGGGACACTTCCTACTAAAATTAGCCTGTGTTGTTTATCTTCAGTCTTTCCCTCTAGTTATAAAAGAAGCATAATTAAAATTTACCTAGTACTTAGTATATGTCAAGGACTATTCTAAGTGCTTTACATAGGTTCTGTTGTGTAACCCTCTCAATGCAAAATGCATTTTACAGATGAGGAAACTGAAGAAGAGAGGGGATAAATGATCTGCCTGAGATCACACAGCTTGGAGTCAAGATTAGAACCTAGGAAGTCTGGCTCCCAAAGCCACAGCCTTAACCAACTGCTATACTGCTTCTCACTAGACCCCCCTCAGTCTCTTCAGAGTACTAACTTTATTCAGTAATATTTACTATGTGCTGATACTGGGAAGCAGGTGGTGCTAGGGACTGAGCTTTTTGGAATTAAGGAAGTAGATACTGGAGCATACCTTCCAGAAGGGGACACAAACAAGAAGTCATTACAATGAGAGTGAGGGGGAGGCAAGAGAACATGCTCAGGCACTTACAAAGTCAGGGTTGGGGAAGGGGCTGACTTTCCCCCTCAGAGTGTCGGGGAGGAGAGCTCGCTGATAGCACTGGAATACTAGCTCCATAATTTGCTAGCTGGGAGACTCTGGAAACATTATTTAAGGTCTCTTTTTGGGCCTAAAATAAAATAAAATAAAATAAAATAAAATAAAATAAAATAAAATAAAATAGATAACAGAGCTGTTCCCCCAAATACGTTCTCAGCTTTTTTCCTTGTTTACAGCTGGCTTCAACATTCAATTCTATGCCCACAGACTCCCCATCTGTACCTCCGGCTTGGGCCTCTCTTCTGAGTGCTAGCGGAAGGGGAGCTGGCCATCTCCCTCTGGCCCCATCCCAGCTCAAACTATGTGTACTCAGAACCCACTGGCCCTCTCCAAACTGTAAAGTGTTCACAGCCATGCTGCCCACTTCCGTCACTGGCACACCGCTCTTCCAGAAACCCAGGGGTGAAACATCTTTGGCTCTTTCCTTTCCCCTGCCCCTTACATCTTTATCACTGTTTCCAAGTCGTTTTGATTTCCCCTTTCCTTCACATTTTTACTTCCACAAGTAGGTGCGACTTCATTATCTAGCTTAACTACTGCAGTAGCCCTCTCCCAAATCACGTCACGGCAATCTTACCTCGATTGTGAGGAAAGATTAGATTTCCTGAGTGCCCGCTGATCATCACTCCCATTCTAGCCTTCCACACTCCTTATGCTCAGTCACCCATTAGCTTCTCTGCTCCTCACCACTCTCTCTCACGCTACACTCCAGACAAGCTGAACTGCTCAGTGTCCTTACACAAACCACAAGGTATCCTAACTGCTCATGTTGCTTGCTTCACCTGGAACACCTTCTCCATTTCTGAATGTCCAAACACTGCCCATCTATGGATGTCCTGTTCAGATCACTCGACTCAGGGCTGGGTGCAGTGGCTCACGCCTGTAATCTCAGCACTTCAGAGGCTGAGGTGGGCGGATCGCTTGACATCAGGAGTTCGAGATCACTCTCCTCTAGAAAATTTGCTCTCTCCTTTGGTAGCAAATTCTGTCTTCCTGACTTGAGCTTACACAGCATTTTATCATTCTACTAGGCAGCTGACGGGGTCTTTCTTGTTTGCACAGATGGTTATGCAACACTCTCCTGCTAGGTGGCAGAATCCTTTGAATGTAGAATCCAGCTGTGATTCATTTTCATGTGTCTCACTGTCCCTAATACAAACTGCCCAAAAAATATAACTCAGTGTATACAAATGAATGGAAGGTCAGAAAGACAGAGAAAACTGGAAAGATGGGAGAAACAGCAATAGCATACTACCATGAGGCCGACTGAAATTTCAGGGTGCTAAGTGATGAGCACCATCTTTCCATCACAGGGATTTGAAGTAGGAAAAATAACTGACTATAGTCACAACATGTTAAAGAGGACTTTTCCAAGAAGACATTTCTGTGAAAGGAACAAAATAACATCACTGGCATGGTCTGATGTGTCTCAAATTCACGTGCTGGAAACTTAATCCCCAGTGCAAGTGTTGAGAGGTGGGACATTTTAGGAGATGTTTAGGTCATGAGGGCAGTGCCCTGATGAATGGATTAATGCCACTGTAAAAGGGTTTGATGAGGAAGTTTGTCCCTCTTTGTCCTTCTGCCCTCTGCCAGGTGAGAACACAGTATTACTCCCCTATGGAGGACACAGTGTCCAAGGCACCATCTCAGGAGCAGCCCTCACCAGATGCTGGTGCCTTGATCGTGGTCTTCCCAGCCTCTGTAACTGTCAGAAATAAATTTTGGTTCTTTATAAATTACTCAGTCTCTGGTATTGTGATAGCAGCACAAAACAGGCTAAGAAAATCACCTTAATGTTTAGACCCACATATTGCTGGAATGCAAGTACAAATTAATGCAAGTACAAATTAATGCAAGTAAGGCTTTTAAATAATACAGACTTTAAAAAAACAAAAAAGCAAACAAACAAACAAAGAAGAGAAACAGGCTTCACTTTGTTGCCCAGGATGGTCTTGAAGTCCTGTGCTCAAGCAATTCTCCTGCCTCAGCCTCCCAAAGGTACTAGGATTACAGGTGTGAGCCACCACGCCCAGCCAATACAGGCTTTTAAAAGAATTATTGTTAGGCCAGGCACAGTGGCTCACGCCTGTATTCCCAGCACTTTGGGAGGTCGTGGGCAGATCACCTGAGGTCATGAGTTTGAGACCAGTCTGGACAACATGGCAAAACCCCATCTCTACTAAAAATACAAAAAAATTAGCTGGGCATGGTGGCACACACCTGTAGTCCCAGCTACTCAGGAGGCTAAGGCAGGAGAATTGCTTGAACCCAGGAGGCGGAGGTTAGTGAGCCGAGATCATGCCAACTGTACTGCACTCTAGCCTGGGCGACAGAACAAGACTCTGTCTCCAAAAAAAAAAAAAAGTTATTGTTAGATCTTAATGAGGCAGAAGAAAGAACAAGGAAGTGGACATATGCTAAAGAAGGGGAATTAATAAAAATATATTATCTTCTAAACTCCAATTATTGCTTCCACTCACAATCCACAGGATCTCAGCATTACCCCTTTAAAGATGTTGCCTCGACTCAAATATTACACTAACAGGCTTGTCTCCTAAGGCTACTATTTTTTTCTTAATCAAGAATTTAGCCAGCATAATCTCAAAAGTTTGTGCAGAGATTTAGAAAGGAAGTAGCCTTAAGTAGAAAATAACAGAAGGTACATTCTGTTAAGAATGTACCATATAACTGAAGAAACAGAATGATCCATTTCAAGCATTATCCTCTATACCTTGTCAATCTCCAGTACAGAGAAATGGAAAAAGTTCTGTGACTGTGGCCATTTTACTAGTACAGTGGCCATCTGCCTCTAGCCTCAAAACGTTAACTTCTTTTAGAGAAACAAAGCACAATTTTAGAATGTACCTTAAACATGCCTGGGTTAGAGACCAAGGAAAACAAGTTCAATTGCTCCACAAAAATTTTAAATTAATTGGCTGGGCATGGTGGCTCACGCTTGTAATCCCAGAAATTTGGGAGCCCAAGGCAGGCTGATCGCTTGAGCCTAGTTGAGACTAGCCTGGGCAACAAGGTGAAACTCTGTCTCTACAAAAAAAACACAAAAACTAGCTGGGGGTGGTGGCACATACCTATGGTCCCAGCTACTTGGGAGGCTGAGGTGGGAAGATCACCTGAGCCCAGGAGGTCGAGGCTGAAGTGAGCTAAGATGGCACCACCGCACTTGCCTAGGTGACAGAGCGAGATCCTGTCCCCCCCCCAAAAAATTTTTTTTTAAGTGAAACTCTCTAAAGAACATGTGATCATAAGAATAGCTTGAGCCTGGGAGGTAGAGGTTGCAGTGAGCAGAGATCACACTATTGCACTCCATCCTGGGCTACAGAACAAGACTCCGTCTCAAAAAAAAGAAGGTTACTAATTTTGTATGTGAATTTTGCCTCTATGTATACAACAAAACCATTTACACTACAGCTTCCCTCAGCAACAAAAGATAGCATTAGAAAGTTGAAAAACAATTCCAAGTAAATAGTTGTTAGTATCTGCGTTAGGCTGTTCTTACATTGCTATAAAGAAATACCTGAAGCTAAGGGGGGCAGCTCATGCCTATAATCCCAGCACTTTGGGAAGCTGAGGCAGGAGGATTGCTTGAGCCCAGGAGTTCAAGCCAACTTGGGCAACACAGGGACACTCCGTCTCTACAAAAAATAAACAAAATTAGCCAGGTATGGTGGCATGTGTCTGTAGTCCCAGCTACTCAGAAGGCTGAGATGGGAGGATCGCTTGAGCCCAAGATATCGAGGCTGCAGTGAGCCATGATGATGCTACTGAATTCCAGCCTGGGCAAAAGAGTGAGACCAGAAGGCGGAAGGTAAAGGGGGAGCAGGCACATCACATGGCAGGAGCAAAAGCAAGAGAGAGGTGGGCGGGGGGTGTGTGCCACACACTCTTAAACAATCAGATCTCGTGAGAACTCAACTATCGGCAGGACAGCACCAAGACATGAAGGATCTGCCCCCATGACCCAAACACCTCCCACCAGGTCTCACCTCCAACACTGTGGATTACATTTCAACTTGAGATTTGGGTGAAAACATTCAAACTACATCCAATGCCTTAAAGAACAAGAGTGTCTCAGCACTTTGGGAGGTCAAGGTGGGAGAACTGCTTGAACCCAAGAGTTCAAGACCAGTCTGTGCAATATGGTGAGACCTCATCTCGACAAAAAAAAAAAAAGGGAAAATTAAGGGCTGGGCATGGTGGCTTATGCCTATAATACCTGCACTTTGGAAGGACTGAGGCAGAAGGATCGCTTGAGCCCAGGAGTTCAAGACCAGCCTGGGCAACATGGCAAGATCCTATCTCTAAAAAACAGATTAAAAAAAAAAAATAGCCAGGTGGGGTGGCACATGCCTGTGTTCCCAGCTACTTAGGAGGCTGAGGTGGGAGGATAGCTCAAGTCAGGGAGGTTGAGGCTGCAGTGAGCCGTGATTACACCACTGCACTCCGGCCTGGGTGACAGAGCAAGATGCTGTTTCTAAAAAAAGAAAAAAAGTTTCTTCCAGTTTTCTATTGCTTTTAAATTTTGGCTATAACACATGAAGTTGTTCTTATATTTGTGAAGCTATGAAAATGAAGACAGAAGAGGCTTCTGATTTAAAGAAATAGAAATTGGCTTGTAAGACTTCCATTACAGCATATAACAATTTCAAATGCAACTTCTGGTTGAACTTCAAGGCTGGATACCCTATCAAAAATCACTTTGGATAGTATTTGTTTGATCCACAGTTATTGCAAATATTAATTATTGTTAGTTCAACCATAAAAATCATGAATATATCTGCCTAGAGTTACTGGAAAAATACTGTATTCAAATAAAGGCAGAAAAATACTTACCCTGGATTTGCAGCTTCCATCAATATCCCAGCAAAGAAAATTAAACTAAAAACAAGGCTACTTCACAGCAAGATTTATTAATACATCCAAAAGAAAGAAAGAAAAATGATTTTGTCACACTATATACAGATAATACATACAGTGTTTCATACACATATTACATCAGTTTTACACAAGAAAATATACATAAAATGTAAACTTTTGTATACAAAACCCTTAAACAAATTAAACAAGGACCAGATAACAAAAGGAGACCAATTCATTATTATTTCATCAAATTTTTTAAAACAGTAATACAGTACATTCATTGAGATATATATGGAAAATGTGAGCCATCTCTTCTTGTTTAAAGGGAAATTACAAACCAAAAGCCAATCGCCTCCCAAAACGTGGTCTCCCCCAGCAATGCCGCACCCAACGCCACAAGTATGCCTCTCCACTAGAACTGGGGGCTCTTACCAAAACCTGCCCATCTCCTCATCTTGCTCCTACAGTCTGTGCAGAAACAAGTGGCTCCTAACTTTTGTGCATATAATTAAACTCGCAGCCACTATGAACACAAATACAGAGGAGAGATTCTCAGTTTGTAAGTTCCCTTTAAGCAGCTTTTATATTTTGTATTTATTTTAATGCATGGCCTGTTAAACATACTTGTGTGCCAAGGTGAATGAGAACGCTGAAAAAGAAGGGCTTTGAGAACCGCTAGTCCTTGCTACCGTGCAGTTTCTTTGTTAGAAGAGATTTTAAAACTGTCCAACCTGTCTCATTTGCTGGTTTCAAATAAGCTACCTCACCTTTGATTTCCCACTGCAACTTGGTTTCGACTTACACTTCAGTACTCTAGTTGTTAGTACCATACAATTGCCAAGAGGCTTTTTGTTAAAGGCTACTTCTGATATCAGGTTCCAGCTAAGCTACTCAGTAAAATGGCTCAAACCCCAGCCTCTCTATTTTAGTCTTCAGGAGTACTCTTACCTCACTGTTTTTTAACATCTTACAATTTAGGATTGTCCATCTAACCCTCCTCTCTCTGCAAGTTCTTGAGATGTAATCTGCTGCCAACTCTTCACAAAATAAAATAATATTTAATAGTTCGTCCTTAATAGTCTTGCATTCAGTGTGTCAAATTGATGTACTAATGAAAAATACCTGAAACTGTGGGGAATAAGAATTAAATCTATTTCAAGCACATGCAACTTGGAACTCGGAAAAAAAAAAGAAAGAAAGAAAGAAAAAAGAGTTTGGGAGGGCCCTTAACTAAAATGTGCTTAAGACAGCTTCATGAGAGAGCTGCTTTCCTTCAAATTTGAATTTTGAACAAGGCAAAATAACAATTAGGTGATATATTTCCCTGCAGCATGAGAGTAGTTAACTTCCCCCAGGCAAAATGATCTCAATAATCATTATTTATTAATGAAAGGAGGAGGCAAATTGGTGAATTAAGTTGATCTAGGAGATGGTGGATGACATACACTAATGGAAATATTAGGATCTCTTTATAAGTGAAACAAACAGTCTGGTCTGTGGAACATCTCCACTTCAGAGAGAGGAAAAATGCACAAAGCTCCTCAAGTGAATCTCCAGCTCTTTCTTACTCTCATGGGACAGACGGCATATTTTAAAATGACAGTCTCCCTTTCAGTTAAGAAAAACACAACAATAAAAGGAAAAGGAAGATAAATAAATAGTGTGTGGATGTCTTTAGATGAGACTTTAAATGTTCTTTAAATAACTTTTGATAATGTATTTTAAATCATTACATACAACTGCCACTGCAGTGACAATATTCCAGTAGGGGCAGCATTTTGCTAAATGTAAAAGATTGCCATTTAAAACTCATACATATACATGTGTATATACAGTTATATCAACACTATTTATATACATATATATCTAGAGAGCAATATTTCATTGCCTTTGAATATCTATATATCTACTCCCACAATATATACTAGAGACATACTGTGTGAGTACATATGAAAGCATATGTACACATGCTCTGACATGTATATATACACTTTTGTCTGTGTGTGCATAAGAGCTTTAAAGGCACAATATATAGGGATGCAAGTTTTCTAGAGAGCTGCAGCAAAGTTAATACAGAATGTCACAAACTGAGAACAGTCAAAAGGAAATGTAGCAGAATTCATCACACAGGAATTCATCAAAGCAGTTTCATCATGAGAAAAATGAGTTAGTTACAGAATTCAAGAGGCTTACATGTGACCTTGTATGCTTTCCATTAAAATGTAAATGGTGAAGTTATGATTAAACTACAAAGCAAAGAAAAATATGTAAATGACAAATTAATGACAGTAAGTGTGCAAATAAACCTAACACTAATCTCAATCATAAAATCATAATTATGTTCTCTTGTAATTTAAGTAAAATGACCCCAAATTATTGAGGTAAAACTTTCAAATTTGTTTTATTTGAAAGTTGGCTTTCTGTTTGTTTTTGAGACAAAGATGAATGCCCAATTCTTGAAATTACTATTGATAATATTACCAAAACTTGTGTCTTCTGGGAAAATTTCAGAGATAAAGATCTTTAAAAGACAACAGAGAAGTTGACGAAATATGCTTAAGCCAAAAGTTTCCGGCCAGAAAAGACAGAATTAAGGAGAAAAAAACCACAATGATGTGTGATTTCTTTTTCTTTTTAAGTGATGAGAGACTGACCAGTAGAAGGTGGTGAAGATGAAGAATATGAAGATGAAGATGAAGAAGAAGATGAAGAACTGGCAAGTAAGAATTGTTCAGACAGGCATTCATTGTGTAATATCCATAAACAAGACTATAATCCAAAGGACTTCCATTTTACTATGTTCTGATGATGTACTCTAGACTGTCACCTCTTCTGGCTTACAGAATAATCCAGAACTTTCCATAGACTTTAATCTTGCTTAACAAAGGCTGTTTACCTATTATACACACACATTTTTAAGGGAAATATATGTATATAGCTTTATCTATACACACACATATACATACGTGTATATATAGATTTATACAAATGTATAAATAAACATAATACTTTTCAATCTTTCCATTGACAAGGCAAGTTCACATTCAGCAAAGTGCCACCACATCCCATATACACATCTCTGTACAGATATACACATAAGGGTCTGTTTTCACCCTTCAATCGGGAGAATTTTTTCTAGCAAATCCCATTAACCAGCAACTGAAGGGAGAAATGGCACCAGTACAAACTCCCTTCTTTCATTTGCATGCATATGTACAAGAAATATGCAGATTAAAAAAAAATCCCAAAACAAGAGTGAATGAAACCAGGAGATGCTGCAAAAACACAACTGTAGAAAAGAACAGCATATAGAGCTTTCCTAGGTCTTCACTATATCTAAGATGAAGTAAATGATGCTCAAGAGACAACTACAAATTCAGGTATATTATCAGAAGTTGTTTTGACATATTTCGAAGTACATGATTTTTTAAGTATTAAAAATAAATGTTATTGGAACATTTAATAACAACTCTAATTTTGACTATTTCAGACCACCAGATACTCCAGTAATAAATGTATAGCAAAATAACACCTTAAAACTCAAAATAAAGGGATGTATTCTTTTTTTAATTCCATATGAATCAGGGGTAGCACAATTTTTCCTATAGCTAAAATATGGGGATGGGAGCACTCTTAATAAATAACAGCAGAACTGAGTAAAAGTTTTTTGAAAAATTTTGGAAATGAAATCACCCCAGCTTTGACATATGCACGGTGAAATTATCCCACCAACTCCTTAAACAAAGCAGCCCCTTCCAAAAATTCTTTATGAAAGGCCTATACTTTCTCTTAACTTCACCAAGAAAAGATGATCAACAATATTTTCTTACTCAGAATATAAAGAAATCTATAATAAACATAAAAAAGGTTCAACAGATCTCTGGTCCCATCACCACAATAGATAAACACAGCTCATGTCTGGGGCTGTCTGTCTCCCTCTCTTATTTTTATGCTCAAAAGTGAGAGGCTGATCTTAGAACCTCCTATTTCTGATGTCATTTTATGAACATAGCATAATATAAGTTAATCCAAAGGTTAACATAAAATGCACATGATATCAGAGCTAGCCTTTTAACATAAGATAACATAATGATTAATTTGGTGTATTTATACAACAGAGACAATGAGGAAGTAACTCCAATACCCTCAACTAAATAAATCATGTTTCTACAATACATTCGGTTACCTTTATCTATTTTTATATAAGCACACATTCATATCTCTCACACACGTGCCCCCAATGTATATTTTTGCATGTGTGTAAAAAATACAGACATATACATGCACACGAGTAATTTAATTCTATTTTAAAGTCACAGTGGGAATTCCTTAGTGAGGAGGGATAAAAAGTTCCTGAATAAGACACTGAGAACATCTAGATTTATTATTTTCTCTATTTTACTTCCCAACTTACAGAATAAACTGTAAATTAAAGAATAAATCCATAGGAAATAAAAGAGGTCTTAAAAACTTAGTTTACAAATTCCAGCTACAGTAGTTGGAGTTTTACTTGATCTATGTATTTCTATGTACCCTGTAACTAAGCTTCTAGCCATCTTATGTAAACCACAGATCATTTACTAAACAACATGATTCTCAACAGTTCTAGGAACAGTTATAAATGGTCTAAAGGTGTTCTACATTTTGAGGCCCCAGGATATCCTTTTATTTTATATATCTGCAAGGTAGCAAAGGATAGCTATACACCTTGACACGGCAGAGATCCAGTGTAAAAAGGTGCTTCACTAGTTTGTTTTGTCAAAAAAAAAAAAAAAAAAAAAAGCTCATATATATTTAGCTATTAAACACATAGGCAACATAATTCATTACACTCAATACAGCTTTAGTATAAAACTTATAATTTATGAGGTGATGTTAATAGCATAAATTAATATACCTTTTCTCTTAAAATCTACAATAAGTATTCTGAAAGCTCATTGGGGAAGGAAATTTTTAAATAAAAGTTTTAAAGCTGTGCGTGATGGGAAAGGATTCTGTATTCTGAAGCTGAGATGAGAGCCTGGAGGAGAAAGGAAAAAGTCCTATGCAAGACACTGTGGGCTACAAAACCAAAAGTTTCCTCTTTCTTCCGCTCTCTTCAATGATGAGTCACCTTTAGTTTCTTTTAAAACTATTTTCTTATTTTAAAAACTGCCCTAATTTCCACAAGGAATCCCTGAGACATACTCAATACTATACAGTGAAAAGAACTATCACTGTTGAGAGGAACAGATTCAACCCTTCCAAACAGATGAAGACAATGTCAACAAGTGTCAGACTTCCCATCATTTCAGCACTAATCCACTGGAGCCACCTGCACCTTAATGATGCAGGTTGGAGTCATTTCAGGGCAAATCGGTCTATTCCCCCAAATAAAAGCAATGGTGTGGCATTTAGCTGCATTGGAGCCTTCTGCACTGCGTGTTGAAAATTTTTCCAAGGGGAACTTTGGGTGCATATAGAGCTTACTTCAGTGGTCCCCAGCTTTAAAAACAAACAAAAACAAGCAAACGAAGAAACAAGAAACAAGTGAAAGAAGAGGATTCTATGCCTCTTTGGCCGGGATGGGTACAGATCATGTGTGCATGTGCATTCTTCAGGACTGTAGTGGGCAGAGGCGAGCAGGCGGAAGAGAAGATGGAAAGCTGTGCTGCCCTACGGAGCTCACTGAGAGTTAGATAGATTTTTCTCTTATACGAGTATTGTTCTAAACTTTAGGTCACTCAAAACTGCGTTCAAAGTAGCCAAACATCCCCAGTATTGGGGAACATAGGGTAAAAAAGCCATACCGAATTTGCTTGCTCTCTCTCTGAAACGTCACATTTCCTCTTATTAGCTCTGTATCACAGTGCAGAGAAAACTAACAAAAAGATAAGGGCTGAAGTGAAAACAGAATTTTTGCTATTTAGAAATAAGGCTCCCAAAGTTTGATGCACAAACAACTGCAGCGTTAATGACACTGTTTATTAGAAGAGACAGAACTATTCATTAAAGTTTGATGTTTTATTTCCTAATTCATTAGTCAGGGAGAAATGCTTAACAGATATCCAAACATGTCTTTCACTGGTATTTCATTACAAATTTTATTGGAAAGGTAGTATTTAAAATGTTACTTTAATCTACTAAACAGGATTTTGGTTTCCTCCAGAATATAGGAAAATTTATAAAGATATTAAGATATTATTAAACTTTAATTTTTCTACAGAAAGCCAGTGAAGATTCAGTTAATGTATTGGGAGGGGGGAAACATCTATGTTCTTTCATGTAAATATATATATAACTCTCCACCCCCAAGAAATATATTTTTTTGTCAGGAAAAATATCCTGAGAACAATGTAAATACTGGTAATAAAAGAGATACAAATGAAGACTGTTCAGTATGACTAACTTTTCTTTCAAGGAATCCTCTAAATTGCCTCATTAAACGGGAGAGTTATTTAGAAGACCATAATATTAGATTTCTATATATACCAGATTAAGAAGAGAATTTTAAAAGAAGTCTAAAAGAAAGATGAAGAAATTGAAAACTAATTTTAATGAATTTCAAACCTCTTAGTAAGTTTAGTGTTAATATACTCATCTTTTTGCAATACCAACCCATAGCGACCTTCTGAACTAACCTGGAGGAGAGGAGATTGCCTTACACGTGTACTGCCGACTGATGGCACCCACTGACCATCACCAGCACCCCTAGGATGCCAAGGCACAGGAAAGATGGCGGGCAAGCACCGGCAGACTGACCACACGATATTTACTAGATATGCTCAAATTCTAATCCACTGTATAAAAACAGAATGGTACAGGTCAACGGAAAGGTCAATTCTTTCATGTAAGAAGAAAACTGTATGGACAGGGCACCTCTGTGCATCACAAACATGGTTTCCTTCCTAATCAAAGAGCTGTCTTTGCTACTGTGGACTGTGATCACAGATTGAGAACAAGCTCTGGTAAGGAAGAGCTTTAGTGTCAGTCACAGAAAATGATGATTCTTAACTTTCAGGTGTGAGACTGGGCTTATTTTAAAAATAAATCTTATAAATAATTATTTGGCAAAGATAAAGTATTAGTTTTCTTTAGCCTTAAGACACTAAAGACAGTAACACCAATTTAAGGAAAAAATAATAATAATAACCTCACTTTCCAA
Organism: Rhinopithecus bieti; assembly: GCF_001698545.2. Lineage (NCBI taxonomy): Eukaryota > Metazoa > Chordata > Mammalia > Primates > Cercopithecidae > Rhinopithecus > Rhinopithecus bieti. The sequence goes on along the minus strand of NW_016811454.1, from coordinate 1,520,827 downwards.
CTTGCTCCTCATGCCTACTATTTGTTTCTGATTATAGTCTTCTCATAGAGGGACACTAGACACACCACACTGCCTGCCAACATGAAATTGCTCAGGAAGTCATTTATAAAGCAGTTATATCACACATGGTAGGTTACCAGAGAAAATAATCCTTTGCTGTCTAAGCTATGTGACGATAATTAGAAAATTTTTCCATTGCATAGTCTGTCACTTGGTGGGTTAAGTATAATTGCTACTTACTATTATGAGTTGTTTACTAGCTACATAACCTACCCAGATGTGCAAATTGCTAAGCCATTTTTACAGAAGAAAAAACAATGTCTTAAGTACTTTAATTAAAATAATATTAATAATTATGTAGAGAGAGTAGAGAAAGCCCATCTTTTCTTCAGATGCTACTGATCACAGCCAGTGAATATCACACATTAGAATGGAATTCAGATTCTCAGAGCACAGAATGTATCCATTAACTGCAGCAACTTTGTAAATTAAATCACAGTAACACAATCTAACTGGCCTTTATAAATAGTCCCAAAGAACTGCAGAAACAGAGCGAAACTTCCTTGCCACTATTTCTCATGGGTTTAATACTAGAATAAAAGCTAGTTTCTACCTATTTGGGACCTTATATAAGATTTGTTTTTGATTCCAGTATTGGGCCTTATGATACGTATAAGCAAGCTAGCCTTAAAAGATACTAATTTCGCCCGGGCGCGGTGGCTCAAGCCTGTAATCCCAGCACTTTGGGAGGCGCGAGGCGGGCCGGATCACGAAGGTCAGGAGATCGAGACAATCCTGGCCTAACACGGTGAATACCCCGGCTCTCTAAAAAAATAGCAAAAAACTAGCCAGGCGAGGTGGCGGGCGGGGAACTGTAGTCCCCAGCACTGGGAAGGTCTGAGGGAGGAGAATGGCGAAAGCCGGGAGGCGGAGTTGCAGTGAGCGAGATCTGGCCGCACCTGCCTCCCAGCCTGGGTGACAGAGCCGACGACTCCCTTCTCAAAAAAAAAAAAAAAAAAAAGTACTAATTTCATATTTCTGGAGTAAAAGACACTTCATTCCTTTCTATACATATTAATAGCAAAGTTACTACTAACAGACAAGAATGGCTCTATTAACTAAAAGAAAAACACAGATCTCTCTGGGCTTCTAGATGTTCTCCTCTCTTCCAAAAAGGGACTCATAAACAGCAAGAGCAAAGCAAATTGCAAACTTTGATATCTGTTTTGAACTAGATAAAATAGAGGAGAAGTTTGTTGTTGGTAATTCCTCAACCACTTTCCTCAGCTTTCATCACGGGCATCCAAACGAAAATGTATTTACTCAAAGTTTTTGGTGTGAAGCTGTAACTAGCAACATTCCTGATAATTTCATGCCTCCTTACTAGAAAGCAGAGAAGGGCTTTTAAATGCACATAAAACAGAAAATTGCAAACAATAAAATGTGCAACTTACTGCAAACTCAGCTTTGTATCATAACTGAAGAATTTCAAGCAGCTAACATGAGGGACAAAAAGACAGAAAAAGTTCAAATCGACTACCCAGGACTTTCCCTTCGCTGTCAAAGGGCTGATGAGGAAGTCAATGTGCTGCTCTGCGACAACCTTTAAATACACAATGAAGACTAAACTGAATTGCTGGGAATGGACAGTTACCTAGTGATGCTTACGATGAGTTGTGAAAATAGTTTAACAAACTAAATGACATTTTTGAGCAGAGGTAACTACTCGTGACCACTTCATTACAGTACATTAAAATAAAAAAGCTTACTAATATAGATTCACAGGTGAGAAATATTCAAATTATCTGTCCTCACCATTCAGAATAGAAATTTATGGTGATACCAAATATAATTTTGCTTTATGACATAAGTTATAATTTAGAAATTTTGCACTCTGCAAAAAAGGCAAAGCTATTAAAAATAAATCTTCCAATCAATTACCATGATTTTAAAAAAACTAAATATATTACAAACATATTTTTGGCCCACAAAAAGAAACATCAATAAATACAAAATAGGGCATATAATGATTTCATACAGTCATGTGACATTTCCCCTCCATAACCTCAGGCACGTGGTATCTGCATAATGCCTACTGATCACCATCATTCCTTTAAAAAGCAGAGAAAGAAAAGCTTTCAAAAGAAGGGACTGGTTAGAACTAGCATGGCATAAAGAGAATACATACAGGAAGTAGGAAAATACATCCAATCATTACCTATTAGAAAGGAATTAAGATCAAATATTCCCTGACAAATGAATTATTGAACCACATCAATAGGTATGTTCTCTCTACTTAACTTTTAAAATATATATATATGTGAATTAGACTAGACTCAGGTATAAATAGCCAATGGTATCTCAAGGGACTGTGAAACTACTCAGCAAAAGCAGAGTAGAGATGCCTTTAAAATCTAGTTCCACCCTTCTCTGGGAGGAAAAAAAAGGTAGGCAAGAAACCTCACAAATTCATTTCATAGTCACGAACTCCCTAAACTACCCAATATGATTTTAACCCTAAAATCCTGGATTTTAAAACATTTCCCAAAACTATTTTCAAATTTACTTAAACCCAAGTACTTAAATTATTTTAAAAGTACCAAAGGGCAAATAAAATTTATGTCTAATTTCCATATTCTGCTTTGAAAGAAACTTTAAAATGTGTATCCTTCAGATATCACACATCACTTCACAACTGGTACACTGATTCTACAAGTGTCTGCAACATTTTACAAATCTTACCAAAGAATCACTACTGTAAACATGAAAAATTCAAAAGCAAAAGATGGATCAAGGAGTTCACAGATCCCATCTTTTCAAATCTATCTGACCTATCCTGCTTTTTCACATCAAAATATTTTCTTTAATTACATCTTGCAAATGTATTCCATGAGAGAAGGATTTAGAAACAAACATATGTCTGAAAAGACAAAGTGACCATCAGGCCCCAGAACCCCAGGAGCCTGCAGTCGTCCCAGGCAAGCTTTTCAGGACATGCCTACTTCACTGACGGGAATCCAAGCTTTCTATGTTCTGTTTCTTCTTGGGCTAACTTTTAACAGAAAAAGGTTGTGCTATTCACACGACCAGCCCACCACCCTCCCTATTCAGGAAACTTGAGGAAAAGAAGGACCAACCTTATTAGGATTGTGAGATGTAGGAGAGGAGAAAAGAAAGTCTTATATTCATTACAGAGGGGGAAAACAAACAAACAAACAACGCAAACTAATGGGACAGCCGCTTCCTGCACTGCACAAAAACACAGGCGTGGGCACACGCATACTCACAGGCAGTCAAAAGACACATTTTTTTCTTTTAGTTAAACATGATCACAATTAGGAATGGAATCCTGGCCTCACTGTGGTGTTTAGCAGTTGGTGCTAAGTCAGTCTTGACCTGCCACACACCATTTGCTGTCTCTTATACAGGAACTCAATTAATAAGATCATTCTATCTAGAACCACCTATGTAAAAACCTGGCAATAGAATGGAAAGCATTGATCTGAATACTAGGAAATAGTAAAGGGCACTGGTATCTGAGGTATCTTCCACTTCTAGGACTTGCTGCTAAAAATCAATCCTATCCAGTCACTGTGCTGAACCACTAAGGAAACCACTGGGGCGGAGTGGGCCTGCCAGGAGGGAATGAGCACCAGTGCTAAGGAGCACATGTGAACACTGTAGCGAGGTCCACTGCAGGGCCACTCATCGAACTGGGAAGGGGGGTGCCCCTCTAATCCCCATCTGTTATATCTTCTTTCGGAAAAGGGGAGAGGGGTGCTAAAGAGGAAACAAAGATAGAAAACACTGGGTTCCCCACCTGCCTGCAAACACACAGACACTCTCAGTTAGGGGAGGGAAAGGGAGAAGATGCATTATTGGTACTTGTAGCTGTGGCACCTGTTACTGTGAAGCCTGTAGGAGGGGCTATAGAGCTGTGGCTGGGCTGCAGGTCCTTAGGAATGCCACTGTGAGAACTCAGCTGGTGGCCGAAGGCTGCGCTGAACTGAGGGAGTTGCTGCTTGGGAGAGGTGGAGGCCATTAGTTCAGCAGAAGGCCCCATGCCACTGAAGCTGGTCTGTGGTAACCCCGGAAGCACACTGGAGCTGCTGGGGGTCACGGTGGCGAAGGCAGGCTGTGTGGTCTCTGAGTTCGAAGTGGTGGGTGGTGTGGATAGGGAAGTGGAAAGAAGATGTCCATCTGCGCCGAGAAGGTTGCTAAATGGAGAGGGGTCTCCAAGGTTGACGGGGAGATTGCCCCAGTGAGTTCTGGGGTTTACCACGCCTCCAAGTGGCACCTCAAGTTGAGTTGGGAGCAAGTGCTGCGCCATGATGGGCATCTCTGCTGAAAAGGTAGCTGCCATATTATCACCAGAGTACGATGTTGTGTGGGGAGAGGTGATATGGTCACTGTAGGGAGACGGCACATGCTCACTATCATAATGGCTTCCATGGGGCGAGGAGTGGGAGTGATCACTGCTGTATTGCTGTCGTGAGGTGATTAGGTCATCTGCCTTGCTCAGCAGCTGGGCAGGATGTGGCCTCTGGGAGGCATGGCTGCCGTCATGAAGTCCATGAAACTGTCCTGGGAAGGCTCTCTCCCCAAGTGCACTCTGGCTGATCAGAGTGGCAGAAGTAAGGCCAACGTTGGCTGGGGCAGAGAACTGCCCCTGGATCTGCCCTGCCAGGGGTGTAGGTGGGTTTGACAAGGTAGCAGAACGGAGCAGGTTCTCGTCCAGCTCTAGACTAGAAAAATTATCATGTACTATACGCCCATTCAATAGCTCCCCTAGGTCTGTGTTCACCTCTCGGCTCAAGGATTGTATTCCTGAAGCTCCAGTACCTGTGGAGAACACCCCTATTCCTCTATCTGACAACTCCTGGACTGGCACACCATCTGACTGGGCAAGGACCCCAATGGTACTCAGGCACTCGAGAGAAGTTACAGCCTGCAAGGCCCGTTCAAGCTCCTCAGCCTCTTCGGTAGTTGGGAGGAGATCTCCATTCTTCCCTGAGTCAACAAAAGCCATCAACAATCAGTAGAGCTTTTACCAGTCCTACATCACAAAAATCATACATTTGAATTATTTTAAACAATATTCTATTTAAAAAGAGTCCCTCTTGAAAAGAAAAGTTTCCAAGATTTGGATTGGAGGGAAAAAGTGAAATAATGATCTGCAGGACAGGGTCTCAAACGTCAGCTGTCTACGAACTTGAATCACCATCTTCAGTTGATTTACTGAAAACCATCTCAAAAGTTATCTTATCAAAGTACTAAATTCTTAGGAACTCTAAGGATTACAAATGTAAAACTCACAGTGACTATGTGATTATACATGTTTTTTACCTAAAATTATATTATTGTCATTAACATAGAAAACATATAATATCAACTTGGATTTGAGACAAAAGGCTGTGTAGAACAGGTCCACCTTGCCTGTTCTACTCCTGACTCTCCCAGCCGGAGGGCAGCTGTGGAAGGTTAAAACACAGAAATTCATACATCTATTTTAGCACAACACTAAGCACTCAGTTCATTTCATGGGTTATCTTTCAAAATGCTTTTGCTTTACTCTCTAATCCTTCCCCTTCATTTTTTTCCCATTTCTTACTAATTTTCATAAAATGGAAGCCCATGGACCTACTTTGATTTCATTTCTAATATTCAAAAAATCTATTGTTAGGAACTTGATTAATCACCATGGAAATATTCGATTTTTAATGGTGAAAGAAACATTCTAAGAGTATAAAAGATTTCCCCTGAAAGCATGGGGGAATTGGCAGATTAAGCAAACTTCGTTTTGGAAAAGTGCACTTCAGTTGAAGTACAGGGTGGGGTATAAAACTAGGGCAAGTTCTAAAAGACTTCAAAACTTATGTTCGGCTGGGCGCAGTGGCTCATGCCTGTAATCCCAGCACTTTGGGAGGCCAAGGCAGGTGGATCACGTGAGGTCAAGAGTTCGAGACCAGCCTGACCAACATAGTGAAACCCTGTCTCTACTAAAAATACAAAAATTAGCTGGGCGTGGTGGCAGATACCTGTAATCCCAGCCACTCGGGAGGCTGAGGCAGGAGAATCACTGGAACATGGGAGGCAGAGGTTGCAAGGAGCTGAGATGGCGCCACTACATTCCAGCCTGAGTGACAGAGCAAGACTCTGTCTCAAAAACAAACAAACAAACAAACAAACAAACAAACTTCATGTTCAAGATGTCTTTGTTCAAAAATAAAGTAAAAGTATTCACAAAGTTGGGCCAGGTGAGGTGGCCCATGTCTGTAATCCCAGCACTTTGGGAGGCCAAGGCAGGTGGATCACTTGAGGCCGGGAGTTCAAAACCAGTCTGGCCAACGTGGCGAAACCCCACCTCTACTACAAGTACAAAAATTAGCCAGGTGTGGTGGCACATGCCTGTAATCCCAGCTACTCGGGAGGCTGAGGCAGAAGAATCGCTTGACCCCAGGAGGCAGAAGCTGCGGTGAACCAAGATCTTGCCACTGCACTCCAGCCTGGGCAACAGAGTGAGACTCTGTCTCCAAAAATAAAAGAAACAAGTTATAAACCTAGTCACCAAATTATGAGATGGTTAAACAAACTGCACATTCCTTATCTTCTGAAAGGGGTAAAATAGCTGCAGTGGTATTATATTTCCTATCTACAGTGAAAGACATTACATGTGAGGAGGAGTATGACAAACACATCTCAAAACACTATTTCTTTTCTTATAAACTCATTTTTAAAACCAGTTTCCTTGAGTCAAAATATTGACTATACCTTCAAAAAAATCAAAATCTTGTAAGTCATCAGGTAGCCGTGGCAGGACGTCTGAAAAGTCCTCCTGGTTCAATTCCAAGTCATGTGGAATGTCAGTGATCTCATTGGCAATGTCGTCCGGCAACTCATCAGCACTCAGCTCTGGCGTGGATGGGCTCCTGGGAAACAGGACACTGTTGGTCCCATAACTCCCTCTTTATCTTCACATCAATACCACCAAGCCAAGTTCATTCAACGTGAAAAGAAGCTAATGTCAGGCAGGGCACAGTGGCTCATGCCTGTAATCCCAGCACTTTGGAGGCCAAGGTGAGAGGATCACTTGAGGCCATGAGTTTGAGACCAGCCTGGTCAACATGGCAAAACCTTATCTCTACTAAGAATACAAAACTTAACTGGGCATGGTGGTGCACACCTGTAATCTCTGCTACTCAGGAGGCTAAGGCATGAGAATCGCTTGAACCTAGGAGGCGGAGGTTGCAGTGAGCTGAGATCATGCTACTGCACTCCAGCCTGGGCAACAGGGCGGGACTCTGTCTCAAAAAAAACAAAAACAAAAACAAAATAAAAAAACAAGCTAATGTCTTTTAGGTTTTTTTTTTAAAGGTCAGAAAGCCCTGGCAGGTCTTGAACCCAAGCACAGGGATTAGACAGATGGAAAATAAGGAAGTAACCACTTGAGCTAAAGCCAATCCTAATGTCTTCTAGGTTTTTTTTTTAGACAGAGCTTCGCTCTTGTTGCCCAGGTTGGAGTGCAATGGCGTGATCTCGGCTCACTGCAACCTCCGCCTCCTGGGTTCGAGAGATTTTTCTGTCTCAGCCTTCCAAGTAGTTGGGATTACAAGCGCCCACTACTATGCCAAGCTAATTTTTTTTTTTTTTTTTTTAGTAGAGACGAGGTTTCACCATGTTGGCCAGGCTGGTCTCGAATTCCTGATCTCAGGTGATCCACCCACCTCGGCCTCCCAAAGTGTTGGGATTACAGATATGAGCCACCATGCCTGGCCTTTTTTTTTTTTTTTTTTTTTTGAGGCGGAGTCTTGCTGTCGCCCAGGCTAGAGTGCAATGGCGCGATCTCAGCTCACTGCAACCTCCACCTCCCATGTTCCAGCGATTCTTCTGCCTCAGCCTCCCGAGTAGCTGGGATTATGGGTGCCCACTACCACACCTGGTTAATTTTTGTATTTTTAGTAGAGATGGGGGTTTCACCATCTTGGCCAGGCTGGTCTCGAACTCTTGACCTCATGATCCACCTGCCTCTGCCTCTCAAAGTGCTAGGATTACAGGCGTGAGTCACCACACCTGGCCCTAGGTTTTTTATACTCAACAGAAACATGAGAAATTCTAACTTACAGTGTCTCCTCCCCTACTTTTTAAAAGAAGGAAATCTGAAAGTAGAATCACTGCAAAAATACAGGCCTTACCATATGCAGTCACGTATTTCTGCAACCTTCACCCATGTATAAAGAGGCAACAACAACTACTAGGTAATACTTTTACTTCAAATTTGTACAGTGAATCACAATTTGGTGTATCAAGTGTGTCTTAATGCTTTTTAGAAGAATTTCAAATCTGGTTGAAATAATAATTTTAGAAATGAAATTACAACAGGTAAAATTGAAATGCTGAGCTAAAACAAAAGCTTCATTCTCCTGGTCAAAATGTTTAACCCTGCCAAAATAAATAATGCCTCATATTTTTGATGGAATAATTCTGTTGGAACATATATGGAATTTCTGCTAAAATTTTTTAAAGTTAGAGGCCAGGTGCAGTGGCTCATGCCTGTATTCCCAGCGTTTTGGGAGGCCGAGGTGGGTGGATCACTTGAGGTCCTACTAAAAATACAAAAATCAGCTGGGCGTGATGCCACATAACTGTAATCCTAGAGTAGGGTGGCTGAGGCAGGAGAATTGCTTGAACCCTGGAGGCAGAGGTTGCAGTGAGCCGAGATCGCGCCACTGCACTTAGCCTAGGCGACAGAGCAAGACTTGGTCTCAAGAAAAAAAAAATGTTTTTTAAGTTGACAGTATACAATTAAACTCAACTTCAGCATCTGTTCTCTTTATTGTAAGCAAAAGCTTAATTTTAGATCAAATACAGCCAGATACAGGTAAAATCTAAAATTTATACCAAAACTATTTTAAAATCTAGGCTGATATATGAAATGGCTTCTGTAGCCTAGTGACAACTTTACAATAACCACATGAAGCTAGATGTTCTGAGAAGAATCAGAAGACGTAAAGAAAAATTAGGTGCCAGTGACCACTGACCGGATCTGAGAGGCCTCCACTGGCAGTGAGACGCTGGCGGGCATGCTGAGGTTCCCTTGGGGGACTGCAGGGGAATGGGTTTTGGGGTCGACGAGGTCCACGCCTTCTCTTCTTCTTGTGTTTTTTGGTTAGTGCAGGAGGCTTGGTTTTTTTCCTGGGTTTCCTCTGCTGCTGGTGCTGAACTTTACGGGAGTTATCTCCTCTCAAGAAATTATCCTTTGGAATGAATAAATACGTTTTTAAACTGAGATTATCTGGGAGAAACTTGACAGCTACCTAAAAAATACTTACATCCCTTAATATTCTATATTAATGCCTAAAACATACTGTATGCCCAAAACTATGTATAACAATAACGAAGACACCAAACTTCATCAATTCCAAGATCTACATTTTAATATCTCTGCAATTGGGAAGCATTTTAAATTGTTGGCATTTTACCACTGCAGTCAGCCTGCTGATGGTCATAATAGCTGACACTGTCCACACACGCACACACACACACACACACGGTTCCAGTTCTTTGTCTTGGCGTCGTTTCTGAATTAAGGTATGTACACTATTGGTACTACGTGTGGAGGAAAATTTTTTGTGAATGTAGAAAGGCACAAAGAGCAGCAGGGCAAAAAATTAATATTAGTGGAGCATATATTCATTACTGAAGTACTGACCACAATTCTTTTTTTTTTTCCCTGTAAGGAAACAACCAAGTGAAAAAGGAAAATAACCACAAAGTAGATGAAGTTGTTCTATTGCTGAAGTACGCAGAAAGTACTTCCTTTCACATGTCAAGCAGCACAGCCAAAACCAGGAACAGTATATAAGATAAAAATCTATGTCTAGGTAAGTCTTTTAAAAGCTCTTTAATAAGTCTAAAACAAAAATTCTAAGTGATAAGAAAGTACCGCATCACTGGCAACATTTTTTTCTTTCTTAGTGGCAGACAGAACAGTGGGGTTTGCAATTGATGTCACCTTTAATTAATTCCCTAATAACTCTTATAGCTATATAAAGATTGTAGACCATAGTAATTTAAGACTAGTAACTATGACTAGCATCAAAAAATGGAAAAGAAAGAATAAAATTGAAGTATAAATTCAGGAAATCTAAAACAGGTTTAATCCTACTCAAATGGTTGAATGTAAACAATTACAGATTAAGTCACAAATACACAAATTTAAAACAAACCAAAAAAAGCAGCCACTTCTGGCCAGACGCAGTGGCTGATGCCTGTAATCCCAGCACTTTGGGAGGCCGAGGCGGGCAGATCACCTGAGGTCAGGAGTTTGAGACCAGCCTGGCCAACATGGCGAAACTCTGTCTCTAGTAAAAACACAAAAATTAGCCGAGCCTGGTGACATGTGAATGTAATTAATCCTAGCTACTTGGGAGGCTGAGGCAGGAGAATCGCTTGAACCTGGGAGGCAGAGGTTGCAGTGAGCCGAGATTAAGCCATTGCACTCCAGCCTGGGCAACAACAGTGAAAGTCAGTCTCAAAAAAAAAAAAAGCTACTTTTCAGACTCTGTAGTTCTTTCTGTCTCAACACTTGAGGTCTACTTGTATTATGTCCACTATTTAACTCAACAAATGGTGAATGCACAAGGACCAGTACCCGAACATGGTGCTCTGCATCCATTCCAGGCTTTCCCTCCAGCACCAGTGCTGATCTCAGGAGGAAGTTAGGGAGCTCTCACCCAAGAGAAAATAAATCCTATCTGTGAGACTCCCAGTGATCACCTGGGTCAGGTTTTAGGTTCCTGCCTGATTCTCCTAAGCTTGTGTGGAGTGGCCTTGTGGCACTCTTGGTACTGTGCCAGATACTTCACACAGAACAGCCCGTGACTGATACCTGCCTTGCTTGCCTCCAGAGAGCTAGAGTCCCCACTCCCTGAGGCTTTCCTAATGCCAGCTGTTCTTTTACCTAGCTTCAGTGCACAGTGAAATACTATTCACTCCCAACTTTTGTCTCATTCTACCTCTATGTCAAGGCAATGCACTCACCATCTGTCATAGGACTTACAAAGGTGGAATCCCATGTTCTCCCTGACAGCTGGGCCTTCCTGCAGCTGGAGTCTCTTACCAATGGCTGTCACATTCTAGTTCTGAATCTTAACCCCTTACATCGGTGTGCCTAACCATTAATGTATTCAACAATTACTCACTGAGCATCTCTAAGTGCTAGGGATACAGCAGTGAACAAAAAAATGCTCCTGTCCTTGTGAAGGTTACATTCTAGTAGGAGAATACAGAAAATAAACAAACTAATGAATAACTGTTAGGCAGACAAATGTTAGGAAGAAAAATGAGGTAGAGTATGAGGATAAAAATTGACAGGGTAACAGGCAGGTGGAAGACTTCTTTGATGAGGCGACACATGATAAACCTGAAAGAAAGGAGTGAACCATGCCAAAATTTGGGAAAAGGCCAGGTGTGGTGACTCATGCCTTTAATTCCAACACTTTGGGAGGCAGTGGCAGGAGGATGTGATGGGAAGCCATTAACAGGTTTTGATTATGGAGCTAATATGATCAGATGTATAGTCTAAAGGGCCTGCTCTAAAGGCTAATTACCACAGAATTCCCTTTCTATGACATTCTGGAAAATGTAAAATTATAGGGACAGAAAATAGATCAGTAGGGATGGAGCAAAGGGATGACTACAAAGGGGGTAGTATAAGAGAATCTGGGGAGCTGTTCTGTATCTTGATTTAGGTGGTGGTTATACAACTGTATGTATCTACAAAACTCCTAAGAGTGTACACTAAAAAGTGAATTCAATTCAAAGAAAGTAGAACATACACACACCCAGCCTACTCTGGCTGCTATGTAAACAACATACCCCCTGTGACAGGGGCATATGGTAAGAAGGGAGATCAATTAGGAGACTATTACAATAACCCAGGCAAAGATAACGATAGCCTCAACTAGAATCGTAGCAGTGAAATTGATAAAATGTGTTTGGATTCAGAATATAATATGAAAATAGAGGCTGGGCACAGTGGTTCAGGCTTGTAATCCCAGCACTTTGGGAGGCCAAGGTGGGCAGATTATTTGAGGTCAGGAGTTCAAGACCAACCTGGCCAGCATGGTGAAATCCCGTGTCTACGAAAAAATACAAAAATTAACTGGAGAAATTAATTAATTAAAGAAAAAAAGGGAAAAAAAAGGCAGAGCCAAGAGATTTGCACATAGTTTTCATCTCCCAGTGTCAGTCTCTCACAGGACTACTGATGGGGTACAAGTGCTTGTTATAGTCTCTTATGTAATTTTAACCTAAAACAAAATAGCTCAAACTAGTGCCAGATTCTTTAACTGTCTTCAGAGAGAAAACCATTTTCAAATATTTGTATTGTAAATACTTTAAAAAATTTTGATTAGTATAATTGTGATTGTCATATTATTATATAAAATATATGTTATTTTATGACTAATTTACATTATACTAATTCAGTCTTAGGTTTGCCTCATTGAATTTGCCTAAGTAGGAAAGTTTAGCCGAAAAGAATAAAACCGTCTTCAATTTCTCTAAAAGCGTTCACATAATAATTTTTATAGGAGGCCGGGCACAGTGGCGCATGCCTGTAATCCCAGCACTTTGGGAGGCCAAGGCGGATGAATTATGAGGTCAGGAGATCGAGACCATCCTGGCTAACACGGTGAAACCCCATCTCTATTAAAAATACAAAACTTAGCCAGGTGTGGTGGTGGGCGCCTGTAGTCCCAGCTACTTGGGAGGCTGAGGCAGGAGAATGGCGTGAACCCAGGAGGCAGAGCTTGCAGTGAGCCGAGATGGCGCCACTGCACTCCAGCCTGAGCGAGACTCCGTCTCAAAAAAAAAAAAAATTGTTATAGGAACCAAAATTCACTCATAATAAGTTCCTAAAGCAGACACTGAAGTACAGTTTTTCTACTTAACAGTATCTTCCTACTCTTAGAAGTATGCTGGAATGACAGAATTTTAAAATGAAAATATGCGGTCTCAAAAAAAATAAATAAATAAGAAAATACGCAGCTGGGATCTTTTATTTTGTGATTTGAAAGCTACAGGGCCCCCATTACCATGGGTCTGTGAAATCATCAATGAAGGTCCCCAAAAGTGGTTCAAAAAGCATATAGAAATTATTCCTTAGCTATGACAAAGCCTGAACAAGCTGAAAAAAAAAAACAAAAAAACAAAAAAAAAAAGCCTATATTCACTGGGCATGGTGGCTCAAGCCTGTAATCCCAGCACTTTGGGAGGCCAAGTCGGGAGGATCACCTGAGGTCAGGAGTTCAAAACCATCCTGGCCAACATGGAGAAACCCTTTCTCTACTAAAAAAACAAAAATTAGCCAGCACAGTGGCATGCGCCTGTAATCCCAGCTACTCAGGCGGTTGAGGTGCAAGAATCACTTGAACCCAGGGGGCGGAGGTTGCAGTGAGCCGAGACTGCACCACTGCACTACAGCCTGGGTGACAGAGTAAAACTCCATCTCACACACACACAAGAAAGCCTATATTTTAAATGTTTTTATATTATAGTGGAAAAATAATTATTCAACATATGTAATACGTAATCATAATATGTAGTTTAGTATACAAATTTTTCAAAACATATGGTCTGTAAAAGAAACCTAAAAACTAAAGAAGTTCTTGGTGAAAGAGCCAGTTGGTCAGGTTTGGCTCTGTGTCCCCACCCAAATCTCATCTTGTAGCTCCCATAATTCCCATGTGTTGTTGGAGGGAGACAGTGGGAGATGATTGAATTATGGAGGCGTGTCTTTCCCGTGTTGTTCTTGTAACAGTGAATGGGTCTCACAGATCTGATGGCTTTAAAAATGGGAGTTGCCCTGCACAAGCTCTCTTTTTGCCTGCCACCATCCACATAAGATGTGACTTGCTCCTCCTTGCCTTCTGCTGTGATTGTGAGGCCTCCCCAGACATGTGGAACTGTTAGTCCAATTAAACTCCCCCCCTTTTTTTTTAAATTGCCCAGTCTCAGGTATGTCTTTATCAGCAGCATGAAAACAGACTAATAGAGCAAACTGGTACCAGTAGAGTGGGGTGATTCTGAAAAGATACCCAAAAATGTGGAACCAACTTTGGAGCTGGGTAACAGGCAGAGATTGAAAGAGTTTGGAGGGCTCAAAAGAAGACAGAAAAACATGGGAAAGTTTGGAACTCACTGGAGACTCGTTGAATGGCATTGACAAAAATGCTGATATGATATGGACAATGAAATCCAGGCTGAGGTGGTCTCAGATGGCGATGAGGAACTTGTTGAGAAGTGGAGCAAAGGTGACTCTTGTTATGTTTTAGCAAAGAGACTGGCAACATTTTGCCCCTGCCCTAAAGATTTATGGAACTTTGAACTTGAGAGAGATGATTTAGGGTATCTGGCGGAAGAAATTTCTAAGCAGCAAAGCATTCAAGAGGTGACTTGGGTGCTGTTAAAAGTATTCAGTTTTAAAAGGGAAACAGAGCATAAAAGTTTGGAAAATTTGCAGCCTGTCAATGCATAGAAAAGAAAATCCCATTTTCTGAGGAGAAATTCAATCCAGCTGCAGAAATTTGCATAATTAACAGGGAGCTGAATGTTAATCCCCAAGACAATGGAAAAAATGTCTCCAGGGCATGTCAGAGGTCTTCATGGCAGCCCCTCCCATCACAGGCCTGGAGGCCTAGGAGGAAAAGATGGTTTCATGGGCCAAACCTAGGGCTCCCTTGCTCTGTGCAGCCTAGGGACTTGGCCCTGCGTTCCAATCGCTCCAGCCATGGCTAAAAGGGAGCAAAGCAGACCTCGGGCTGTTGCTTCAGAGGGTGGAAGCCCCAAGCCTTAGCAGCTTCCACATAGTGTTGAGCCTGCAAGTACACAGAAGTCAAGAACTGAGGTTTGGGAACCTCCACCTAGATTACAGAAGATGTATAGAAACAGGCTGGGCATGGTGGCTCATGCTTGTAATCTCAGAACTTTAGGAAGCTGAGGTGAGCGGATCACCTGAGGTCAGGAGTTCCAGACCACCCTGGCCAATATGGTTAAACCCTGTCTCTGCTAAAACTACACACAAATTAGTCAAGTGTGGTGGCACATGCCTGTAAGCCCAGCTACTTGGGAGGCTGAAGAATGAGAACTGCTTAAACCTCGAAAGCAGAGGTTGCTGTGAGCCAAGATCAAACCACTGCACTTTAGCCTGGGTGACAGAGTGAGACTCTGTCTCCCAAAAAAAAAAAAAAGATGTATACAAATGCCTGGATGCCCAGGCAGAAGTTTGCTGTAGGGGTGAGGCCCTCCAGGGGAACCTCTGCTAGGGTAGTGCAGAAGGAAAATGTGGGGTGGCAGCCCCCACACAGAGTCCCTCCTGGGACACCACCTAGTGGAGCTGTGAGAAGAGGGCCACCATCCTCCTGACCCCAGAATGGTAGATCTACTGACAGCTTGCACTGTGCACCTGGAAAAGCTGCGGATACTCAATGCCAGCCCGTGAAAACAGTCAGGAAGGGGGCTATATCCTGCAAAGTCACAGGGGCGGAGCTGCCCAAGACTATGGGAACCTACATTTTGCATCAGCTTGACCTAGATGTGAGACACGAAGTCAAAGGAGATCATTTTGGAGCTTTATGATATGACTCTCCACTGGATTTTTAGACTTGCATGGAACCTGTAGCCCCTTTGCTTTGGCCAATTTCTCCCATTTGGAACAGCTGTATCTACCCGATGGCTATACCCCCATTGTATCTAGGAAGTAACTAACTTGCTTTTGATTTTACAGGCTCATAGGCAGAAGAGACTTGCCTTGTCTCAGATGAGACTTTGGACTGTGGACTTTTGAATTAATGCTGAAATGAGTTGAGACTTTGGAGGACTGTTGGGAAGGCATGATTCGTATTGAAATGTGATATGGGATTTGGGAGGTGCCAGGGTGGAATGATATGGTTTGGCTCTGTGTCCCAACCCAGATCTCATCTTGTAGCTCCCATAATTCCCACGTGTTGTAGGAGGGACCTGGTGGGAGACGACTGAATTATGGGGCAGGTCTTTCCTGCGTTATTCTTTAATAGTAATGGGTCTCATGAGATCTGATGACTTTACAAATGGGAGTTGCCCTGCACAAGCTCTCTTTTTGCCTGCCGCCATCCATGTAAGATGTGACTTACTCCTCCTTGCCTTCCACCGTGATTTTGAGGCCTCCCCAGCCATGTAGAACTGTTAGTCCAATTAAACCTTTCTTTTGTAAATTGTCCAGTCTCAGGTATGTCTTTATCAGAGGTGTGAAAACAGACTAATACACCAGTGAGTCACACACATTGAGAATGAGGTCCAAAAAGGCTGAATCCTTAGTCCCTAGTTACACACCAAGCTGGCAGCAAAGCCAGGATCACAGGTTCCAACTATTAAGTCCTGGTCTAATACCCATTCCCTCACCCTGAGAATCCCTGAAAATTGTAACATGCTTATAGAGGGCAGGAAGCATCTCACTTTCTAGTACATAAGATACCTAGGATATGTACATAAGATACATAAGATACCTAATACTGAAAGTATCTTGCAGTAACTACTTGATGGATGAAAACAATAAAAAGGAACTTTCTTTAAATGATTATATAATTTATATATTCCTCGAATTCAAATCCGTCTCTCCTCCAAATTATTCTGAATTAATTAGGATTTATGATACTAGCATTAACTAAAGCAATTAATTACGTTCAACAGATTTCTAGAAAGGCTGGGCCTTTGAAATTTTATGAACTATTCACAACATTTGTAGAATTGTATATAAGAAAGCAAAAACTTAGAGACATAGGAACAAAGAGTATTTAGAAATTCTGCTATGTATAAGAAACATATTTTAAGGGAATAAAATGTATCTTAAGGGAATAAAAATCCTGTCTCAAAACTTGTTTCAGTGATTTATATACATACATAGTTTGTGCTAAGTCACAAAATATTTCCTACAGTGGATAGCTACGAAAAGTTTGAAAGCCTCTGTTGCAGAACTTACCATTTTTTTGGCATGTTCTTCACACAGAGGTGTCTGATGTGTAATGTCAAAAACTGGCACAGAGCACTGCTGTCCATCTGCAAACTTGGCTGTGCAACTTGAGAAGAGCTGCTGAGAGTGGTTCAAGAGGATATCTGGGTTTTTTTTAAGTTAGGAATAAAACACACTGAAACTCTAATTTTTCAATTTCTATATAAAATTTGCTTGTTCCCTTACTTACGTTTAATAAGTACAAACTTTACTACCCATAATAAATATAAATATTACCCGTATCAGCACTAGCTCCACTACTGATATGGGAAAATAATAGTAGAATTTATCAGATGACAACTCTGAAGGACTCTGTTTTGCTAATGGGATCCTGGTACCAGTCTCCTTAACGACCATTCTGAACCAAATTGTGTTATCTGGAAAAGCAGGGCCATTTCCTTCTTAACAGGTGAACTCCACTTAAAGTTCCACTCAAAGTTTTTGCTTTTTGTTTTGAGATGAAGTCTCGCTCTGTTACCCAGGCTGGAGTGCAATGGCACGATCTCCGCTCACTGCCACCTCCGCCTCCTGGGTTCAAGCAAGCGATTCTCCTGTCTCAGCCTCCGGAGTAGCTGGGATTACAGGCATGTGTCACCACATCTGGATAATTTATCATATTTTTAGTAGAGACAGGGTTTCACCATGTTGGTCAGGCTGGTCTCCAATTCCTGACCTCAAGTGATCCACCCGCCTCAGCCTCCCAAAGTGCTGGGATTACAGGTGTGAGCCACCATGCCTAGCCCAGACAAGGTATTTTTTAGAGATTATGATTGTTCACCACAAGCTGCCTAGCAGGTAGCCCAAGGATCCTGCATCAGCTTAGCCATATATCATCTTTTCTATCTGAATGCAGTATTCTCTTACCCACAACCATATGAAGTCTACACATATTCACTAAGAGTATTATGTAAAATACAAAATTGAGATTATAGGCGTAAGCCACCGTGTGCCCGGCCAATGGCTTTCTTTTTTTAAACAGCTCTTAAAAGGAAAATTTTCTGCCTATGATACTTACAAAGAATAAAAATTTAAAGACATAATTATTAAAACTCATCTTTCCAAATTGGAATATTTTGCTTCACATTTCCAGCACCAAACTCAGACTCACAACTTAAGAAAAATTACTTTTAAATCAAAACTTTAGTATTGGCCAGGCATAGTGGCTCACACCTATACTCTCAGCACTGTGGGAGGCCAAGGTGGGTGGATTTATTGAGCCTCAGGAGTCCAAGATCAGCCTGGGCAACAAAAAAGTATGAAAATTAGTCGGGCATGGTGGTGCATGCCTGTAGTCCCAGGTACTCAGGAGGCTGTGATCACCTGAGCCCAGGGAGGTCAAGACTGCAGTGAACTGTGATTGTATCATACACTCCAGCCTCGGTGACAGAGTGAGACCCTGCCTCTAAACAAACAAACCTGAGCTTTACATCATCAATATTTTTAAGCACTCTCTGCTTTTAGCTACTACATTTCCTTAAGACTTACCTTGTATCTATTAAGTACCTTTGTGTTTTTCCTTTATGTTTTTTAGGTATAACTATAAAGCCTTTATTACATAGAAAGTGCTGCTGAAAAAGCTGTTCCAAGAACAGAAAAGAGGTCAAAATTAAATAGACGGTAAAGATAAGTAATTGCTGCTATTTTAAATGCTACCTAATTTTAAATATTCAATAAAAGTCACAGCAATAAGATTTCATCACCAACCTAAAGCTTCTTAACATAGGTTTTCCTCAATTATACTTTAAAAGAGATCTTCTTTCCTAGTCAGTGATGTTTGTTACCTTTCATTCATTTCAAATCAGCACTGTACTCATTAAAAAGAGTAAACTAATCTTACAGGAAAAAGTACTATAAAAGTGTAAAACTGTGTAACTGTCTTAGAAGACTAAAAACAGATTTTAATAATGTGATTTGATTTTGTCCATCAATGAGTGTTATAGCTCCTTCTTACAAGCTACCAAGAACCACCTGAGGGATCAGAATTCTATTAACAAAATATAATTAAGTGACAGACACTGGAGGAACCTGCTATTTGCTATCAATTTTGCTTATTTTTTGTGACTTTTGAATAAAACAGGAAAAATTATTCAGAGGATGTCATGAAAATTATGTTACATAAAATTATTTTAAACATTAAATAGTTATGGTTTCAAAAGTAATTCACTTGATTTAAAAATGAAATACATAGCCCCAAATTAGGTTGCACTTTTTCAATGCACATTCCATTTAGTTGAAAGGATACGTTGGAAACAATGTCTGGTGAATGGAAGGGCTTTGTTAGTGCACTGTTCACCCTTCACGGTTCCACTGCATGCTGCTGGTTCCACTTCCCTCAACTTGGTCCGGCTTATGCTAAGGAAAGAAAAACACAAAATTAATTTTTAAAAAATGCTTTAAGAATCCAGGGTAATTTTTCAATATGATGTCACAGCTCTGTAACACTCTCATTATAATATCTATAACATCTACAGTCACTAAATAAAATGCAAATGTGAGTTAAAGAAACACGGTATTACAATTACCAATTGTGTTATTTCCCTAATCTTCTGACATTCAAAGTAAATAATTACATCACAATATGTTTCAAGTATGTCTGTTTTTTCTTTTTAAGTGATGTTTTATTTCCCTTTTCTTCACAAAGAGGCAGTAGAGAAAAGTGATGAAGAACATGAGAGAAGAATCAGAAAGACCTGGTTCTAAATCTCAGCTCTCCCTCTTACTAACTGTGTGACTACGGGCATGTTGCTAGGCCTCATTTAAGCCTCAATTTTCTCATCTGTGAAGTAGAGACAATAAGGTACCTTGAGCTGGCAGGGTTGTTGGGAGCATAAAAAGATTAAGCACATCTAAACCACTTATATACAGTATATAGTATTACATAGTAAACAGTCAGTGGTTGTTAGTCATGACTATGATTATCACCACTATTAGGAATTGATTGCCTCATGCTGCTAAACCCATAAATCTGCAAAAAACTCTTCATCTCATACATGGGGAAGAGGATACTGAGATGCAGAAATGGCTGAGTGGCTTTTATCCTCCAAGGTGAACTCACTTTAGATCCATTTTTTTAAACTTTCTATTATATGTGCAATCCATGTTTCATTAAATTTTATCTCCACTTTGTACACTTAATGTTTAAATATTTTAACTTATTTAAAATCTTATGAATAAACAATGTATTCACATGGATCCATTAAAAAAATGAAAGAACATTAGGCAGGGAAGAATTGACTTCTCGCCCTTGCCCCGAATTTGCCAGCCCCACTCCCTCTATAATATGTATTCATTTTATTAGTTTGCAGATCCTTCCAGTTTCTTTACACAAACATATAAAAACACAAATAAGTAACATTTAAATTCTTAGAAGTGGGCCAGGTGCAGTGGTTCACACCTGTAATCCCAGCACTTTGGGAGACAGAGGAGGGCTCCCAAAATCAAAAAGGATCACTTGAGCGCAGGAGTTTGAGACCAGTCTGGGCAACACAGGGAGACCCCCATCTCTATTAAAAAAAGAAAAGAAAAAAGACAATTCTTACAAGTACAAAACCTATCCTATCTACGTGACTCTATAAAGCATCACAAACCATTAGGCTTTTACAAGTCTGAGTATGAAGAAAAAAATCTACTTAACGTACTGAGTTCAAGTCAGATATCACAAACAAAAAATCCTTTGCGGCCGGGCGCGGTGGCTCAAGCCTGTAATCCCAGCACTTTGGGAGGCCGAGGCGGGCGGATCACGAGGTCAGGAGATCGAGACCATCCTGGCTAACACAGTGAAACCCCGTCTCTACTAAAAAAATACAAAAAACTAGCCGGGCGAGGTGGCGGGCGCCTGTAGTCCCAGCTACTCGGGAGGCTGAGGCAGGAGAATGGCGTAAACCCGGGAGGCGGAGTTTGCAGTGAGCTGAGATCTGGCCACTGCACTCCAGCCTGGGTGACAGAGCGAGCCTCTTTCAAAAAAAAAAAAAAAAAAAAATCCTTTGAGCTGTTTGTTTCTAGTATCTTTCTCAGGGTTTCAAAGGAATGATTTACACTAATTAGGTTAAGGCCACACAGAATCTAAATTACATATGAATTCACACAAAATATAAATAATACTTCTACCATAGTTATTAATTTCATATAAGCACTGTTTATATGTCCATTGTGCTGCCTTAAAATCTGCCTTAACTAAGATAGATTTGTCAGGATTATAAGAGTAGGGAAGTGGATCATAGAACTAAACAGTTTATTCCTAATAGTTTATCCACCATTTCTTTAAAAAGTTTACATTAAATTTAGCCCTATAAAAAGAATATATAATTTCAAATAAATAAACCTTTACTATTCTGGCAGCTAAGCTCAAATTCTCTTGGTCTAGATTTAAACAGAAGGGTCTCTATATTAAAGGGATACTTCTCTTTTTTTATTTTGAGACAGAGTTTTGCTCTGTTGCCCAGGCTGGAGTGCAATGGTGTGATCTTGGCTGACTGCAACCCCCGCCTCCGGGGTTCAGGTGATTCCCCTGACTCAGCCTCCCGAGTAGCTGGGATTACAGGTGCCTGCCACCACGCCTGGTTAATTTTTTGTATTTTTAGTAGAGATGGGGTTTCACTAAGTTGGCCGGGCTGGTCTTTAACTCCTGACCTCGGGTGATCCACCCGCCTCAGCTTCCCAAAATGCTGGGATTACAGGCATGAGCCACCACACCCTGCCTAAAGGGATGATTTTCATTAAACACTCTAATAAACTGCTCAGCTATCTTGAAAGACTAGTGTACAATACATTCCCTCATTTTCTTTATTCTAAACTTGCAAAATAACTATTGGTTTCATTTTTTAAAATTGCCTTATGTTTCTATAACCTCATGGACAAATAAAGGTAAAAATGGCCAGACACGGTGGCTCACATCAGTAAATCCCAGTACTTTGGGAGGCTGAGGCAGGTGGATCACGAGGTCAGGAGTTCGAGACCAGCCTGGCCAACATAGTGAAACCCTGTATCTACTAAAAATACAAAAAATTTAGCCGGATGTGGTGGCGGGCACCTGTAATCTCAGCTATTCGAGAGGCTGAGGCAGAATAATCACTTGAACCAGGGAGGCGGAGGTTGCAGTGAGCCGAGATCGCACCACTGTACTCCAGCCTGGGTGACAGAGCAGAACTCCGTCTCAGAAAAAAAAAAAAATGAAAAAATGCTTGATGTAATGTTAGATATATTTTATTATCCAAATAAGCCCAAGAAAACAAAGGGAATTACCAAAACTTTTCATGTTTTCACATTTTAAAATCTACTACAGGATTCCCCTTGACATGCTCTATTGCATCCCCCATAATGATGTTTTCATACAAACAACATTAGTCACTGTACGATTGTGGGGTGCAAGATACTTAATTTGGGTTCACATACTTGAAGCTATTTCAATGGCTTATTCCACTTACTCATCAATAAATATGACAAAGTTATTTGATAGGAAAGACTAACATTATTTAGCTTGCATACAAACTATGTCTTATTTTATTGAGAAGGAGTCTCCCTCTGTCACCCAGGCTGGAATGCAATGGTGCAATCTCAGCTCACTGCAAGTTCTGCCTCCCAGGTTCAAGCAATTCTCCCACAGCAGCCTCCTGAGTAGCTGGGACTACAGGTGCATGCCACCACACCCAGCCACCATGCCTGGCCAACAAACTGTATTTTAAAGGATCCGGGCCGGGCGCGGTGGTTCATGTCTGTAATCTCAGCACTTTGGGAGGCCAAGGCAGGCAGATTACCTTAGGTCAGGAGTTCGAGACCAGCTTGGCCAACATGGTGAAACCCTGTCTCTACTAAAAATACAGAACAATTAGCCAGAGGTGGTGAAGGGTGCCTGTAATCCCAGCTACTTGGGAGGCTGAGGCAGGAGAATCGCTTGAACCCGGGAGGTGGAGCTTGCAGGGAGCCGAGACAGCGCCATTGCATTCCAGCCTGGGCAACAAGAGTGAAACTCCATCTCAAAAAACTGAAAAATTAATAAACGGTCCACATTAGAAGGCAGCCATTAAACTTTTAATTTCTAAAATATGTAATGCCAACCTTTTATATATCTTTTTTTTGAAACTGGGACTTTGATACCAAAAATATCAAATAGAGGGCAGCATGCAACTAAAAGTTGACTTTCGTGACCCTAGAATAAAATGTAATATAAAAAGCTGCCGGCCAGGCACAGTGGCTCATGCCTGTAATCCTACCACTTTGGGAGGCCTGTGGAGGGCAGATCAGGTCAGGAGTTCATGACCAGCCTAGCCAACATAGTGAAACTTCATCTCTACTAAAAATACAAAAAATTAGCCAGGCATAGTGGCGTGTGCCTGTAGTCCCAGCTACTCGGGAGGCTGAGGGAGAAGAACTGCTTGAACCCAGGAGGCGGAGGTTGTGGTGAGCCAAGATTGTGCCACTGCACTCCAGCCTGGGCAACAGAGTGAGACTCATCTAAAAAAATAAAAAAAAGCTGGCAATCACCAAAGAATGATTATGATACATTGTTACATGATTATCAGCCATACATTGGCCCATAAACTTTTCACTAATCATGGGTGACACAACCGAATATCATCAAATCAATCTGAAAACTGTAACAGGGTCCATCTTAGTGTTTGTTTGTTGTGGCAGTTAGCATTAACGTTTTTTAAATATCGCTGACGTCACTTTGGAAGATGTTCACTTTGGAAGATGTTCTGAAAATAACCAGTTAAGAATCGTAGACATATACAGTTTTCCATACAAATGCCAAATTTTTCCAAACTCTTGTATAGTCTTTTACATCTCTGACAAGATCATAATAATATATTAGACTCAGCGTACACATTTACATACAAATTGGTTCATGCTGGACAATTCTACTAAAAGTATACACCTGAAAGCATTATATCATATAAATGTTAGATATCATTATTTTATAACCTGTGTCAAACTGAGGAAATTCCTTCAACAAATAGAGAACAGACCTTCATTTATTCAATTATATTCACTCATTCATCAATACTGGAGATTTAGGAACAAACTTGTTCCTGCTCTCATGGAAATTACTGTCTAGCATGAGAGACAGACATTAATATAGGTATAAAATTCTACAATTGCCGGGCGCGGTGGCTCAAGCCTGTAATCCCAGCACTTTGGGAGGCTGAGACGGGCGGATCACGAGGTCAGGAGATCGAGACCATCCTGGCTAACACAGTGAAACCCCGTCTCTACTAAAATACAAAAAAACTAGCCGGGCGAGGTGGCGGGCGCCTGTAGTGCCAGCTACTCCGGAGGCTGAGGCAGGAGAATGGCGTAAACCCGGGAGGCAGAGCTTGCAGTGAGCTGAGATCCGGCCACTGCACTCCAGCCTGGGCGATAGAGCGAGACTCCGTCTCAAAAAATAAATAAATAAATAAAATAAAATAAAATAAAATTCTACAATTAAACAGAATACAGAGCACAGTAGGCATACATAGTAGAGGGAACCTAACATAGTCCAGGGAATCAGGGAATGTATCTCTAAGAAGATAAGTCTCTGAGTAAGCTGAGACCTGAAGGATGTTCTAGAACAGATACTAGATCCAGAGGACTGAGAGGTCTAGGAGCCAGGCAAGATGATTTGGGTGTAAGGGAAGAGTAGGCTGCAGCCATTACATATGGTATATTAGATACTTCAAACAACTCTAACCTGTTCCACTTCTAGAAAACTCTTAAGGGCACAGTGCATCCATGTGAGATATGCAACTGAAAATTAGGTCACTTTATTACAACAAATGAAAAGCAAAATACACAACACTAAAAATATCAAAAAAAGGCATATAAGTAATATGACCAACAGCTACAAAACAAAGGTTATATTTTAACACTTTGTTTTATTTATTTATCTTTTTTTTGTTGTTTGAGATGGGAGTCTTGTTCTGTCGCCTAGGCTGGAATGCGGTGTCACAATCTCGGCTCACTGTACCTCTGCCTCCTGGGTTCAAGCGATTCTCCTGCCTCAGCCTCCTGAGTAGCTGGGACTACAGGCGCTCACCACCACGCCCAGCTAATTTTTGTGTTTTTAGTGGAGACAAGGTTTCACTATGTTGGCCAGGCTGGTCTCAAATTCCCGACCTTGTGACCTGCCCACCTCGCCCTCCCAAAGTGCTGGGATTATAGGCATGAGCCATAGCGCCTGGCCAGCACTTCGTTTTAAAACCTTTTTATTTCCTCAACTGCCTTATGATCGTTACATAAAAATGAGACCGTACAAACTAAGAATTTTTTCGTTTTATCAATAATCCCACCATCTAGAATATTTTGGTACATAAATTCCTAAATTTTTTCTCTCTATATATACTAAAAGTTGTATATGAAATATATATCATATGAAAATATAATAACTGGCCAAGCACGGTAGCTCACGCCTGTAATCCCAGCACTTCGGGAGACCGAGACAGGTGGATCACCTGAGGTCAGGAATTCCAGACCAGCCTGGACAACATGGCGAAACTCCGTTTCCACTAAAAACACAAAAATTAGCTGGGCGTGGTGGTGAGCGCCTGTAATCCCAGCTACTCAGGAGGCTGAAGCAGAAGAATCGCTTGAACCTGGGAGGTAGAGGCAGCTGAGATCGCACCATTGCACCACAGCCTAGACAATAAGAATGAAACTCCGTCTCCAAAAAAAAAAAAAAAAAAATGTGATAACTAAAAAGTGTGAAATAGGCTGGTCCATGTGCAGTGGTGTTTACACGTAATTTATCACAACCAGTTACAGATTTCTTTCTTCCTTCTCCACTCCCACTGCTTCACTTGACCAGCCTTAAAAGAAAAAAAAAAATTAAAAATGTGTGAAATAAAAAATAGCCAGGTGCAATGGCTCACACCTGTAATCCCAGCACTGTGGGAGGCCAAGGAGGGCGGATCACAAGGTCAGGAGATTGAGACCATCCTGGCTAACACGGTGAAACTCTGTTTCTACTAAAAACACAAAAAATCAGCTGGGGGTAGTGGTGGACGCCTGTAGTGCCAGTTACTCGGGAGGCTGAGGCAGGAGAATGGCATGAACCCAGGAGGCGGAGCTTGCAGTGAGCTGAGATCGCACCACTGCACTCCAACCTGGGCAACAGTGAGACTCTGTCTCAAAAAAAAAAAAAGAAAGAGAAAGAAAACTGCAGATAACCCTATACGTTAATACTGGTATCTCGAGGTGACTCTTCTGACCAAGGGTGGTTAAGTGACACATAGAACTTTTCTAAGAGAAGACAGACAAGTTGACAGGCCTGTCTTGTACTCAGCTGTGTTTATGT
>NW_016811454.1:1485365-1493489 GCF_001698545.2 Rhinopithecus bieti | reverse complement strand
AAAAAAAAAAAAAAAAAAAAAAAAGATATAAACTAAGGTATTACTGTACTAAGGTTTTCACCATTACCACCAAAATGGTAACATGCCAAAATTTCTAAAATATCAGATAACTCTACATTTCCGATATACAGATTTTCATGAATGGAATATTATATAAACATGATGAATCATGTTTTCAAAAGAATCTTGAAGAACACAGGGAAATGGCTATGGTATACTTCTGAGGGAAAACTAGTGAACTCAAACTATTGTCATGAGAATTAATGTAATTAATTAATAATTGAGACTTAATGTCATGAGAAAGTGGTCATAATTCAGTGATAAACGGACAAAAGCATTTATGGAAATAAACGAAAATAATGTAGAGAACATGATCTCAGTTTTGCTTTTTAATATAAACACATGGTTCGGTGGAAAATTTATGCGCTTATGCGCTCACTCACACACACACACACACACACACACATACAAAGACTAGCAGGAAACAGAATCAAAATGTTAACAGTGCTCATTCTGTCTTGTGAATAGCAACATGAAGATTTTTCCCTTCTCATTTGTATATTTTTAAAATTTTCCACAATAAACAAGTATCTGCATTATAAACAGAAGGAAATTTTTCTTAAAAAAAAATCAATGTAATAAAATACTTGCACAAATAATCTGTGAGGTAATGTAAATATTCACAGAAAACAGACTGAAAAGGCCAGCGACAGTGGCTAACACCTCTAATCCCATTCTAATCCCAACACTTGAGACCAGCCTGGGCGATATAGGGAGACCCTCATCTCCACAAAAAAATTTTTTAATCAGCTGGGTACGCTTTCACGTGCTTATAGTCCCAGCTACTCAGGAGGCTGAGGTGGAAGGATCATTTGAGCTCAGCAGTGAGTTATGATCGCACCACTGCACTCCACCCTGGGCAACAGAGCAAGACCCTGTCTCTAAAATCAAAAAATGAAAACCAACACTGAAAAGAAACTCAAATAACACAAGTAAATAAACATAAAATACTACTTTTGTAGTTAAAAATCTATAAATATTACTTTTAAATAACATGAAATTTGTAAGCATTGTATTTTCTTTTTAAGCCAGGTAACATTCTCAAATCTTTAATGAATAAATTCTAATCAAACTTCAGCAAACTTTTAGCAATGCTTTAACTTTACTGTTAGCTCATGGCAGTATTATTTTGACACCTGCAGCACTTTAACAAAGCAAGAAAACCAAAACACGATGCTTAAATGTTTGCGACTTAGTGGACATCTCCCATTGTGCCTCAACTGTCCTCTCACAAAATAAAGAAAGCAAACTGAGATGAGTCCCTTAAGAATAGGTTGCTGTGGCTCTAACCTGGTTCGACTGCATGCAGCTCTCCGCAGTTCTTGTATTAACTGACCAGTGCATTCTGGTTCTTTACTGGCCGCCTGCAGCAAAGCTTTCCTAAATGTATGCCGGCATTTCTTTTGACGAGATTCTGCCCGCTCCAGGCGGCACAGGTGCTTATATTTCTGCTGAAAGTAAGTGCAAAGTTGGGTCACCCTGGAGCTCCTACTCTCCGCATCATCATCATCTGACCTGGAAAGTGCAGGGAGAGAAATGAAAAATTGGTTACACATTAGGCTCGTTTTAGACAAGGAAAAAGAGAATTAGGAAGTGTGGCCGAATGCACAAGTTTAAAACTTTTGTGGCATGTGAGCACATACTTCACACAACTACAGTAAGAGAATTCCAATAGAACTGAAATAAGTACAGTATTTCAACAATAAGGACAGAGTTAATCCAGTGCTTTCAGAAACAGCCTTCTTAGCGTGGCATCGGTAGACACTTAATATGCCAGTGTCTTCTAAATGTTAAGTGATTAGAGACTCTAGAGGAAAAAATTCATTTCTTTACCTTTACTTACTAAAATGTCTGAGTAAATGACATGACAGTTATGAGGAAACAAACAGCATAATTTCATAAAAGACAGGTCATACCAGAAATAGGGCAGCAAATTCTAACAGTTTATTATCTAAGAGCTGCCCTTTTAAACATTCTGGTTTTTAACTACCTTTTTCTTGCTAAATACCTAAAGAAATTTGGTTGTAGGGATAGCATCGATTCTACCATGTTTTTTTTTTTTTCCTGGGTGGAGACAGAGTCTCGCTGGAGTGCAGTTCATGTGATCTCAGCTCACTGCAAGCTCCACCTCCCGCCACCACGCCCAGCTAATTTTTTTGTATTTTTAGTAGAGACGGGGTTTCACCATGTTAGCCAGGATGGTCTTGATCTCCTGACCTCGTGATCCGCCTGTCTCGGCCTCCCAAAGTGCTGGGATTACTGGCGTGAGCCATCGCGCCCAGCTTTCTACCATGTATTTTTTTTTCAACTATGGAAGTATCCTAGACAGCATTTAATAAGTCAGGGATTACATACAGGATTTTCCATCACATGCTAATAATGTGATTAACTGGTGTCCTGGCTAAATGCTACGTGGAAGTGATGCTGAAGGAACATCTAAGCTCAACAAGAAAGAGTGCTGAGGTTAGTTAGCAATGTCTACCACCAGCAAGGTTTAAAAGGCCACTTTTTTATGAAACAAATGTGATCTTACTTTTTACCGTCAGGGATAATGCACGCTGGACTTGAAAACTGACCTGTTATTTTAGCTTATTTCTCTTCTATCATAAGTAAATACCACACATGTGACACCATGGACTATATATTATCTTACCAATCTGCTGCTATTCATTGCTTGGTTTCTCTTAAGTGATATTATTATTCTTTCTTTCAGCATAGCCTATAACAGGCTACTCTATAAACTTCTACTCAGTATCTCTCCTAAGAAGCGCATTCTCATCAGTATAGTTTTTACTATAGATCTACAGATTGAAGGATTTTACTTCAATCTTTTCATTTATTCAACATTCAACATTTACTGTTTATCTATTATGCTCAGCACTACAGAAGAGAGACCAACATTTCAAAGAGTTTGCAATGCAATTTAGACAAGATAAACACTTACCAAAAGTTAAAACAATTCAAAAAAGAATAAAATCAGTAACAAAAACAGTGGGGCAGACAGACCAATGATTCAAACATCTGACCACAAATCAGAAAAATCTGTGAGCACTTAAAAGTTTCAGCCTCCTAGGAACTACCCCAAATCTACTGAAACAGAAATCTCCATGGTATAGGGCCCAGGATTCTTCATTTTGAATTTTTCCCTGACCTCTGACAGGAGGTCTACACTTGTGAGTTCTCGTAGAGCTAGCAAGTGTGATAAATATCTTTCACACAAGACAGAAAACAGTAAAGTATCACAACAGAGGTCAGGGTAAGGTGTTACTGAAGTTCACTGGAAAGACAGCTGAAAGGCCTGGATGCAATGGCTCACACCTGTAATCCCAGCACTTTGGGAGGCCAAGGTGGGCAGATCACTTGAGGTCAAGAGTTCTACTAACATGGCAAAACCCTGTCTCTACTAAAAATATAAAAAGTACCCAGGTGTAGTGGTGTATTCCTGTAATCCCACTACTCAGGAGGCTGAGGCAGGAGAATCATTTGAATCTGGGAGGTGGAGGTTGCAGGAAACTGAACAGCAAAAGTGCACTCCATCCTGGGTGACAGAGCAAGACTTTGCCTCAACAACAACAACAACAACAACAACAAACTCTGCTGGAAGAAAAGAAAGGCTTTGCAGAGGAGGTGACAGCAGAAATGAACCCTGAAGAAAGAGGACCTCACACAAATAGAACACGTAAGCCAAGATACAGAGATAGGATGGTGAACAGAAAGAATGTAAGTAGCTTGGTGTGGCTAAGGTAAGGGGTCTATAAGGGAATAATGATAGGTAAGGTTAGCTTTCTAAACTTAAATATCAAATTAAAGAGTTTAACCTTTATTCCACAGGCAAAGCAGGAGACTTGTAATTTTTTTTTTGAGACGGAGTCTTGCTCTGTCGCCCAGGCTGGAGTGCAGTGGCCGGATCTCTGCTCACTGCAAGCTCCGCCTCCCGGGTTCACGCCATTCTCCTGCCTCAGCCTCCCGAGTAGCTGGGACTACAGGCGCCCGCCACCTCGCCCGTCTAGTTTTTTTTTTGTATTTTTTAGTAGAGACGGGGTTTCACCGTGTTCGCCAGGATGGTCTCGATCTCCTGACCTCATGATCCACCCGTCTCGGCCTCCCAAAGTGCTGGGATTACAGGCTTGAGCCACCGCGCCCGGCCCCAACTTGTAATTTTTTAAATTTTGCACTCCTAACTGCTAAGCTTTGTTAATTGTTAAGAAAACACCGTAACACAGGTGTGCCATGACAATGATTATAGTCAGCAGCAGATATAAAATCAATGGAGGAAAGAGAGAAAACTCCGGGAAAGAGATAACAAGGATCCATCCTAGGATGGAAGGAGGAGGATTGGAGAACGTGAGGCAATCTGCATGCATAAAGACATGTATAAAGACAAGCTTTGTCAGCTGGCAAGGACCAGGGAAGGGACAATAAGCAGGCAGCAGTTTCCACCAGCAAAGACTGGGAAGAAGAACAGTAACATAACGTATAAAACAAGGAACTAAAAATACAAAAAAATTAGCTTGGCATGGTGGTGCCTGTAGTCCCAGCTACTTGGGAGGCTGAAGCAGGAGAATCACTTGAACCCAGGAGGCAGAGGTTGCAGTGAGCCAAGATCACAAGCCACTGCCCTCCAGCCTGGGCGACAGAACAAGACTCCATCTCAAAACCAAACCAAACAAACAAACAAACAAAAAAATATATAATGGCCATTATCATAATTGAACTAACTCACTTTGGTGACTCAATATGAAGGATTAGAAAGTCAATGACTCAATGGCTCAGAATCTGCATAACTAGGAAAATAGAAGTCTCATTCATACAAAAAAGGAAATGGAGAGGAAAGGCAGGTCTTGAAGGGAAGGCAAAGCTTGGGTCGATAATCAGTTGCCAAAATTGTTACTTTAAAAAGATGCGCCTGCGCCCCTGCCACCGCTATCACCACCTCAGTGTCCCCTGGCTCCAGTCCCGCTCTTAGGACAGCACTGCCACAGCTGCATGGCCCTGCCTGCCTCCTGTGCTGCGCAGCCGCTGCGTGTGCCCCAGATGGTGCTTTACCCCTAGGACTGGCTTAAAATAGCGAAGTGATCATCATGGCTGATGAGAGGCAGGACTGGATTGCAGCTCCGACTGGGACAGATAGAGCAGAGTGCAGAGGCTCGCATAGTGAATTTTAGCTCCAGAACAACTGCAAGAACAAACCAGGAATCCCAAGAGGACCCACAGACCCTCTGAAGGAAGTGGACTGCTCCTGCAGGACCTGGAGACATTCCAAACACTGTGAGTGCCCAAACTGCAGAAGTAGGAAAGGGAGATCCTCTGCTCCGAATACACACCGGCGCTGGGGAAACTGAAGGTCTAGTTTACAGGAGAAGTTTCCGACCTTACCTGGAGTTGAGTCAATTTAGAGAGCTGAGCAAAATACAGGGGTAGAGGAAGCAGCGGGAAAGGTTCCCGGAGCTCACTGGGTCCCCAAGCAGGTCATTCCTGCCTGGCATCACAGAGATCTTTTGGGAGAGCAGCCAGAGGCATGGGGAAAATGCCACAGGAAGAAGGAAATCTCCAGCTGAACTTTGTAACAGTCTGAACTGTGTGAGAAGCCTCCCGGCCAGAATGTGGGGGAGGCCACGAATCCTGTGTGCAGACTCCACAGGTGGGGAAAGAACCAAAGCCCTTTTCTTTTGCAGCTAGGAGGCAGGTAGCCTGGGGCAAGTTCTCAAGCCCTGCTCACCCACTGCCTGGAAACAGACTGGGCTATCAGGTGGGGCATGGTGGGAGTGAGGGTGGCCCTTCAGATTGTGTGGGAGCTGGGTGAGGCCTATGACTGCTGGCTTTCCCCCACTTCCCTGACAACCTACATGATTCAGCAGAGGCAGCCATAATCCTCCTAAATACACAACTCCATTGACCTGGGAACCTTTGCCTAGACACATTGTCACCAGGTTATCCAAAGTTAAGACGAAGGAAAGAATCTTAAGAGCTGTGCGACAGAAGCACCAGGTAACCTATAAAGGAAAACCTATGAGATTAACAGCAGATTTCTCAAGAGAAACCCCACAAACTAGAAGGGATTGGGCCCTATCTTCAGCCTCCTTAAACAAAACAATTGTCAGCCAAGAATTTTGTATCCAGCGAAACTAAGCATCATATATGAAGGAAAGATACAGTTGTTTTCAGACAAACAAATGCTGAGAGAATTCACCATTACCAAACCACCACTACAAGAACTGCTAAAAGGAGCTCTAAATCTTGAAATGAATACTGGAAACACATCAAAACAATCTCTTTAAAGCATAAATCATACAGGACCTATAAAACAAAAATACAAGTTAGAAAGTGAAACAAAAAAACAAAAAACCAAAGCACACAGGCAACAAAGAGCACAATGAAAGCAATGGTACCTCATATTTCAATACTAACATTCAATGTAAATAGCCTAAATGCTCCACTTAAAAGATACAGAACTACAGAATGGATAAGAACCCACCAACCAACTATCTGCTGCCTTCAGGAGACTCACCTAACATATAAAGACTCACAACTTAAAGGCACAGAAAAAGGCATTTCATGCAAATGAACACCAAAAGCAAGCAGGGGTAGCTATTCTTATATCAAACAAAACAAACTTTAAAGCAACAACAGTTAAAAGAGACAAAGAGTGATAGTATATAATAGTAAAAGGCCTTGTCCAACAACTGCACAATACACACATTCTATTCAACAGCGCATGGAACTTTCTCCAAGACAGAACCATATGCTAGGCCACAAAACCAGCCTCAGTAAATTTAAGAAAATTGAAATTATATCAAGCACTCTCTCAGACTACAGTGGAATAAAACTGGGAATCAACTCCAAAGCGAACCTTCAAAACCACGCAAATACGTGAAAATTAAATAATCTGCTCCTGAAAGAGCACTGGGTCAAAAACAAAATCAAGATGGAAATTTAAAAATTCTTCAAATTGAACAACAATAATGACACAACGTATCAAAACCTCTTGGATACAGCAAAGGCAGTGCTAAGAGGAAAGTTCATAGCCCTAAACGCCTACATCAAAAAGACTGAAAGAGCACAAACTGACATTCTAAGGTCACACATCAAGGAAGCAGAGAAACAAGAACAAACTAAACCCAAACCCAGCAGAAGAAAGGAAATAACCAATATCAGAGCAGAACTAAATGAAACTGAAACAAACAAAATACAGAAGATAAATGAAACAAAAAGCTGGTTCTTTGAAAAGATAAATAAAATTGATAGGCCATTAGCAAGATTAACCAAGAAAAGAAGAGAGAAAATCCAAATAACCTCAATAAGAAACAAAACAGGAGATGTTACAACTGATACCACTGAAATACAAAAGATCATTCAAGGCTACTATGAACACCTTTATGTATATAAACTAGAAAACCTAGAAGGGATAGATAAATGATAAATTCCTGGAAAAATACAACACTCCTAGCTTAAATCAAGAAGAATTAGATACCCTGAAGAGACCAATAACAAGCAGCAAGACTGAAATGGTAATTTAAAATTACCAACAAAACCATTCCAGGACCAGACTTATTCACAGCAGAATTCTACCAGACATTCAAAGAATTAGTACCAATCCTTTTGACACTATTCCACAAGATAGGGAAAGAAGGAACCCTCCCTAATTCATTCTATGAAGCCAGCATCACCCTAATACCAAAACCAGGACATAACCAAAAAAGAAAACCACAGACTGATATCCCTGATGAATACAGATGCTAAAACCCTTAACAAAATATTAGCTAACCAATCCAACAACTTATCAAAAAGATAATTCACCGTGGTCAAGTGGGTTTCATACCAGGGATGCAGAGATGGTTTAACATAAGCAAGTCAAGAAATGTGATACACCACATAAACAGAATTAAAAACAAAAATCACATGATCATCTCAATATATGCAGAAAAAGCATTTGAAAAAATCCAGCACCCCTTTATGACTAAAACTTTCAGCAAAATTGGCATACAAGGGACATACCTCAATATAATAAAAGCCATCTATAACCCACAGCCAACAAAATACTGAATGGGGAAAAGTTTAAAGTAT
>NW_016811454.1:1468454-1485234 GCF_001698545.2 Rhinopithecus bieti | reverse complement strand
TAAACAGAATTAAAACAAAATCACATGATCATCTCAATATATGCAGAAAAGCATTTGAAAAAATCCAGCACCCCTTTATGACTAAAACTTTCAGCAAAATTGGCATACAAGGGACATACCTCAATATAATAAAAGCCATCTATAACCCACAGCCAACAAAATACTGAATGGGGAAAAGTTTAAAGTATTCCCTCTGAGAACTGTAACAAGACAAGGATGCCCACTCTCATCACTCCTCTTCAACACAGTACTGGAAGTTCTAGCTGGAGCAATTAGATAAGAGAAAGAAATAAAGGGCATCCAAATCAGTAAAGAGGAAGTCAAACTGTCACTGTTTGCCGACGATCTGATCGTTTACCCTTGAAATCCATTAAGACTACAGAAAGCTCCTAGAACTGATAAAAGAATTCAGCAAAGTGTCTGCATACAAGATTAATGTACGTAAATCAGTAGCTCTTCTATATAGCAACAGCGACCAAGCAGAGAATCAAATCAAGAACTCAATCCGTTTTATAATAGCTGCAAAATAAAATAATAATAATAAAATACTTAGGAATATACCTGACAAAGGAGGCGAAAGACCTCTACAAAGAAAACTACAAAACACTGCTGAAAGAAATCATGGATGACACAAACAAATGGAAACACATCCCACGCTCATGGATGGGTAGAATCAATACTGTGAAAATGACCATACTGCCAAAAGCAATCTACAAATTCAACATAATCCCAATCAAAATACCACCTCATTCTTCACAAAATTAGAAAAAACAATTCTAAAATTCCTAAGGAACCAAAAAAGAGCCCACATAGCCAACACAAGACTAAGCAGAAACAACAAATCTGGAAGCATCACACTGCCTGATTTCAAACTATACTATAAGGCCACAGTCACCAAAAAAGCATGGTATTGGTATAAAAATAGGTACATAGACCAGTGGAACAGAATAGAGAACCCAGAAATAAACTCAAATATTTACATCCAACTAATCTTTGACAAAGCAAGCAAAAACATAAAGTGGAAAAAGAACACCCTTTCAACAAATGGTGCTGTGATAATTGGCTAGCCATGTGTAGGAGAATGAAACTGGATCCTCATCTCTCACCTTATACAAAAATCAACTCAAGGTCAATTAAGGACTTAAATCTAACACCTGAAACTATAAAATTCTAACATTGGAAAAACACTTCTAGACATTGGCTTAGGCAAGGAGTTCATGACAAGAACCCAAAAGCAAATGCAGTAAAAACAAAGATAAATAGCTGGGATGTAATTAAACTAAAGAGCTTTTGCCCAGCAAAAGGAACAGTCAGCAGAGTAAACAGAAAACCCACAGAGTGGGAGAAACTCTTCACAATCTATATACCTGACAAAGGACTAATATCCAGAATTGACAACGAACTCAACAAATCTGTAAGAAGAAAACAAACAATCCCAATAAAAAGTGGGCTATGTTTAGCTGGGCGCAGTGGCTCACGCCTGTAAGTTCAGCACTTTGGGAGGCCGAGGCAGGCAGATCACGAGGTCAGGAGATCGAAACCATCCTGGCTAACATGGTGAAACCTCATCTCTACTAAAAATACAAAAAATTAGCCAGGCATGGTGGTAGGCGCCTGTAGTCTCAGCTACTTGGGAGGCTGAGGCAGGAGAACGGTGTGAACCCAGGAAGCAGAGCTTGTAGTGAGCCGAGATGGCGCCACTGCACTCCAGCCTGGGTGACAGAGTGAGACTCCATCTCAAAAAAAAAAAAAAAAAGTGGGCTAAGGACACGAATAGACAATTCTCAAAAGAAGACAAACAAATGGGCAACAAACATATGGAAAAATGCTCAACATCACTAATTGCAAATTTGATTTGCAGGGAAATACAAATTAAAACCACAATGTGATACCATCTTACTCCTGCAAGAATGGCCATAATCAAAAAAGCAAAAATCAGTAGATGTTGGCGTGGATGTGTGATCAGGGAACACTTCTACACTGCTGGTGGGAATGTAACTAGTACAGCCACTATGGAAAACAGTGGGGAGATTCCTTAAAGAACTAAAAAAAGAACTCCCATTTGACCCAGCAGTCCCATTACCAGATATCTACCCAGAGGAAAAGAAGTCATTATGCGAAAAAGATACTTGCACACACATTTATAGTAGCACAATTCACAACTGCAAAATCATGGAACCAACCCAAATGCCCATCAGTCAATGAGTGGATAAAGACAACTGTGGTGTGTGTGTATATGTGTGTGTGTGTGTGTGTGTGTGTGTGTGTGTGTGTATGATGGAATACTACTCAGCCATAAAAAGGAATGAATTAATGGCATTTGCAGTGACCTGGATGAGACTGGAGACTATTATTCTAAGTGAAGTAACTCAGAAATGGAAACCCAA
This sequence comes from Rhinopithecus bieti, assembly GCF_001698545.2. Lineage (NCBI taxonomy): Eukaryota > Metazoa > Chordata > Mammalia > Primates > Cercopithecidae > Rhinopithecus > Rhinopithecus bieti. The sequence goes on along the minus strand of NW_016811454.1, from coordinate 1,482,847 downwards.
ACATCCTATGTTCTCACTGATATGTGGGAGCTAAGCTATGAGGACCCAAAGGCATAAGCAAGATACACTGGACTTTGGGGACTTGGGGGGAAGGGAGGAAGGGGAGCAAGGGATAAAAGACTACAAATAGGGTGCAGTGAATACTGATCAGGTGATGTGTTCACCAAGATCTCACAAATCGCCACTGAAGAGCTTACTCATATAACCAAATACCACCTGGACCCCAATAACCTATGGAAAACGGAAAAAATAAAAATAAAAAAGATGCTATTACTGCAGAATGGAAGGACTAAATCAGTGCTTCTCAAGTTAAATGTGGAAAGACGCACTTGGATGCTGAGGCATGTTACATGATTATACAATTTTCTAAAGCTTATTCATAATTTCCATACTTATTCTATCACAGACCAGTAATAAGCAGTTTGTAGACTGACACAGGTCCACAGGCCATCCCTTGCAAGGACATAATTTAGAACATCTCCAGGATGCTTCCCACTTCTAAGATCAATGACAATGATATTTCAAACCTGGTTGCTGATGAAGAGTAGGGAACTGAGAAGAGAAAGGCCAGTTTCCCTTCATTTAGCAGTGACAAAACCTGGCACCTAGTGCATTCTCAGTATGTGTTTGTTTCCTTCCTTCTTTAACTTTCCATATCTGTGAAATGAGATATACCTGGCCTACCCCCCAAGATTGTTAAGAAAAAGGAGAGAAATGATACCTGTGAAGTGACAATATAAATACAGATATTGTTATTACTAAAATGTTATTAACAACCCTAAATACAGAGCAGCAAATTCTACACCTGATATTCTAAGATTCCAGGCTTGTCCATAATCTCAAGGCATAACATGAACTTCTCCAAATGAATTTCATTTTAATTTACTTTATTAAGACAACCAAACAGCAAAATGGTAATACCTCTAATAAAAATAGGAGAATCAGAAAGAGGCATACATATTAAGAAAAATAATGAGTTTAGTTTTAGAAATGCTGAATTTAAGGTATTGACCAAATACGTGATGAGAAATATCCAACAAGCAGTTCAAACTCAAAAGATTTATCGTTAGACATGAGTAAAAGATTTAGGAGTCATTCAGGCCGGGCGCGGTGGCCCACGCCAGTAATCCCAGCACTTTGGGAGGCCAAGGCAGGCGGATCATGAAGTCAGGAAATCGAGACCATCCTGGCTAACACTGTAAAACCCCGTCTCTACTAAAATAACTGGGCGAGGTGGCGGGCGCCTATAGTCCCAGCTACTCCAGAGGCTGAGGCAGGAGAATGGCGTGAACCCGGGAGGCGGAGCTTGCAGTGAGCCGAGATCATGCCACTGCACTCCAGCCTGGGTGACAGTGCGAGACTCCGTCTCAACAAAAAAAAAAAAAAAAAGATTTGGGAGTCATTCACAAAAAGATAACAAGTAAACCCAGTTAGAATGGCCATCATTAAAAAGACAAAAAATAACAGATAATGGCTACGAAGTGGAGAAACGGGAACTCTTATACACTGTTGGTGGGAATCTAAATTAGTACAACCTCTATGGAAAACAGTATAAAGATTTCTCAAAGAAGTAAAAATATAACTATAGAACTACCATTCAACCTAGCAATCCCATTACCAGGTATCTACTCAAAGGAAAATAAGTCAATGTATCAAAATGATATCAGCACTCATATGTTTATAACAGCACTATTCAGAAACACAAAGAATAGAATCAACCTAAGTGTCCATCAGTGGACAAATGGATAAAGAAAATGTGTTGCATGTATACACAATAGAATGCTATAGAGCCAAAGAAAAGAATAAAATCACATCTTTTGCAGCAACATATGTAGAACTGGAGGCTTATGTGAAACAAGCCAGGCAAAGAAAGACAAGTATCACATGTTCTCACTCATAAGTGGGTACTAAAAAACATGTTCACATAGACGTAGAGAGTGGAGTGACAGATGAAGACTCAGAAGGTTGAGGGGGTGGAAGAGGGGAGGATGATGACAAATTAGTTAATAGGTACAATGTATGTCATTCAGGTGATTGGTACCCTAAAAGCCCTGACTTGATCACTACACAATCTATGCATAACAAAACTGCACATGGCTGGGAGCGGTGGCTCACGCCTATAATCCCGACACTTTGGGAGGCCGAGGCGGGAGGATCACCTGAGGTCAGGAGTTCAAGACCAGTCTGACCAACATGGAGAAACCCCGTCTCTACTAAAAAAAATACAAAATTAGCCTGGCGTGGTGGCACATGCCTGTAATCCTAGCTACTCGGGAGGCTGAGGCAGGAGAATTGCTTGAACCCGGGAGGTTGCGATGAGCCGAGATCGCGCCATTTCACTCCAGCCTGGGCAATAAGAGCGAAACTCCGTCTCAAAGACAAAACAAAACAAAACTGCATATGTACCCCATAAATGTGTAAAAATAATATGGAAATAAAACTAGTCATCTGTTTTATTCTATTTTGATCTGTGTATTAGAATATTTGTGGTATAGCCAGGTGCGGTGGCTCACACCTGTAATCCCAGCACTTTGGGAGGCTGAGGCAGGTGGATCACGATGTCAGGAGATCAAGACCATCCTGGCTAACACAGTGAAACACCGTCTCTACTAAAAAAATACAAAAAATTAGCAGGACGTGGTGGCGGGCGCCTGTAGTCCCAGCTACTCAGGAGGCTGAGGCAGGAGAATGGCGAGAACCCAGGAGGCAGAGCTTGCAGTGAGCCGAGATCGGGCCACTGCACTCCAGCCTGGGTGACAGAGCGAGATCGTCTCAAAAAAAAAAAAAAAGAATATTTGGAATATTTAAGGTATAAAGATGAATACATTGTGTTCTTCTTTGACCTTGAGGGTAAAAAAAGTTACCTGATAAAACTTTCAAAAGAAAAAAAGAGAAAGAAACACTTGACAGCATATGGTAGTTTAGAACACTAAGAGAACTACATACTAGGTAAAATATATTTATGAATGCATTGTTGGTCCCAATAGGAAGTAGAGGAGATCTCTTCCCCTAACTGCTCGTCAAAAAGTAAATAAACGTTAAATAGAAAAAACCTGGGCCAGGCACAGTGGCTCACACCTGTAATCCTAACACTTTGGGAGACCTAGGTGGGAGGATAGCTTAAGCTCAGGAGTTCGAGAGTGGCCTGGGCAACATAGCAAAACCCATCCCTACAACAAAATGCAAAAATAGCCAGGCATGGTGGTGCATGCCTGTAGTCCCAGCTACTCAGGAGGCTGAGGTTGGAGGACAGCTTGACCCTGGAAGGTCACTCCAGCCTGGGTGACAGAGTGAGACCCTGTCTCAGAAAACAAACAAACAAACAAACAAATGAACACAAAACTGAAGCTAAAGGTAGAAGCAGAGAGAAAAAGAGAGGAGGTAGGCTGATTTCAAAGTACTTGCTGATATAAAGTATCATCCTAACAAGTTAACGTAGCTAAATTTGAGTTTCCAGGATAAGTCCAAAACCTATAAAACCAAGGATTACCATGCAAATAAGTAGGTAAGCCACTTTGTGTGACAAAAAGAAAAAACATGATAAATGACAGACTCATACTTACAAGGACCCCAAAGGTGGGACTTATGACACACAGAATATAAAAGTTGTGTAAGAAAGGTATAAAGGGGCTGGGTGCGGTGGCTCACGCTGGTAATCCCAGCACTTTGGGAGGCTGAGGCGGGCAGATCACTTGAGGTCCGGAGTTCGAGACCAGCCTGACCAACATGGAGAAACCCTGTCTCTACTAAAAATACAAAATTAGCCAGGCGTGGTGGTGCATGCCTGTAATCCCAGCTACTTGGGAGACTGAGACAGAAGAATCACTTGAACCCGGGAGGCAGAGGTTGCGGTGAGTCGAGATTGCGCCATTGCACTCCAGCCTGGGTAAGAAGAGCAAAACTCTGTCTCAAAAAAAAAAAAAAAAAGAAAAGAAACGTATAAATGAAAAAAATTATTTTAAACCAAAATTTCATGGATATTTTACCCAAAATAAAGGAAACAAGGCAATGATGTCCATCCTCACTCTTTCTATTCAATAATTTACTGAAAATCTTAGCCAGTCCAGAAGGCCAGAAAAAGCAATACGAGGCATAAAGATTGGAAGGAATTAAAACTGTCATTCACCATGACATGACTGTTTACAGAGAAAATCATAAAGAATTTACCCAAAAAAGTTAGAATAAGTAAATTATCAAAATTGCAATATATATTGACAATTCAACCTAATAACAAACTATTTCTACATATAAGTGGCAAACAAATGAAAAATAAAATCATAAAACAATTCAGTTTACAACAGCATTGAAAGCAAAATACTTTGAAATAAATTTAATAAAATATATGCAAGACTGTCACACCAAAAATTTAACTCTAATGAAGACAATTTTAAAAGACCCAAACTACAGCAGCATCCCATATTCATGGATTAGAAGACTTAATGTTGTTAAAATGTAAATTCTCCACAAATCAACTTATAATAAAAACCACAACCACAATAGTATTGTTAGTGGAAAATGACAATTTGATTCTAAAATGACAATTTGATTCTAAAATGACAATTTGATTCTAAAATCCCAGCTACTCAGGAGGCTGAGGCAGGAGAATCACTTGAACCCACGAGGTGGAGGTTGTAGTGAGCCAAGGTCGAGCCATTGCACTCCAACCTGGGCAACAAAAGCAAAAACTCCATCTCAAAAAACAATAAAAAACTTTGACCCCAACCACAGTACACACAAAAAATTATATAAAATGGGTCACAGACATAAATGTTAAAGATAAGCTAAACCTACAAAGTTTCTAAATACAACAGAGGTGAAAAACCTCCACAACTTTAGAATGGTCAAAGATTTTTAAAGTAGTATACAGAAAGTAGTAAACATAAAAGGAAAAAATGTAATAAACTGGACTTTTTTAGTATTAACAACTTGTACTCATCAAAAAAATATTATTAACAGGCCAAGTGAGGTGGCTCAGGCCGATAATCTCAACACTTTGGGAGGATGGGGTGAGAGGATGACCTAGGGCCAGGAGTTTCAGCCTGGGTAACATAGCAAGACCTTGTCTCTATTATTTAAAAAATAATAATAACAATCTTCAAAAATAAAAAAAGATATCCTTAACAAAATAAAAACTCAAGTCACAGACTAAAAGAAAACACTCAAAACATATATGTAGGCCAGGAATGGTGACTCATGCCTGTATTTGCAGCACTTTCGGAGGCTAAAGCAGGAGGATCATTTAAGGCCAGGAATGTGAGACCAGCCTGGGCAACATAGAAAAACCTTGTCTCTACAAAAAATAAAATAGGAGGCTGAGGCGGGAGGATCACTTAAGCTCATGAGTTTGAGTCTGCAGTGAGCTATGACTGTACCACTGCACTCCAGCTTAAGCAACAGAGTGAGACCCTGTCTCTAAAAAACAACAACAAAAATATATATGTACCAAAGACTTGTACCCAAAATATATAATTAACTATGACAAATCAATAATTTTTAAAAAATGTATTAGAAAGGGGGCACAAGTCTTGAAAAAATCATTTCCCAAAAAAGACATTTGAATGGCCGATAAACACATGAAAGGTAAACATCACCAGCAGCAAAATGCAAAGTAAAATGAAAATAAGAAACCATTTCACTCCTCATTAGAATACTAAAACTAAAAAGACTGGCACCACCAAATGTTGGACAGGATATTGAGAAAACAGAATTCTTATACATTGCTGGTACAAGTATAAAATTGCACAAACACTTCAAAAACTATTAAACTTCTTGTGAGGTTAAATATCCATCTGGAGTATAATCCATGTTGCCATTGAAAAGAATATATATTCTACTATTCACACACAAATAGGCTGAAAGCAAAGAGACAGAAAAGGATACATGTGCAAACAGCAACTAGAAAAGAGCTGGAGTAGCCATGCTAACATCAAGACAAAGTAGACTTCAAAACAAAAAATGCCACTAGAGATGAAGAGGGGGTATTTTCTAATGATGAAAGTATCAATACTTAAGAAAAATACAGTAATTACAAACATACATGTACCTAACAACAGAGTCCCAAAATACATGAAGCAAAAATTGACAGAATTGAAGAAAGAATCAGACAATTTAATAGTAATAGTTGGGAGACTGCAATATCCTACTCCAAATAACAGAATAAAACTGAAGATCAGCAAGGAAATTGAAAAACTGAACACCATAAAACAACTAGATCTAAAAACATTCCACCCAACAGCAGAATACACATTCTTCTCAAGTGCAATATAAAAGATTTTCTACAAGACCATAAAACAAGTCTCAATAAATTTGAAAGAACTAAAATTATATAAACTATGTTCTCCAACAACAAAAGGCCGCATATTGTACAGTTTATATGTGAATATATATGAAATATAAGTGGTCAATAAAATTGACAACCCTTTAACCTACACTAACCAAGAAAAAAAGAAAAGTAATAAATTAGGAATAAAATAATATACATTATCTAACTTAAAGAAAGAAAAATGAGGCCGGGCAGGGTGGCTCACCCCTGTAATCCCAGCACTTTGGCAGGCCGAGGTGGGCAGATCACCTAAGGTCAGGAGTTCAAAACCAGCCTAGCTAACATGGTGAAACTCCATCTCTACTAAAAATACAAAAATTAGTCAGGCGTGTGGGGCACATGCCTGTAATCCCAGCTACTCGGGAGGCTGAGGCAGGAGAATCACTTGAACCCAGGAAGTGGAGGTTGCACTGAGCCAAGATTACACCACCGCACTCCAGCCTGGGTGACAGATTAAGACTGTCTCAAAAAAAAAACAAGAAAGAAAAAATATTATAATGGAATGTTATTTTTAAAAACTGTATGCCAAAAACTTAGATAAAAAATGGACAAGTTCCTAGAGAGGCACAAGCTTCTGAATCTAACTCAAGAAAAAACATAAGTAAACCTATAACAAAGAGTAATCACAAAACTTCCCAGAAAAAAAAGCCCAGGGCCAGGCATGGTGACTCACACCTGTAATCCCAGCACTTTGGGAGGCCAAGGCAGGCAGATTACTTGATGTCAGGAGTTCAAGACCAGCTTGGCCAACATGGTAAAACCCCATTTCTACTAAAAATACAAAAATTAGCCGGGCGTGGTGGTGCATGCCTGTAATCCCAGCTACTCAGGGAGCTGAGGCAGGAGAATCACTTGAACTCAGAAGGTTTAGTGAGCCTAAATCGCACCACTGCACTCCAGCCTAGGTGACAGAGTGAGACTGTCTCAAAAAAACAAAGCCCAAGACCAGATGGCTTCACTAGTGAATTATACTAAAACATTTAAAGAAGAATTAACATGTTAGACATAAATGCAATAATAGCCTTCCTTCCTTTCTGTTGTAGCCCTCAGTGGTTGCTGTCAAAATGGGCAAGTGCATGAAACCTGGAAAAGTGGTGCTGGTCCTGGCCAGCACTATTCTGGCTGAACACAAAGCTGTCATCGTAAAGAACATTAATGATGGCACCTCAGACTGCCCCTACATCCAGGCTCTCATGGTTGGAATTGATCGCTATCCCTGCAAAGTGACAGCTGCCATGGGCAAAAAGAAGATTACCAGGAGGTCAAAGATCGAGTCTTTTGTGAAGGTTTATAACTACATCGTCTTAACGCCTACAACGTACTGTGGATATCCCCTTACACAAAACTGTCATCCACAAGGATGTCTTCAGAGATCCTGCTCTTAAACACAAGGCCTAGTGGGAGGGCAAGGTCAACTCAAAGAGAGATACAAGACGGGCAAGAACAAGCGGTTCTTCCAGAGGGTACATTTTAGATGTTTTGTTTCTGTCTTAAAAATTAAATAAATAAATGCAGTAATATAAACAATAACATTAAATTCAAATGGTCCAAACACTCCAAATAAAAAGCAGACACTGTGAGAGTAGATAAATTAAATGGGCAGGAATGAAAGGAAACTGTTATAGGTTCTTACACGTGAAGTGGTTTACCACTTGAAGGTAGACTGTGGTAATTAAAGATGTATTAAAAAAAACCCTACAACAGCCACTACAAAAACAAAGCATATGAGTACAGGTAATAAGCTATGAAAGAGATAAAATACAATCATAAAAAATAATTAAAAAAACAGGGAGAAAAAAACAAAGAATAGACAAGACAAATACAAAAGACAGTAAATTTAAACCCAATAATATCAATAATAATATTAAATTTAAGTTGTCTAAATATTCCAAATAAAAAGCAGAGACTGTCAGAGAAGACAGAAAAGCAAGATCCAGTAATACATTGCCAACAAGAAACTCACTTGAAATATAAAGATGCAAACAGGTTAAAAGCAAAAGGACTGAAAAAGATACCAAGCTTTCACTAATCAAAAGAAAGATGGAGTGGCTATGTTAATGCTACATAAGGAAAGATCTTAGAGAAAACACTGTTACTGGGATATAGAAGACCATTTTATAATAATAAAGAGGCTACTTCATCAAAACAATCTTAAATAATTATGCATCTAATAACAGAAATACAAAATATGGGAAATAAACAATGACAGACCCAAAAGGAGAAATAATCAAATTCACAAAGAGAGATTTCAAGATCCTTTTCTCAGTAATTGATATAATGACTTGACAAACATCACCACAGATGCAGAAGACATGAACACTATTAACCAACTTGACCTAATTTACATTTATAGAATACTATGTTCAAATGTGGTTTCTGATCACAGAATTAAACTAGAAATCAGTATCTGGGAAACCCCAAAATACTCAAAAACTAAATATCATTTCTAAATAGCCCATGGATCAAACAACAAATCAAAAGGGATATTTACAAAGTATTTTGGGGCTGGGCACAGTGGCTCATGTCTGTAATCCTGGCACTTTGGGAGGCCAAGGCGGGAGGATCACTTGAGCCCAGGAGTTTGGGACCCCATCTTCATAAGAAAATAAAAAAATTAAAATTAGCCAGGTGTCTCAGTCACTCAAGAAGCTGGCGTGGGAGAATCTCTTAAGCCAGGAGGTCAAGGCTGCAGTGAGCCGTAATCATGCCACTGCACTCCAGCCTGGGTGACAGAGTGAAACCTTGTCTCAAAAAAAAAGTATTTTAACTTAATAAAACAAAATGTCTTATTAAAATTTGTGGGACACAGCTCCAACCAGTGTTTACAGGGAAGTGTACAACATGAAGAGTCAATATTAGAAAACAGTCAAGATCTCAGTCAACTGTTTTAAGCTGTCACCTTAAAACTACAAAAGACAAGCAAATTAAACTCAAAACAAGCAGAAGGAAATAATAGGAATTAGAATACAAAGCAATGAAATTAAAAACAACAATAAAGAGAATCAAAGAAAGGAAAAGCAAGATTAAAAGGTGGCTCACGCCTATAATCCTAGCACTTTGGGAGGCCGAAGCAGGTGGATCACCTGAGGTCAGGAGTTTGAGACCAGCCTGGCCAACAAGGCGAAACCCCTTCTCTACTAAAAACACAAAAATTAGCCAGGCGTGGTGGCGGGTGCCTATAATCCCAGCTACTCAGGAGGCTGAGGCAGGAGAATTACTTGAACTTGGGGGGTGGAAGTTGCCATGAGCCGAGATCGTGCCATTGCACTCCAGCATGGACGACAAAGCGAGACTCCATCTCAAAAAAAAAAAAAAGAAATCCTTTAGGGCTGGATACAGCAGCTCATGCCTGTAATCCCAATACTTTGGAAGGTCAACGCAGGAGGACTCCTTGAGGCAAGGAGTTTGAGACCGGCCTTGGCAACACAGTAAGACCCTATCTCTACAAAAATTTTAAAATGGTAGCCTGCACCTGTCTTCCCAGCTACTCAGGAGGCTGAGGCAGGAGGATCACTTGAGTCCAGAGAGTCAAGGCTGCAGTGAGCTATGATCTCACCACTACACACCAGCCTGGGTGATAGGGTAAGACCCTGACTCAAGACAAACAAACAAAAAAATTCCTTATGGTACAATCCTGCATTAGCAAAAAACTCACAAAAAGGTTCTTTAGGCATTAACTTGGTGGCCAGACCACTGTCAGTTTTTCTTTCAAAAACTCAATGAACTAATTGAGGCATTTGGAATGGCAACACCCTCTTGAAGATATAATGAACAGCCTAGGTGGGGCCAATTTTCCTTTTTTTTTTTTTTGAGATGGAGTCTAGCTCTGTCACCCAGGCTGGAGTGCAGTGGCGCAATCTCGGCTCACTGCAACCTCCGCCTCCCGGGTTCAAGCAATTCTCCTGCCTCAGCCTCCTGAGTAGCTGGGATTAAGGCATGCACCACCATACCCGACTAGTTTTTGTATTTTTAGTAGAGTTGGAGTTCCACCATGTTGGTCAGGCTGGTCTCGAACTCCTGACCTCATGATCCGCCCACCTCAGCCTCCCAAAGTGCTGGGATTACAGGCATGAGCCACTGTGCTCAGCCAAGTAGGGCCAATTTTCTACAGCTCTCCATTTTTTACTACACTTAAACACAGCAAGGTACAACAAATGACAGGTAGCTGCAACAAGAAATTGGAATAAAGACGGAAGTTTAAAATACAGGACAGGTCAGGCATGTTGGCTCATGCCTATAATCCCGGCACTTTGGGAGGCTAAGGCAGGAGGATCCCTTGAGATCAGAAGTTCAAGACCAACTTGGGTAACATAACAGGACCCCATCTCTGCGAAAAATTTAAAAATTAGCCAAATGTGGTGGTGCACACCTGTAGTTTCAGCTACTCGGGAGGCTGTCGGGGGAAGATCATTTGAGCCTGGGAGTTCACGACTGCAGTGAGCTGTGATCATGCCACTGCACTCTACCCTGGGCAACAGAGCAAGACTCCCATCTCAAAAAATAAATGAATTAATTAATTAATTAATCAAAATACAGGACTGAGATTCCTCTTAGAGAGCAGAGTGGCGGATACAAATGTGGAGTTACAGGAATAGATGTGTGGGTAAACCAACATGTTTGTCCAACATTAAAAATATAGAGTGCTCCACGACTGGAGCATAATAAGAGCCCAATAAGAATGTGCTGAATAAGTAAATGAACAAATGAATGAAAAACGAATGACTGAGTGAAGGAAAAGAATGAAGGGGAAAAGATGAAAACAACAGCTGGGCACGAAGTAAGGATAAGTATCTGTTAAAAAAAAAAGCGGGGGAGGAAAACAGAGTAAAGGAAAAGAACCAGGAGAGCAGAGTATCATAGTAATCAAAGAGGAAGCAAGTTATGAAAGTGGCCAAGAAAGTGACATGCTACACAGATAAAGAAAAATGAGGATGGCCACAAATCTAAAATAACAAAAGAAGTATTTGATAACTCTGCAAGAATAGAAGGCAGAATAGAATATACATTGTTCCCAATCAGTAGCATATACTCCCTATACTGATGTCAAGGTTACCTTAAGAATTAAATTAAGAATGATAACTACCATTTATTAATAATTTCCCATGTAACAGGTTTTTGCTGGATTTGTAAAATTAACCCAAAATATCACAAGTCAAATTAAGTTGATACGAATTACCGTTAGGAAGTATGACTGATGGTATCTATAACTAAAAAGCTTAAGCTCAATTGACTCTATTGTGCTGTATCTGAAAGAACCTGCTAATGGTAAGGAAACAGTCTTGAATGACACATAAAATGGAACCTCAGCATAAGAAAAAAAAGGTGTAACATTCTCCAATACTATCTAGGGGATAAGTGAGGCAGGAACAACTAGGTGGGAGATAAATCCCAAGAGTGGAATAGATGCATCATGCTATTATAATTTGAGACACTGACCATTACTAAAATCCAACTAACCCTACTTGCTCTAATTCCATATCCAAATAAGCTTCTGATAATTTGCTTCCTGTGCAGTTTTGTTCAGTGACCATTTGTACTACTTGATGATTATATTTCTCAGCTAAGCTGGCATTTTAGTGTACAGATTAGTCTCTAGTCAATCAGTTCCCTAAGCCTAATCACCTCTAGGTGTACTAACAAATCACATTTTTAATCCTATAAATTCAAAAACCATCACAGATAGCTGGTCTCCCTCTACACTGCTGAATATTCAAACCACAACATTTTAAATAAATAGTTAGCTGAGTGAGTCATATTTTGGCCCCACAGACAAGGATCTATCTTGGTATTGTCAAACTGCACCAAGTGAATCTGTAGAATGCTAAAAGCAGTCTCCTAAAAAAATTTGTTTTCTTACTATCATTGAAGGGGATGTGCATTCAACTTCTACAGATCTTAGACAAATGCTTCTTTTCCGAAGACATAACATGGGGAAAAAAACGAAGAGAGGTGTCAGTATACCCAAACAGCTTTCCAATAAGGAAGGTACAAAGAAAACCCCTCAGGAGATTTAGCCTTAAAAAACAAAACATTGTAGCACAGTAGAAATAAAGAATGGATCAATGTTGCAGAAGATAGAAGTGAAGTAAAAAAGCACTATTTATACTACTGTGGAGATATAGCCAAGGAAGATACAGAGAGGCAAGACAGTGGGACTCCACGTAGCCCTCCAAGAGACCACTTGCAAGTTCCTCAACCTATGTGGGCCTTGCTTTCCTCTTCTGTAAAATGAGGAAATTGGATCAATTAATCTCTAAGGTTCTTTTCAATTATAGGTTCTATTATAATTAATTCCTTTAATGATGAGTGGGAAAGGTACAGAAACAAATTTACCAAGAAAATTTAAGAGTAGCTTTGCTCAAACAATATAGTACATTTCCTCCCAAGTGGAATCTATTTTACCTCCAATTTCTTGGAGTGAAATCTATTTTACTTCCAATTTTTTTTTACCTTTATTTTACAATAAAACTAGATCTAATAACATAAAAGTATCAGCATATATAGCGAGAAATATCAATCTGCTACAGCAGTCATTCAAGAAGGAAAATAGGGCCGGGCGTGGTAGCTCATGCCTGTAATCCTAGCACTTTGGGAGGCCTAGGCGGAGAGATCACTTGAAGTCAGGAGTTTGAAACCAGCCTGGCCAACATGGTGAAACCCTGTCTCTACTAAAAATACAAAAAAAAATAGTCAGGAGTGGTAGCGGGCGCCTATAATCCCAGCTACTCGGGAGGCTGATGAAGGAGAATTGCTTGAACCCAGGAGGCAGAGGTGGCAGTAAGCCAAGATCACGCCACTCCACTCCAGCCTGGGTGACAGAGCGAGACCCCATCTCAAAAAAAAAAGACTAAAAACAGAACAGAAGACTTACGCATGTCTTTGATATCTGAGGGTTTCCCGGATGGACCATGCAACCTGGTAGGGCGAGGCCTGCTCTGAGTCCTCTGGTTCCTCTCCGCTCTCTTCAGACCAGTCCAAACCTGGGGTAGACAGGAGATATTGCAAATTAGGAAAAATTTACTTTTATTCAAAGTTTGAATTAAAAAGCTACACAAAATAACATAACCCAACACACCTATCGCAAGTACTATCATGGTGTGAATAAATGCCTCCTGATGAATTTCATTTCTATTCATACAAAGATAATTTATTTTGTTTTGTTTTGATGGAGTCTCACTCTGTTGCCCAGGTTGGAGTGCAGTGGCACGATCTTGGCTCACTGCAACCTCTGCCTCCCGGGTTCAGCGATTCTCCTGCCTCAGTCCCCCGAGTAGCCAGGACTACAGGTGTGCACCACCACGCCCAGCTAATATTTGTATTTTTAGTAGAGACACGGTTTCACCATATTGGCCAGGCTGGTCTCGAACTCCTGACCTCGTGATCTACTCATCCCGGCCTCCCAAAGTGCTGGGATTACAGGCGTGAGCCACCGTGCCCAGCCACACAATCGGGTTTTTTAAATGACATTACAACAAAAAGGCTAAGCTGTATTCTACAGATGAACTTCTTTTGTCAGACACTTCACTAATAGGGTAGAAACAACACAAGCAAAGAGAGAGTTCAGGTCACAAAAAGGTAGAATTTCTTTTTCTTTCTTTTTTTTTTTGAGACGGGGTCTTGCTCTGTCACCTAGGCTGGAGTACAGTGGCATGATCTCGGCTCACTGCAACGTCTGCCTCCCAGGTTCAAGCGATTCTCTTGCCTCAGCCTCCCAAGTAGCTGGTATTACAGATGAGCACCACCATACCTGGCTAATTTTTGTATTTTCATTAGAGACGGGGTTTCGCCATGTTGGCCAGGCTGTTCTCAAATTCCTGACCTTAAGTGATCTACCCGCCTTGGCCTCCCAAAGTGCTGGGATTACAGGCATGAGCCACCGTGTCTGGCCAGAATTTCTTTAAGTATCAAAACTTCATACACTAATATGATATCAGAAAAACATAAAATACAAACAAGAGGGTGAGAAAAGCAGCTCAATATACGTTCAGGCAAGAAAAAGGTCAGTACCTGCTTCTGAAAGGTTTTATGAAACAACAACAAAAGAAAACGTCAAAAGTACAGATAGAGTCAC
>NW_016811454.1:1434529-1468190 GCF_001698545.2 Rhinopithecus bieti | reverse complement strand
TTCTACATTTCAACCAAGAAGGGCCCTACGATAAAGTGTCAAAGGCAGAAACACTCCATCCTCCTCTCCCAAACCATTCCCTGGTTCTTACCTTCCATGGGAAGACGGAAGGGTGGGATGGTAATGTTCTATTACTAATGAGGTTTGGGATTTCTTTCAATTATTTTAAACAAAAAATGTCAGACTTTGTGCTCCGTTACATAAAACAAGGTTAGAAGGAAAAGTGGATAAACATAGTGTATATTAATATGTTGTTAAAGGGTCTCACTCTGTTGCCCAGGCTGGAGCATAGTGGTGCAATCTCGGCTCACTACAGCCTTGACCACCCGGGCTCAAGTGATCCTCCCACCTCAGCCTCCAGAGTAGCTGGCACTACAGGCAGCACTACCATGGCCAACTAATCTTTGTACTTTTTGTAGAGACGGGGTTTTGCCATGTTGACTAGGCTGCTCTCGAACTCCTGAGCTCAAGTGATCTACCTCCCTTAGCCTCCCAACATCCCGCAATTACATGCATGAGCCACTGTGCCCAGCCAAATGCTATAATTTTTAATGACTGAATAATTTTTAGCTCCTAACATAAAAGTTTTACCCTTTTAAAAGTCTTGTGTCTTGGCCAGGTGTACTGGCTCATGATTGTAATCCCAGCAGTTTGGGATGCTGAGCCAGGAGATCACTTCAGGCAAGGAGTTAGAGACCAGCCTGGGTAACACAGCAAGACCCCGACTCTACAACAAACTTAAAAATTAGCCAGGCTGAGTGGTGCATGCCTGCAGTCCCAATTATTCAGGAGACTGAGGCAGGAGGATCAATTGACCCTTGAGCCCAGGAGGTTGAGGTTGCAGTGAGCCATGATCATGCCACTGCATTTCAGCCTGGTGATAGAGCAAGGCCCTGTCTCTAAAAGTTTAAAAAAAAAAAAAAAAAAAAAAAAAGAAGTTTTATATCTTGAAGAGGTCTTGATAAAGACTGATGTTGCACAGCCTAAAGTGTAACAGTATGTGGTTTAACATATTCATACCTCTATGAAACTTACTGGACACCTTGATAACTAGTATTTTATTTATGTCTTCCTTCTTGAGAGCCTCAAAAATTAAGAGTATCCTCATTAGACAGTTACATTAAAAAGGACTTCACGGATTGCTTCCATAGTTTAAATGAGTTTACATGTGGCAAATAGGGAAATTAAGAAAAGGTTAATTAAAATGCAAATTACAAATGCTTAAGATTAAATAACACATTGCAATTGGCATAAAGAAACTTCAAATCTAATTCTAAGATGACTATCTAAAATGTCAGGTCACCTTTAAAAATGAGTTACTTTCTCTCAACTGAAATAATTAATAATTTGTAGGGGGAAAAGGTAAAAAAAGCAATTAAATGATCACAACAGCATCAACTTCAGTGTGTTGAAAGGTAAAGTTCTTCAAAGTGACATTTAAGGCACCAGTAAAAAACAGACCATGAGTTATCTTTTATTTGTTTCAATAGAATAATTTCCACTAAGACACCTATACTTTCTCTGAAGAAGTCAAGATCTAAGTCATAAAAACTAAGATGGAAGTGTTTTTCCTGCTGTGAAACTAAGTGTCCAATAAAGCAAACCTTTGATCTTGGCTTCATTATCACTAGTTTTAATGTAACTAACTGATATAACTAGCCCAGACAGGACTATAAAAGCTAATAATAAGACTGAGTTTTTATTTAAGTACTCTTTGCTGACATGAATACAGACTATACTTTGGTTATAGAGTATATGCATTACTATTTCTGGTTTCCCCAAAATAACCTTTGCTTTGAAATCTTAGGCCCTCCAATATGTTTGCATTTTTAAAAATTTACAAGGGCGTCTGGGCATGGGGGCTCACGCCTGTAATCCCAGCACTTTGGGAGGCTGAGGCGGGTGGATCACCTGAGGTCAGGAGTTCAAGACCAGCCTGGCCAACATAGTGAAACCCCGTCTCTATTAAAACACAAAAAATTAGCCGGGCGTGGTGGCGTGCACCTGTAATCCTAGCTACTCAGGAGGCTGACGCAAGAGAATCACTTGAACCTGGGAGGCAGAGGCTGCAATGAGCTGAGATCGTGCCACAGCACTCCAGCTTGGGCAACAGAGCGAGATTCCATCTCAAAAAAAGAAAAACAAAATGTAAAAGGCTGAAAACTTTTTCTGTATGTTTTCATTCTGTTTAAAAATGATTTAAAGGCCGGGCGCGGTGGCTCACGCCTGTAATCCCAGCACTTTGGGAGGCCAAGGCGGGCGGATCACAAGGTCAGGAGATCGGGACCACAGTGAAACCCAGTCTCTACTAAAAATACAAAAAAAATTAGACGGGCGCGGTGGCGGGTGCCTGTAGTCCCAGCTACTCAGGAGGCTGAGGCAGGAGAATGGCATGAACCCGGAAGGCAGAGCTTGCAGTGAGCTGAGAGCCAGCCACTGCACTCCAGCCTAGGTGACAGAGTGAGACTCCGTCTCAAAAAAAAAAAAAAAAAAAATGATTTAAAAATTGCTGGGCACAGTGGCGCATGCCTGTAATCCCAGCACTTTGGAAAGCAGAGGCAGGCAGATCACAAGATCAGGGGTTCAAGACCAGCCTGACCAATATAGTGAAACTCTGTCTCTACTAAAAATGCAAAAGATTAGCTGGATATGGTGGCATGCGCCTGTAGTCCCAGCTACTGAGAAGGCTGAGGCAGGAGAATCACTTGAATCCGGGAGGCAGAGGTTGCAGTGAGCCGAGACTTTACCATTGCACTACAGACTGGGTGACAGAGCAGGACTCCGTCTCAAAAAAAAAAAAAAAAACTTAAAATATCAGCCCCTAAGATGACATAAAATTTCATCATTTCAAAAGCTAAAAAATTATCAGCATCCAGAAATAAATGAAATTATAAATAAAAATTTAGTAGATGATGCTGGTAAGTGTTGGAATTAGAGGTAAACTTTTTAAAAAATTGTTAGATCTCTGCCTCAAAACTAATGTCTCAATGTTCCAGCTAGATAACGAAAATGCAAATAATGAAGTGATAAAAGGACTAAAAGAAAATATGGGTGAATAGGTTTACATATTTTTGGGATGAAGAGAATCCAAACAAGGAAGCAAGCAAATCAAAACCCAGCCTCAAAAGAAAGAAATCTTAAAGAAGAGAATACATTAAAATTTTAACTTTTAAATCCCTACAATGGATATTTCTTTTCTTTTCTTTTTAAGAGACAGGGGTCTCAGCTCTGTCACAGTGGCATGATTATAGCTCACTGCCAGCCATAAGCTCTTAGACTTAAGGGCTCCTTCCGCCTCAGCCTCCCAAGTAGCAGAGATTACAAGTTTGCAACTGTGCCTGGCTATAACAGATACCCGGGAGCAAAAAACAAAGGAGAGGACGGAGAGACTTTCCAACAAATACGATATACATATAAAAAGCTCTTACCAATCAATAGAAAATGAATATGGATGGAAGAAGTGAAAGTCAAAATAAACAAAATGTCCAAAAATCATTATGAACAAATACTCAACTATATTATTAATCCAAAATAGCAGTTCTGAAAGTATGGTCCACAGATCACCAGAAGTCCTTGAAATATTCTTGGAGTATATAGGTCAACACTATTTTCTTTCTAAAAAGTGTTTTTTTAATTTAAATTTTAAAAAGGAGAAAGAATCGCACTATGTTTCCCAGGCTGGTCCCGAACTCCTGGGCTCGAGTGATCCTCCTGTCTTGGCCTCCCCAAAGTGCTAAGATTATTGGCATGAGCCACCTCACCTGGCCTCAAAACTATTTTCAACAAAATAATATTAAGACATTATTTGCCTTTTTCACTGTGTTGACACTCACACTGATGGTATAAAAGCAGCGATGGGTAAAATTACAGGCTCCTTAATTACCATGAATCAAGGCAGTGGCATCAGACTTACTAGGAGTCACAGTATTCCTCATACCATGCCTCGCAGTTGTAAAGGAGTTCTATTTGAGAATATTCTTGTTCATTAAAGATTATTTATTTTTATTAAATCGACCCCCAAGCACATGTCTTGATACTATTCTGTGTGTGTAAATGTGAATCTGCTGCAGAGGAAGAAAGTATGACAGCTGTCCTGAGGAAGAGGACTTGCACAACTGTTTTCATTGCAACCTGACCAAACTGCTCTTTCTCATTCATCATCACTTTTTCTTTTTTGAGATGGAGTCTCACTCTGTAGCCCAGGCTGGAGTACAGAGGCGCGATCTCGGCTCACTGCAACCTCTGCTTTCCGGGTCCCAGTTCAAGCAATTCTCCTGCCTCAGCCTCCCGAGTCGTTGGGATTACAGGCATGCTCCACCATGCCCAGCTAAGTTTTTGTATTTTTAGTAGAAACAGTGTTTCACCATGTTGGCCAGGCTGGACTTGAACTCCTGATCTAATGATCTGCCCACCTCAGCCTCACAAAGTATTGGGATTACAGGCATGAGCCACCACACCCAGCCTTCATCATCATCTTTATTTGAAAGAGAATCTGACAGGCCAGGCACGGTGACTTATGCCTGTAATCCCACCAGCACTTTGGGAGGCCAAGACAGGAGGATCAGCCTGGGCAACACAGTGAGACCCCCATCTCTATCAAAAATTTGAAAAAAAAGTTAGCCAGTTGTGGTGGTGTGTGCCTATGGTCCCAGTGACTTGGGAAGCTGAGGTCGGGGGATCGCTTGAGCCCAGTAGGTCAAGGCAGTAGTAAGCCATGATAGTGCCACTGCACTCCAGCCTGGACAACAGAGCAAGACTCTGTCTCAAAAAAAAAAATTATATTTTAAATTTCTCAGTTTTAGCTTCTAATACAGAATAAATAGATACAACCCATATACAAGAGCTTTATGGTGTCCTTATTAATTTTTAAGTGAAAAGGATCCTAAAACAAATATTTGAGAAACACTAAGATATGTAAATTTAAGCAGATTTTCTAGCTAATTTGCAAAGGCAATAATAACATAATAATACTACCCAGGGCTGATAAAAGATTTAGAGACACTGGTATTTTCACACACTGCTTAAAGAAGATAAGCTGACAAAATAATTCTGAAGAAAAATTTGGCAACATATATCAAAACTTTTTTTGTTTTTTTTTAAAGCTAAAGCTTTGAATCCGCAATTCCACTTTTAGGCTGAATTAACAATCTATTTGAAGAAAAAAATTAAAGATGTGGCAATAATTGTTATACTTTAAGGCTATATACATCTACAACAGTTTATAAGGACATAAACTGGATACAACTTAAATGGAAGACAGAATTCAGTCATGAAAATTACACTGTATATTAAAATTACCAACTTGAAAATACATTAGTATGAAAATTTTAAAACAGGTTACAAAACAGCATGTATAGTAAAAACCCAATTTTATATATTGGAAAGAATATATCAAGGCATTAACAAATGAGTATTAATATGGCTTGGAGTGTTTTATTATTTTGTTTATAAATTTTTTAACTTTTGTATTTTAATCACGAAAAGTCACAGATGGTTAAACAACAGGTTAAACAATAAAAAGCTGTAAGAAAAGTCACCACTCCCATCTCCTATAAAATACACCCTGTCCAATTCCATCCTCCCAAAGGGTAGCTGATGTTAACAGCCTGGAAGTATATATCCTTTTATACTTTTACCTTTGCTCACACCAATCAGGCAAACAGTCATATACTTAATCAATAAATATACTGATATCCCGTTTATTTACTTTGTTTATGTTTACCAAAATGGGATAATAATTACCTCTTGATTTTTTTTTCTACTTTTTAATATACCATGGACACATCCTGGTCAAAAGATACAGATATCATTTTCCTTTTTTTTTTGAGATGGAGTTTTGCTCTTGTTGCCCACGCTGGAGTGCAATGGCACAATCTCGGCTCACTGCAACCTCCACTTCCTGGGTTCAAGCAATTTTCCTGCCTCAGCCTCCCAAGTAGCTGGGATTACAGGCACGCACCACCATGCCAGGCTAATTTTTGTACTTTTAGTAGAGATAGGGTGTTGCCATATTGGCCAGGCTGGTCTCGAACTCCTGACCTCAGGTGATTCACCGGCCTCGGCCTCTTAAAGTGCTGGGATTACAGGCGTGAGCCACCACGCCCGGCCTCATTCATTCTTTTTAATAGCTGTATAGTATTTCTTTCTTTTCTTTTTCTTTTTTTTATATAACGAGATGAGGTCTTACTGTGTCGCCCAGATTGATCTTGAACTCCTGAGCTCAAGTGATCCTCCCACCTCGGCCTCCCAAAGTGCTAGGATTACAGGTATGAGCCATTGCACCCAGCCTGTTACATAATATTTCATAAAACACATATGAACCATAATTTAGTCAAGGTTTCCTATCAGTAATTGTTGTTTTGCAGGTTTTTAATGCTGCGAACAGTGTTTCAGTGAACGTCCTTGCACATACATCCTTACATTTTGATTTTTTTAATCCACAGGATAGTGTCCCAAAAGTGAGTCCGCTGGCTACAAATATATATTATTTGTTTGTTTGTTTGTTTGAGACAGGGTCTCACTCTGTCACCCAGGCTGGAGTGCAGTGGCGCAATCTCGACTCACTGCAGCCTCCACCTCCCCCGTTCAAGCAATTCTCCCACCTCAGCCTCTCAAGTAGCTGGGACTTCAGGTGCGCACCACCACACCCGGCTATTTTTTTGCACTTGTAGTAGAGACAGGGTTTCACCATGTTGGCCAGGCTGGTCTCAAATTCCTGACCTCAGGTGATCTGCCCACCTCAGCCTCCCAAAGTGCTGGGATTACAGGCATGAGCCACTAAGCCCAGCCTATAAATACATTTTAAATTAGTAGATATTGCTAAATTACTCACCAGCAATGTATGAGATACCATATCCTGACCCTGACCAACAATGGATATCATTTTTGTCAATCTGGTAATTCATTGTCGCTTTAATTTGTATTTCCTGCCTGCTGCGAGGATTGAGGTATTCATTTGTTTACTGACTATTCATATCTCTTCATGTTCTATCTTTGCTCATATTTCTATTGCTGTCACATTATGCAAATAATTTTTCCTGAAGTGAAAATCATAGCTCATATTGCATTTGAGAATAAATTTCAACTGAATTAAAGGTTTAAATGATAAAAACCAATCAAACTATTAATAGAAAACATAGAATATCTGTATAAACTTGGAATTGAGGAAGTTTTCTTAAGCAAGACAGGAAATTCAGAAGCAACAAAAGAAAAATAGACATGTGACTACATTAAATTACAAGTTTTCCCTGTATTTTCTCACTTTTAAATCATTAACAGGTACTGCCTTGCAAATTTTTTAAACAGGAAAAAATGTTTTAAAACTGTCAGCAGATATCAACAATGCTATGATCATTCCTAGAATAAGACATGCAAAGAACTTCATTGGATGCACAGGTGCTAAACTCATAAAAGCATACAACCAAACACAACTGTCTTTTAATGCTGCTATCACTACAAATAAAAGCTATGTGTGGAATTCTAAATTCCCAACTCCTATTTCTGTATCCTGTTCAGCAAGTATTATGCCCTCCAGTGTTGGCCCTCTGTATCCATGGGATCCACATCTGTGGATTCAGCCAATTGCTGATCAGAAATATTTGAGAAAAAAGATTACATTTGTACTGAACATATACAGACTTTTCTTCTTGTCATTATTCCCTAAACAATACAGTATAACAACTGTTTTCATAGCATTTACATTATATTAGGTATTATAAATAATCTAGAGATGATTTAAAGAATATGGGAGGATGTGCATAGGTTATGTGCAAATACTATGCTGTTTTTTATCAGGAACTTGAGCATCCTCAAATTTTGGTACCTGAGGGAAGTCCTGGAACCAATCCACCACACATGTAGAGGGATGACTGTGTTTATTTTAAGGTGGTCTACCTAAATACAGAATCTTTCACTGCACCGCTCTGCCCCATTGTGATTCCACCCCCATCACATATGGGGTGATTATGAAAAGGAAGCTCCACACAACAGAACACATTCTGTCATATTATGTATCTATGATACGATAAAATAGATAACTCACCTAAATGGGGAAACAGATCAGTGTCCAACTGATGTTTCTGGGTGCACAGTTTCACCAGTCTCTGCAGTCGGCTTATACATGAGAAGTGTGGAGAGAAGGCTGTGGCTTTCATGAGGATCCGGTCAGTCCTGGGTGGGTCCATGGTGGGAGCCCTACTGGATGGCAGGAGGGGCAGAGGCCTCTTGTGAGACAACTGCCTTGCTTGTGCTATAGTGTGTGTGGTGGGTGCCACTCCCTGCATTGGTAGGCTGGTGTTCTGAGGTTGAGGTGACTTGCAGACTGAACCCTGCGGTGGCGCTGGAGGTTTTAAAGAAGTGGATAAAGGTGACAGGTGGGAGTGCTGCTGCGGAGGCTGCTGCTGTGAAGGTGCAGGAGGGGGACTAAAGTGCTCTTGTCGAACTTTTAAAATCTCTGTCTCTCTCTGGCGCTGCCGATTCTGGGCCAACTTGCTCTGCAACTTCTTTCTCACAGTTGCCCCTTTCTTTAGGTCATCATCTTCCTCGTTGAAAGCAAATGGGTCTTCCAACTCAGTTTCCAGGTAGTGGAGAGGGACCCTTGCCCCAGGTGGAGAGAGGGACATTCCATCCAGTCCGTTGGGCATCTTCAAGGCCAGTGTGGGCACTGTCAGGCTAAAGGCCATGGTATCCATCTGGTGCCTGACCTTCACCTCATCTATAGGATCATTCTTTTTCTTCCTCTCTTTTTTCGGGATAAAGCCAAGTACCTGCAGGTGGCTGTTGCAGTACCTTTAAAATATATACATGGGAAAATATTCATGATAATGTATTTTTTAAAGTAGAACATAAAACTACATATGAATCCTAATAGGTTAAAAACTGCATCACTATAGTGACTCTTGGCAGCCAGCGACTTAACATGCAAACCTCTACTACTTTCAAGCAATCCTCAAAGTCAGTGTAATTTTGATGAGGTAAATATGTGAACTGTACATGCACAGGGGTGGCCAGACAGAAGCAAGTCATTCAGTGACTGAGAGGCCCTGGATAACTGCTCAGCTACTGCTTCTCATATGGCTTTGTTATTCTCTATTTATAGCATACAAAGTAACTCATCAAGAGTCTAAAAGATCGCTTAAAATTCTCTTACAGAGAAAAATATATATATTTTCTAAGGCCATTAAGGTATTTGGAGATTCACAAAGCTCTTATGACATAAAACCCTCAAGAATGTCAAGTGTCTACTGTGCTTTAGATACATATATACAGAGAGAGAGAAAGAGACAGAAAGAAAGAGAGAATGAAACAAGAAAGTAAAAGATGGCTCATGGGGTTATAGGTGAAATGTCTTTTTCAGTAGCCAGATTAAGTACACGAATTATCTCCTGTAGTATCCACCTGCTGTAGGCACTAAAATAATGCCCTTAATGCACATGAGGAAACTAAGCTTTATAGAAATTGATTAACTTGCCTGAGACTCTTTCCAGCTGGAAAGAGTCAGAGCTAAGACCAACTAAAATCAAAGCTCATGACGACTCTCATTAGTCTTCAACAACGAGCAAGTATATTGCTTGGGTGACTGGCGCACCAGAATCTCAGAAGTCACCACTAAAGAACTTATTCATGTAACCAAATACCACCTGTACCTCAGTAACTTATGGAAAAATAAAATAAAAATAATTTTTTAAAATGCTTGATAGAATTCA
This sequence comes from Rhinopithecus bieti, assembly GCF_001698545.2. Classification (NCBI taxonomy): domain Eukaryota; kingdom Metazoa; phylum Chordata; class Mammalia; order Primates; family Cercopithecidae; genus Rhinopithecus; species Rhinopithecus bieti. The sequence goes on along the minus strand of NW_016811454.1, from coordinate 1,458,486 downwards.
CCAGTGATGCCATATTGACATGGACTTTTCCTGTGGAAACTTTAAAAAAAAAAAAAAATGAGCAAAATTAAGTTCAAAAACTGCTATTTTGAATTCTCTGTCTGAGAGATCACATATCTCTGTTTTTCCAGAATTGGTCCTTGGTGCCTTATTTATTTCATTTGTTGATGTCATGTTTTCCTGGATGGTCTTGATGCTTGTGAATTTCTGTCTGTGTGGGTATTGAAAAGGTAGGTATTTATTGTGGTCTTCATACTCTTCATGCTATTTTAAAAACCTATAAAAGGGCCAGGTGTGGTGACTCACACCTGTAATCCCAGCACTTTGGGAGGCCAAGGCAGGTGGATCACCTGAGGCCAGGAGTTCGAGACCAGTTTGGCCAACACGGCGAAACCCCATCTCTACTAAAAATACAAAAATTAGACGGATATGATGGTAGATGCCTGTAATCCCAGCTACTCGGGAGACTGAGGCACAAGAATCGCTTGAACCCAGGGGCAGAGGTTGTAGTGAGCTGAGACTGCACCACTGCATTCCAGCCTGGGAGACAGAGTGAGACTCGTCTCAAAAAACAAACAAACAAAAATACACTACTCCATGCTTAAATGAATTTGGAAAATGCTGGCTTAAACAAAATTAAAGAAGGATTTTGTTTTTTGTTACTGATGTGCAACTACTCAAAGCACTTTGTATATCGTACATTATGAAGTTCCAAGAGGAAAATGTACCCATCTGGCAGTGTTTCCCAAAGTTATTTGAAAATGAAACCCAGGGCCAAACGCGGTGGCTCATGTCTGTAATCCCAGCACTTTGGGAAGCCGAGGCAGGAGGATCCCTTGAGGCCAGGAGTTCAAGATTGGCCTGAACAACATAGCAAGACCCTGTCTCAGTTTAAAAAAAAAAATCCAAGAAAACAGAACCAGCCAGGCAAGGTGGCTCATGCCTATAATCCCAGCATTTTGGGAGGCCGAGGCAGGTGGATCACTTGAGGTCAGTAGTTTGAGACCAGCCTGGCCAACGTGGCGAAACACCATCTCTACCAACAATACAAAACTTAGTGGGGTGTGGTGGCAGGCACCTGTAATTCCAGCTACTTGTGAGGCTGAGGCAGGAAAATCCCTTGAACCCATGAGGTAGAGGCTGCAGTGAGCTGAGACTGTGCCACTGCACTCCAGCCTGGGCGACAGAGTGAGACTCAGCCTCAAAAAACAAAACAAAAACAAAAGAGAACCTATTTTTATTGTGGCATATAGGTGATAGCTCCACAAACACAGTTTGGGAAAAGACCACTAAAGTAAAAAATGTCAATCCTCAAATTCACTGGGCTTCATCATAAAAATGTTTTTTTAGTAATGGCTAAAAGTACAGATTCACCAAATAGTCAGAAAATCTCACACACACACAGAATATGTGTATTTTGTTGCTTCGTCTTAGAAATAAATCTATCAGAGGCACTCTTTAAGACAGGCCTCTTAAGAAAAGCTTTCTTTGTCATGTGCAGTCACTGAAAAGAGAAAAGGTTTCTAGCCAGCAAAGAGAATCTACATCGTGTGTGCGCGCACACGCACACATGTGCTTCCCTAGCAGGTTTGAGGTAGGTCCCATACATATCTTAAACAGAACAGATTCACAAAGCAATGGCCAGCAAAGAAAGAGGCAGCTGGGATAACTGCACTAACCAAAAAGTTTTCCAAGAACAGGAAAAAATTTTAATAAAGAATAAATTTGGCCTGGAATGGTGGCCAAATCAGGGGGATTGCTTGAAGCCAGGAGTTCGAAATAAGCCTGGGCAACCTAGTAAGGCTCCATCTCCACAAAAATTTTTCAAAACACAGCCGGCCACGTGGCTTGTGCCTGTAGTCCTAGCTACTCGGGAGACTGAGGCAAGAGGATCATTCAAAGCCCGAAGTTCAAGGCTGTAGTGAGCTACAATCATGCCACTGTACTTTCTGGGCAGCAGAATGAGACCCCATCTCAAAGAAAAAAAGGAAAAGAAAGACAAATTTATAACTTAGTACTTACGGCTGGGCGCAGTGGCTCATGCCTGTAATTCCAGCACTTTGGCAGGCAGAAGTGGGCAGATCACTTGAGGTCAGGAGTTCAAGACCATCCTGGCCAACATGGTGAAACCCCATCTCTACTAAAAATACAAAAATTAGCCAGGTGTGGTAGTGTGCACCTGTAATCCCAGCTACTGGGGAGGCTGGTGCAGGAGAATTGCTTGAATGCAGGAGGCAGAGTTCACAGTGAGCCGAGATCACACCACTGCACTCCAGCCTGGGCAACAGAGTGAGACGCCATCAAAAAAAAAAACAACTTAGCACTTATTAAGCACAGCTTCTCTTGAGATAGAAACATGTTCTCAAAAGAGCCAACTATTTCAAAGACAAAGGTGAATACAGATGTGTCAGAATATTTTGAAGAAATTCATAAGGACTCTCACTTGAATTCTCACATTTTTTTTTTTCTTTGGATATGGGGTCTTGTTCAGTTGCCCAAGCTGGAGTACAGGGGCACAATTACTGCTCACTGCAGCCTCGACCTCCTGGGCTAAATCAATCCTCCCATCTCAGCCTCCCAAGTAGCTGGGATTCCAGGCATGTACCACCACACCTGGCTAATTTTTGTATTTTTGTAGAGATGGGGTTTTGTCATGTTGCTCAGGCTGGTCTTGAACTCCTAAGCTCAAGCGATCCACCGCCTTGAGCTCCAAAAGTGCTGGGATTACAGGTGTGAGCCATCACACCCAGTGCTTGCTGCTATTAAGATAATTCCTGCTTTGGCTCAACTGAAAATAAATCCAACACTGACAACTGTAACCATGATAAGCTGATTTTAAGACAAAATTTTAGAAATGTGTTTACAATGGGGCTTGATATAAAAAAAAATTAATCCAAGCTCATCCATTCTTCAAGTTACAAAAAGGCAGCAGTAAGAAATTACCATTTTCAGTCTGCTAAAAATTAACTAGACAGATATATTTAGCCTAATACACAGGTCCCTTTCTCACCTGAGATTAAAATTTTATTTCTTGCCCCACTAAGCAGCTGTTTCTAACTTTCAGGTATTGTAATCTGAAGTGTTAAGCGCTCATTAGAAATTCTAAGAGTATTCCTAAATCCCCATTAAACTATTTGTACTCATTTTGGTGAGATCTCCACCAACACAAATTATTTATTTCATACTGCAAGCATAAAAAGTATTCATGACATAAAATATCTGATTCCTGTCCAACCAATTTATGCAAGTGACATTTATAGAAACATGGATGAAGGTTGTGTGTGTGTTTTAAGATTCAAATTTTCTACCTAGAGATAACAAGTATCTTGAAACTTTTGGGAAACAAGCATGTATCTCTCCATGAAGTCCCGCAATGATCTATATAGTTTCTGGAGAACTGAAGAAAAAGAGGCACGGAGAAGAGATTATATATGAAAGACAGTGTAAATTTTCCTAACAATATGAAAGATGAATAACCAGTATAAGACTCCTTTAAACACAATTCCAGTCAGCAAAGCATAAACTCATCATTCTAGTGGCAAAACGGACCCTTAATGTGAAAATAGTGTTTCCAAATTATGGTAAACATACTCTATTTGGAACACTTTTTAACCAAAAAAGGTAAGGTTATAAAACATGCCAAACACTGGTGAGAAGTCTGACAGGAAATAAATCTAAATGATCCAAGTAGTTTAAAAAAATTTTTTTAAGTATATATCCTTTACTAACTTCTAGGCATAGATTTTAAACTCCAAAATTACTAGCATTAATTACAACACCTAATTAGTTCTTAAAATTTCTCTCATTTAGGCAAATGAGAAAACTAGGTAGAGAATCAGGAATTACTTTATAAGGCCACAAACCAAACAAATCCGTTTTAAGACTTTAAGCAGCAACTTTGAGGGAAAAAAAAATCTTAAAAATTCTAGAAGTCCATGAAATCAATTAAAAAGAAGACACTCAAACGTATTTTAAGTAATTCTCCAAATGCATTACTCTATTTTTTAAAACTGCCATATGTCATCTTTAAAAGTATTCCATAGTTTACTTAGATTACCCCCCGAATTCAATATTTATATAGGTGGAGGAAGGGTGGGAGGGAGAAATGAGGGACAGAAGAAAAGAGAAGAAAAAACAAGAAAAGAAAAAATTCCAAGCCTGTTAATGAAATCAAGGATTGAGTCTCATGATTAGCCCTTACCTACGATCCTCTGATTTGGGGATGGGGTTGGTGCAGCGTTGGCTGTTATACTTGGCCACATATTCACATTGCTTGAAGGGGGCAGTCTTGTCCTCCAGAACGTGTCTGATACAGAAGGCGTAGCCGTTGAGTCGCCTCTGCTTGCACAGTTTGGGGCTATATGAGCACAAGGGCTTATTGTCAACCTCAGAGAAGTGTATATGTTTCCCTTCATACATCACGTGACTCTATTCCTTGTGAACATCAGCTAAAAGGCCACCACAAAAAAAGAAACCCAAATGATAAATCAGAGAGTATAAGGCAGATTTAAGTTGAGAATTTCACTGAGGGACTTCTGGCCCCACAGCCATACCTGATTTTAAATCTTCTGCACCATAGCAATGTTAAGAGAACCCCCAAGGATACCACAGTTTGGAATGCCGCAGAATCAAGATGAAGCAGATTGTCTACAAAAATATCAAAAGGCCTAGTTAACAAACAGAAATCAGCAAAGCTAGTTCACCCAGGAAGCAAAATACTACGGTATCACCCTTACTAATGCAATGGATTCTTCACTGTAAATCAACATCCCAATAATGAGGTTAAATAAGAAAATAAGAGACATTATAAAACATAAAGTTGGCCGGGCGCCATGGCTCATGCCTGTAATCCCAGCACTTTGGGAGGCCAAGATGGGTGGATCACCTGAGGTCAGGAGTTCGAGACCAGCCTGGCCAACATGGCGAAACCCTGTTTCTACTAAAAATACAAAACTTAGCCAGGCATGGTGGCGGGCACCTGTAATCCCAGCGACCTGGGAGGCTGAGGCAGGAGACTCACTTGAACCTGGGAGACAGAGGTTGCAGTGAGCCGAGATCACACCCCTGAACTCCAGCCTGGGTGACAGAGTGAGGATCTGTCTCAAAAACAAAACAAAACAAAAAATTAAGTTACCTTATCCCCCCAAATTGAACTAAATAACATTTGCGCTGGTTAAGTTTTACAAATACCTCAAAGCAGCAGAACTCTTCCACCAAATGAATGTCACAGGTAGTAGGTCTCTTTTTCATTACTGATGTTTGCATGCTATACTTATTTTCAGAACCCACATCCCTTTACAATGCCAGCAGAATAAATGGTAGACCTCAAACTTCTCTCAGAAATTCTACTTTTTTTGATATGATGGTAAAATATTTGGCAATTTATAAATGTTTCTATGAAATACAAAATAAAGCAAATTTCTGCCATTAAAAAATGTTCTTTCCCTTATAATATTTCCTACACCTATCCCATCCAATCTCAATAAACTTCTCGGGTCCAAAGACTAGTCACCTGACCATACTTACACCATTCAGTTCAGAGTTCTGCACCATGTGGTGCTTCCAATCACACTAAGTAGTATAATAATCATGGCTTATGAGTCTTTTCAGAGTCAGTGAGAAAATGGAAGGCGGGAATTACACAATACTCACTACCAAACTACACACAAAAGGCCCAATGGTAGGATTTATATATTACAACACCATCTAGTCTATCATGAAACTGAGTCTATTTTCCCAAGTCAGAATCTTAGTGAGCTGATGGAGTCTCGCCCATCCTCTTCTGCACTTCCAGCCATCAAGATGGCTGATGGAACAGCTCAGATATCAGCTACTGAAAAAGTCCAGAAATACTCTCTCCTTTACCAGTGAATGACAAGATACATAAACGCTGGAGGTGTCAGAAGACACGGTTGTTCAAGTCTAAAATCTGCCACTTGCTGTGTTACCTTGAACCAATCATTTAACCTATCTGAATGTCAGTTTTCTCATCTGTAAAACAGGGATAATAATAGTAGCTATGTTATCATCAGGATGCTGGAAGGATCAAGTGATACAAAATATGCAACATACTAAGTATCATCCCTAGTATATGGTAAACACTGGAGAAACAAATTATTATTCATAAGTGTTCATTCTTGTAATACATGACTACATTCCACTTGCCAGTAATAAAACTAGAGAATTTGTATTCTCCTCAAGAAATACTTCACTTACTGTAGTAGAAAAAAAAAAACACTCGAAAATTACCTTAGTTAATAAAATCACATTTTCTCTTCTGGAAGGAAAAAAAATCACATTCATTACTAAGTAAATCTAATCACACATTAATGTAAAAAATAAGAGCTTTCTCTTTTCACCTTATGAGAATATAAGAAAAAAAATTGGACTAGAAATTTAAATTTAGGTGCTAGGAAACTGGATACTCACATGCAGAAGAATGAAACTAGACCCCCACCTTTCACCCCATATGAAAATCAACTTAAAATGGATCAAAGACCTAATTGTAAGACCTAAAACTATAAAACTACTAGAAGAAAACACAGGGGACACTGATGGGGGAAAGATTTTATGAGTTAAGATCTGAAAAGTATAGACAATAAGATCAAAATAAACAAATGGGATTATATCAAACTAAAAAGCTTCTGCACAGCAAAGGAACAACCAACAGCACAAACAGACAACCTATGGAATGGGAGAAAATATCTGCAAACTATTGAACCAACAAGGGATTAACATCCAGAATATATGTAAGAAACATCTCAAAAGAAACAAATGCAAACAATTCAATTTTTAAATGGGCAAATGATCTGAACAGACATTTCTCAAAAGAAGGCATACAAATGGCTAACAAATATATAAAAAAATGCTGAATATCACTAATCATCAGGGAAATACAAATCAAAATTGGGGTAAGGCATCCTCTTACCCCACTTAGGATGGCTATTATCAAATAGACAAAAAATAACAAATGCTGGTGAGGAAGCAGCAAAAAGGGAACTCTTGTACACCAGGAATGTGAACCAGTATAGCCACTATAAAGAACAGTATGAGCCGGGCACAGTGGCTCATGCCTGTCATCCCAGCACTTTGGGAAGCCAGGACAGGTGGATCACTTGAGGTCAGGAGTTCGGGACCAGCCTAGTCAACATGTTTCTAGGCTGTTTCTACTAAAAATACAAAACCCTGTTTCTACTAAAAATACAAAAATTAGCTGGGCTTGGTGGCATGCGCCTGTAGTCTCAGCTACTCGGGGCTGAGGCAGGAGGATCGCCTGAACCCAGGAGGTCAAGGCTTCAGTGAGTTGAGATCGCACCACTGCACTCCAGCCTGGCTGACAGAGCGAGAGACTATGTCTTTAAAAAAAAAGAAAAAAGAAAGAAAGAAAGTAACAGTATGAAGGTTCCTCAAAGAACTACAAATAGAACTACCCACTACTAGGCATTTTTCCAAAGAAAAGGAAATAATACATCAAAGAGATATCTGTACTTCATGTTTATCAAAGCACTATTGACGATACCCAAGATATGGAATCAAACTAGGTGTCCCACAACAGATGAATGGATAAAGAAAATGTGGTATATATACACAATGGAATACTATTCAGCCATTAAAAAGAATGAAATTCTCGGGCACTGGGCACGGTGGCTCACACCTGTAATCCTAGCACTTGGGGAGGCCAAGGCAGGCAGATCACCTGAGGTCAGGAGTTTGAGACCAGCCTGGGCAACATGACGAAACCCTTCTCTACTAAAAATACACAAATTAGCTGAGGGTGGTAGCACTCTGTAATCCCAGCTACATGGAAGGCTGAGGCAGGAGAATCACTTGAACCCGGGAGGCGGTGGTTGCAGTGAGCTGAGATCGCACTACTGCACTCCAGCAGGGGCGACAGAGCAAGACTCCATCCCCCGCCAAAAAAAAAAGAAAAAAAAATTCTCTTATTCACAGCAACATGGATAGAGCTAGAAGACATTATCTTAAGTGAAATAAATGAGGTATGGAAAATTAAACACACATGTTTTCACTCACGTAGTCACTTAAAAAAGTTGATCTCCAAGTAAAAAGCAGGCCGGGCGTAGTGGCTCATGCCTGTAATCCCAGCATTTTGGAGGCCAAGGCAGGTGGATCATTTGAGCTTAGGAGTTCAAGACCAGCCTGGCCAACATGGTGAAATAACTCTCTACTAAAATACAAAAAGTTGCCAGGTGTGGTGGCGGGCGCCTGTAATCCCAGCTACTGGGGAGGCTAAGGCAGGAGAGTCGCTTGAACCCAGGAGGTGGAGGTTGCAGTGTGCTGAGATTACACCACTGCACTCCAGCCTGGGCAACAGAGTGCAACTGTCTCCAAAAAAAAAAAAAGAAGTAAAAAGTAGAACACAGACTACCAGATAAAGACTGGGAAAGGTAGGGGAAAGAAGAGAATAGGAAGAGATTTGTTAAAGGATACAAAATTATGGCTAGATGGGAGGAATAAGCCCTAATGTTCTCTAGCACTGTAGGATGGCTATAGTTAACAATAATTATTACATAGTTTTGAATAGCTAGAAGGAGGATATTGAAAGTTTCCAATACACAAAAAAATGATGTTTGAGATGACAGATATTCTAATTACCCTGCTGATCACTATACATTATATGAATCAAAACTTCACTATATACCCCACAAACATGTACAATTATTTTGTGTCCATTAAAATTTTTTAAATTTGAAAATTATAAAACATAAACATTTAAATTTAGCTGCCCTGGATGTTTGGGACAGGAAATATTTCAAAGCAAATCCATGCCATTTTTCATTTTTCACCGTCTTTGCTCTACTCACCCACAAGCCAAACACACACGTATCTTTCATAATTAGTTCAAAGAAACCTATAAGAACTTCAAGAAAAAAGAGGAATCTACATGTCTGTAGGTATGAGAGGATTTTACAAATCATAGAAAGAAATCTGAGGGTAGGGATAGAAGGCTATAAAGTTGCAGTGCGCCGAGATCGTGCCACTGTACTCCAGCCTGGGCAATAGAGGGAAACCCTGTTTCAAAAAAAAAAAAAAAGTGCAACTCAACTGATGCATTTTGTGATTAATACAACCTTGTCTGACACAAATATTTGAACTATTGCTTTTTTGGTTTGAATTTATCAACTGAGTCTTTGCCTGTACTTTTGTTCCCAACTTTTGAGGCACTGTGTTGTGTTTTATTTTTACTTATTTTTTATTTTGAGGACAGGGTCTCACTTTATTGCCAGGCTGGATTGCATGATCATAGCTCACTGCAACCTCAAACTTCTGGGCTCAAGAGATCCTCCTGCCTCAGCCTCTCAAGTAGCCAGGACTACAAGTGCGTGCCACCATATCTGTCTAATTTTTTAAATTTTTTTGTAGAGTCTGGGTCTTGCTATGCTGCCCAGGCTGGTCTCAAACTCCTGCACTCAAGATATCCTCCTGCTTTGGCCTTCCAAAGTGCTGGGATTACAAGCATGAGCCACTGTGCCTAGCCATATTATGTTTTAGATCACACGTCAGCAAACTAAACTATTTCTTACAAGACAAATGTGGCCCACTGTCTGTTTTTGTAAGTAAAGTTTTATTGGAACACAGCCATGCTCATTCATTTACATACTGTCCATGTCTGCTTCTGTGCTATAGTGGTAAAATTTAGTAGTTGCAACAGATATCATATGGCCACAAAGATAAAACTATTTACTAACATGTTATTTGCTGATCCCTTTTAGATGCAACTCTTGTTGGGTTTGACTTTTTGCCCAATCTGAATCATTTTACTTTTGAGCAATTTTTTTTTTCTTTTCTTTTCTCTTCTTTTTGAGGTCGACAGTGTCTCACTCTTGTCACCCAGGCTGGAGTGTAATGGCACGATCACCACTCACTGCAGCCTCAACCTCCAGGCCTTAAGCAATCCTACCTCAGTCTACTGGGTAGCTGGGACTACAGGCACATACCATTACACATGGCTAATTTTCTGTAGTTTTTGTAGAGGCGAGCTTTCACCATGTTGCCTAGGCTGGTCTTGAACTCCTGGTCTCAAGTGATCCCCCTGCCTGGGCCTCCCAAAGTGCTGGGATTACAGGAGTGAGTCACCCTGCCTGGTCCAAGTCATTTTCTTTTAATAAATGAGTTTATCCAATTTATAATTTTATATTTTTGACCTGTTTCATCCTAATCCTATTATATTTTGTATTGCCTTTAGCCTTTATACATTTCACTATATTCAGTACAAAGGTTTTAACTGTGTAGTTCTACTTATATATGGATTTTTTTTCTCCTCTGCTACCCTGACAGTAAGACTAACCCTTCTCTTTTTCCTCCATCCAATGTGAAGACTTTTATGATGATCCACTTCCAATTAATACTAAATATATTTTCCTTATGGTTTTCTTAATAACATTTTCTTTTCTGTAGCTTACTGTTCGTAATATTATAATACCTATACAAAATATGTGTTAATCTGTTTATGTTTTCAGCAAGGCATCTAGTTAACAGCAGGCTATCAGTTAAGTTCTTGGGTAGTCAAAAGTTCTAATATGGTCGGGTGTGGTGGCTCATGCCTGTAATTCTAGCACTTTGGGAGGCCGAGACGAGTGGATCACCTGGGGTCAGGAGTTCGAGACCAGCTGGCCAACATGGTGAAACCCCATTTCTACTAAAAATACAAAAATTAGCCAGGCGTGGTGGCGCATGCCTGTAATCCCAGGTACTCGGCAGGCTGAAGAAGGAGAATTGCTTGAACCCGGGAGGTGGAGGTTGCAGTGAGTCACTGCACTTCAGCCTGCACAATGGGAATGAGACTCCATCTCAAAAAAAAAAAAAAAAAAAGTTATAATGTGGATTTTCAACATGTGGGGTTGGTACCTCTCTCAAGTTGTTCAAGGGTCAACTGTAGTCTGTTTTCTTAGAAGAATTACAGTCTAACTCCTTTAGATAACACTTTTTTACTCCACACTAAGAAAATTAGTATACTTATCAGCATTACTGCAATTGATCCCATGTTATAAATACTGAGAACAATTTCCAGACTTGCGACTACCTACCCATCCCTAACTCTCAAGGCTTTTTCCTGCTGTTCTTAGTTCTACATTTAAATTTATTCAATGCAAAATAATTTTTTTAACTTAGTCTTCCATTCACTTCTTGATGTAATAGTTTATAACACAGTCTCCTCTCTTTTCTTTCCCTGCCAAGAGCTGATTTGTGGAAACTATAAGTCATGATTTTTCCATTTGAAAATATATGTTGGCCCGGTATAGTGGTGCACGCCTATAATCCCAGCACCTTGGGAGGCTGAGGCATGTAGACTGCTTGAGCTCAGGAGTTCAAAGCCAGCCTGGGTAACAGTGCGAAACCCTATCTCTATAAAGAATACAAAAATTAGGCCAGGTGCAGAGGCTCACGCCTGTAATCCCAGCACTTTGGGAGGCCGAGGTGAGGTGGGCGGATCACTTGAGGTCAGGAGTTCAAGACCAGCCTGGCCAACATGGGGAAAACACCACCTCTGTTAAAAACAAAACAAAACAAAAATTAGCCGGGTGTGGTGGCACACGCCTGTAGTCCTAGTTACTTGAGAGGCTGAGATGAAAGGATTGCTTGGGCCTGAGAGGTCGAGGCTACAGTGTGCCAAAACTGCACCACTGCACTCCAGCCAGGGCAACAGAATGAGACCCTGTCTCAAAAAAAGAAAAGAAAAGAAAAGATGTCAATTGGTGTTATACTTAACAGCTTGTCTGGACATAAAATTCTTGGGTTGTACATTTTTTTAATCTACTGACTTTGTATATATTGTTTCATGTTGAAAAAGCCTGAGGCCAGTCTCTTGATTTTCTAACGGACTTGATTTTTTTTTTTTTTTTTTTTTTTTTTGTTTGCATTTTGACCTAACAGTAAAGTCTATAAAGAACTAGAAACTGTTGTAAAATTTTAAATATTTTTCTTTTATTTTTGAGACGGGAATTTCACTCTTGTTTGTTGCCCAGGCTGGAGTGCAATGGCGCAATCTTGGCTCACTGCAACCTCCATCTCCTGGATTCAAGCGATTCACCAGCTTCAGCCTCCTGAGTAGCTGGGATTACAGGCGCATGCCACCATGCCCGGGTAATTTTAGTATTTTTAGTAGAGATGGGGTTTCATCATATTGGTCAGGCTGGTCTCGAACTCGTAACCTCAGGTGATCCGCCCGCCTCGGCCTCCCAAAGTGCTGGGATTACAGGCATGAGCCACCACGCCCGGCCTTCTTTTTTTTTTTTTTTTTTTTTTTTAAAAGAGATGAGGTCTCACTATAATGTCCAAGCTGGATTGAATTCCTGGGCTCAAGCGATCCTCCACTGTAGCTGGGACTACAGGTGCATGTTACCACACCTGCCTTCAAATCTTCTTTTCTTGTGGAAAACTCTTCCTTAATGTGTTGACATTGCTTTCTGCTTGATTTATTCTTCCGACAGCTTCAGGGGTATCAATTATTGGCATGCTAGATTTACTTTATTCCCTATCTATCACTCTCTCTAGTCTTTCTTCATTTTTATTTGTTCCATTTTGGGTTGCTCAAATTTCTCAAGCTTGCCTCCATTACCCCCAGCTACAGTTGATATTTGCTGCTTTGAATGTTTCTGCAATGTTACTTTTCTCTTATTTTGTACCCTGATTCCAACAGCTCACTGTTATATCCTTCTGTTGTCTTTTATTTCTTGAGCTTTTATATCTCATCTTTAAACTCTAGTTTCAGAGGAGCTATGTCTCACCCCCACCTTCCAACATAGGAACTATTTTTTCACTTTCCCTTGAGGCTTGACTCCATGCTGGACTATGTTCCCGAACTCACAGGAGCCCACATGGCATAGATTTGGGGGTGGGGTGATAATTTAGGCTTTATTTCTCTTCACATGACCAAGATCAGCAGCTGAAAGGCTGCTTGCTGCCAGTTTCTCCTCCACTCTGAACTTCCTACAAAACTGGTAGGACTGCACGGTTTATAACTCAGCCCAACCCCTCCTGCCACTCAGGGAGCCCAACATACAGATCCAACTTTGCCATCCTTGCACGGGGATTACTGGTTTTGTCCTCGGGGTGTGTCACTTTCTTGGGAGAAAGTTTCTTCCTTCCTTTACTTTGCCTGGTTCTATAGAGGAAATCACCCTGTCTTGGCATCTTCTCTTGCCCTGGTTCAGTTTTCACTGCACTTAATAGTACTAATTCATATATTTTGGGTTTTTTGAGGGAGTCTTGCTCTGCCACCCAGGCTGGATTGGTTTGATCTCGGTTCAAACCTCCGCCCCCTGGTTCAAGCCATTCTCCTGCCTCAGCCTCCTGAGTAGCTGGGATTATAGGTGCCCACCACCACGCCTGGCTAATTTTTTTGTACTTTTAGTAGAGATGGGATTTCGCCATGTTGGGCAGGCTGGTCTCGAACTCCTACCCTCAGGTGATCCATCCAGTTCGGCCTCCCAAAGTGCTAGGATTACAGACATGAGCCACCGTGCCTGGCCATAATTCATATATTTTGGTTACAAGGTTACAGTAATTGTCAAAGCTTCAGTTTAGTTTCTGTTTCTAATTCTCCCTATTTTTAAAGTTGGTTTGGAGAAGGAAGAATAGAGACGTCAGTACTTGCTATCATTAACCACAAATATCTTTTAAAATTTTGAATAGTAAAATATTCCACAATAATATCAAAACCATAAAGCATACTTATAGAATTTTTTTACAACAAATACATTAATAATAATTTGTAATAATTTTGAAATCTAACTTTCTGGTATTTTTTCTTTTTTAAGAGACAGAGTCTTGCTCTCTTGTCAAGGCTAGAGTGTACAGTGGCACAATCATAGCTAACTGCAGCCTCAAGCTCCTGGGCTCAAGTGATCCTTTTACCTTAGCCTCCCAAGTAGCTGGGACTACAGGCATGCGTCACTGTGCCCAACTAACTTTTTAATTTATTTTAGACATGGAGTCTCACTACATTGCCCAGGCTGGTCTCGAACTCCTAGCCTCCAGTGATCCTCCTGCTTCACCTCCCAAAGTGCTGGGATTACAGGCGTGAGCCACCACAACCAGCCTAAATTTCTTCTAATTGAGTATTACTATAGTATTAAAATCACTGTTCTGTAAACTGGAAACCGATGAATATCTGGTCTTCTCTACATTAATAAACTTCTCCTTTTTAAATAAAGAAGTTATGACAAATGCACTAAGGCAGTTCTCAGAAAAAATCCTACATATTTTTCACTCTTTATCAGGGCAAGATATAAATAAGAATGGAAACATACAATATATAAAACACATGTAATCTTAATCAAATGTCTTTTAGACCCTGATGTATAAATATTATCGCATTTTCTTTCTTCCTTCCTTCTTCCTTCTTCCCTTCCCTTTCCTTTCCTTTCCTTCTTTTTTTTCTGAGACAGGGTCTTGCTCTGTCACCCAGGCCGGAGTGCAGTGGTATGATTATGCCTTACTGAAGACTTGACCTACCTGGCTCAAGTGATCCTTCCACCTCAACCTCCCAAGGAGCTGGGGCCACAGGAATATGCCACCATGCCCGGCTAATTTTTCATATCTTTAGTAGATGTGGGGTTTCACCGTGTTGCCCAGGATGGTCTCAAACCTCTAGGCTCAAGCCATTCACCAGCATCGGCCTCCCAAAGTGCTGGGATTATAGGCCTAAACCACCACACTCAGCCTATCACATTTCCTAATCCATGCAAACAAAACGCTAAAACTAAGCACTATCTTTTTTTGTTTTTGTTTTTAGAAAAGGGGAGTGTCTCACTATGTTGCCCAGCTGGTCTCAAACTCCTGGTCTCAGTGAGCCTCCTGCCTCAGCCTCCCAAACTGCTGGGATTACAGGCGTAAACTACCACACCCAGCCAAGCTCTACTTTTTAATACATGATGAATATCAGTTTAAAAGGGAAGAAAAAAAAACCTTAGCCAAACTAAATTTATTAACAGTTCTAGCAAATATCATCCTCAGCGGTGGAGACAACTTGCTTAGCATATAAACAGACCTATGCTCCCTTAAAGGAGAAAATGCAGGTAATTAAGCACTGTAGAGCAGCAGCAGAATATACACTGTTATTACCAAAAAATGGAAATAACCATTACTGAGAATAGAAAATATTCAAGTCTCACAGAAGAAATATTTCAAGAGCATAAATATCCATATACTAGAATTCAAGAGTAGGAAATAGCTGGGCACAGAGGCGAGGCTCATGCCTGTAATCCCAACACTTTCGGAGGCCAAGACAGGCGGGTCATCTGAGGTCAGGAGTTCAAGACCAACCTGGCTAACATGGTGAAACCCCATCTCTACAAACATACAAAAATTAGCCGGGCATGATGGCGGGTGTAATCCCAGCTACTAGGGAGGCTGAGGTAGGAGAATCGCTTGAACCCGGGAGGTGGAGGTTGCAGTGAGCTGAGACCACGCCGTTGCACTCCAACCTCGGCCACAGAGCGAAACTTTGTCTCCAAAAAAAAAACCAGTAGGAAATATGATTAGGTTTAGGTTTAATAAAAATCCGCCTTAGGGCTAGGCACGGTGGCTCACGCCTGTAATCTCAGCACTCTGGGAGACTGAGGTAGGAGGATCAACTGAGGTCAGGAATTCAAGACCAACCTCACCAACATGGCGAAACCCTGTCTCTACTAAAAACTACAAAATTATCTGGGCGTGGTGGCACGTGCCTGTAATCCCAGCTACTCGGGAGGCTGAGGCAGGAGAATCGCTTAAACCCAGGAGGCAGAGGTTGCTGTGAGCCGAGATCGCGTCACTGCATTCTAGCCTGGGCAACAAGAGCGAAACTCCATCTCAAAAATAAAATTTAAGAAAAAATCCTCTTTGATATTATACACCGAGTTTAATAGGAAAATTGAACAATTCATTTCCATAGTTTCTTACTTCTTACAAATACAGAGGAATAAGACATTATCAAGTAGAAAAGTAAGGAAGATACATTTTTAACAAAAGCAGCCAGCAGCCCTTTCAGTCTTCCAATGACAACCGTAAAACAATTTGACAAAAATATGAGCATTATTCTCCTTGGGACTACCACTTTATCACCTCCATGTGGAATCTATGTCATTGCTGTTCTTTTGATTCTCCTAGTTCAGAAACATGTTCATTTCACTGCCACACCATTTTTCTCTAACTGCCATCTGTAATTTCATATCCTACCACTTTTAAAGAGCCTAGATCTATGAAATACCTTATAATTTTTTTTTTTTTTTTTTTTTTGAGAGACAGAATCTCACTCTGTTGCCCAGGCTGGAGTGCAGCGGCACGATCCCGGCTCACTGCAACCTCTGTTGACCAGTTTCAAGTGATTCTCCTGCCTCAGCCTCCCAAGTGGCTGGAATTACAGACATGTGCCACCACGCCTGGCTAATTTTTGTATTTTTAGTAGACACGAGGGGTTTCACCATGTCGGCCAGGGTGTTCTCAAACTCCTGACTTCAAGTGATCCGCCCACCCCGGCCTCCCAAAGTGCTAGAATTACTGGCATGAGCCATCGTGCCCAGTCCCTACCTTATAAATTTTTTTAAACTGGCGTGAGATGCCAGGTGCAGTGGCTCACGCCTGTAATCTCAGCACTTTGGGAGGCTGAAGCAGGCAGATCACTTGAGGTCAGGAGTTCGAGACCAGCCTGGCCAACATGGTGAAACCCAGTCTCTACAAAATACAAATATTAGCTGGGCGTGGTGGTGCATGCTTGTAATCCAGGTACTCCACAGGCTGAGACAGGAGAACCACTTGTACCCGGGAGGTGGAGGTTGCGGTGAGCCAAGATCGCACCACTGCACTCCAGCCTGGGCGACAGAGTGAGACTCCATACCAAAAAAACAAAACAAAACAAAACAAAAACCCTAGTGTGAGACTGGGCACAGTGGCTCACACCGTAATACCAGAATGTTGGGAGGCCACGGCAGAAGGATTACTTGAGCCCAGGAGTTCAACACCAGCCTGGGCAGTGTAGTGAAAACCTTGTCTTTACAATAAGCAAAATAAAATAAATAAAACTAACATGAGCCTGCTAAATTATCAGAATGTTTGTTTTCTAATATACTTAATGCAAATGAAAAGAATATTTACTTATCCCAGAAAGAGTGGATCCTGTCAAAATCATATTTAGAGTATCATAAACTCTTAAAAACATTTTTTCGTGTTATGTCTTTTTTAAATAAGTTTTAATTCAACTTGATGAAGCATAAAAATGTAATAAGATACTAAACAGATGACTATATTGATTTTAAGAACCTAACATCTATATTATAAATGTAAAAAATAGTAAAATCAGATTGAGGAATGATGAAAATCTATCAACTGATGTAACTGGAAGAGAAAGAAGCAGTGAGAAAACTGCTTATCACTCAAAAATATAAACAACATTCATTATAATCAAGTTCAAACCATAATATTTTAAAATAATGCTTATTGAATGTCCAGTATGTGCCATATACTGTACTCAGAGACAGCATTGTACAAATAAGTTTGCATTAGGAATTTCAATGAACTTAACTAGGTCCTTCCCTGCTATACTAGAAAGGTAAGGATAGTTTATGCAGCAAAAGAGATCACTCATTGGCTCTGGTAGGTATCAGAGAGGGGGCTCAAATCTGGTTTTGTTAATTACTAAGTATAAGACCTTGGGCAAGTTATTTAGGCTTCAGTCTTCTCATCTGTAAAGGGAAGATTGTAATTGTATGCACCTCATTGAGTTGCTTAGGATAATTAAATTAGGTATTTCATGAACTGTAACCCCAGCATATAGTAATCACTTAATATTAACTACCATTAGAAGCCAGGTGCAGTGGCTCGCGCCTGTAATCCCAGCCCTTTGGGAGGCCAAGGTGGGTGGATCACGAGGTCAGGAGATCGAGACCATCCTGGTTAACACGGTGAAACTCCGTCTCTACTAAAAATACAAAAAAAAAAATTAGCTGGGAGTGGTGGCGGGCACCTGTAGTCCCAGCTACTCGGGAGGCTAAGGCAGGAGAATGGCGTGAACTCGGGAGGCGGAGCTTGCAGTGAGCCGAGATAGCGCCACTGCACTCCAGCCTGGGCAACCTGGGTGACAGAGAGAGACTCCATCTCAAAAAAAAAAAACTACCATTAGAAGCAGTAAGTAGTGGTTTATTTGTATTATCATTTTGATCTAGAATCTGTAGGACTAAAACACATTCTCCAGCTGTTAGTGGTTTTCTGAATAGTTTCCTATAATCCTCATTAAAAATCTAGTATCAAAAATATTTCCTACATTCTATAGAACACTTAAATACTAATGTTCTTGGGATGGAAAACACTAGCAGAATAAGCACAGTTTGACTGATCTGGGTACAGTATTTATTAGCTCAGTTAATAATCCTTCACAACAAATGCTTTCTGAGTTCTTATCCATGTCACAGTCACTCTCTGTTGTTACAGAAACCCTGCATTACAGGACAAGAGGAAAGAAGAAAAACTAAGTTGTAGCTCTACTCCTCAAAGTTCTTTTGTTCTAAAAATCTGAAACTAATGGCCTCTTTGTTACTGAATTCCACATACACTTTTCCGTCTTCAGCTAACTGGACCTCTCTGCAGCATCTGACACTGCTGACCACTTTCTCTTTCTTGAAAATCTCTCCTTTCTGACCAGTCAGTCGGTTCTTTTCTCTTGGCCCCCTTGCTTCCATGCCAGTATACTCCAAGGTTCATTTAATCTTACTTTACAGGGATGCAAGATGAAATGCCTACATGGGCTGGAAGAGTGGGCCAGGGGCATTCTCTGGCAAACTTTGCTCAAATTATTTCCAGCAAGTTGTTGCAATGTTTAAAAAAAAAAAAAAAAAGGTAGACCCCCAGAACTTCCAGCTCTTCTGTGTTTTTAAAAAAAGATAGGGCCGGGCACAGCGCTCAGGCCTGTAATCCCAGCACTTTGGGAGACCAAGGCAGGTGAATCACTTGAGGTCAGGAGTTCAAGACCAGCCTGGCCAACATGGTAAAACCCCGTCTCTACTAAAAATACAAAAATTAGCTGGCGTGGTGGCACGTGCCTGTAGTCCCAGTTACTCGGGAGGCTGAGGCAGCCGGGCATGGTGACTCACACCTGTTATCCCAGCACTTTGGGAGGCCAAGGCAGGTGGATCATGAGGTCAGGAGTTCAAGACAAGCCTGGCCAAGATGGTGAAACCCTGTCTCTACTAAAAACACAAAAATTACCAGGTGTGGTGGTGGGCTCCTGTAATCCCAGCTACTCGGGAGGCTGGGGCAGAGAACTGCTTGAATCTGGGAAGCAGAGATTGCAGTGAGCCAATCGCGCCACTGCACTCTAGGCTGGGCGACAGAGTGAGACTTTGTCTCAAAAAAGAAAAGAAAAAGACATGTAACCCTGGCTAAGTTATTTTATAAATCTGTTTCCTCATATATGAAAAGGCACTGATGAAAATCAGAGACCATCACAAAAGTGTGGGTCAAACAAAACATTTCTATAGGCTTACTTTTATCTTTTTTTTTTTTTTTTTTTGAGACAAGTTCTCCCTTTGCCGCCCAGGCTGAAGCGCAGTGGTGTGATCAAGGTTCACCGCAACCTTGACCTCCTGAGTTCAAGTGATCCTCTCACCTCAGCCTCCTGAGTAGCTGGGACTACAAAAATGCACTACCACGCCTGGCTAATTTTTGTATTTTTTGTAGAGACAGGGTTTCACCACGTTGCCCAGGCTGGTCTCAAACTCCTGAACTCAAGTGATCTGCCCACCTTGGCCTCCCAAAGTGCTGGGACTACAGTTGTGAGCCATGGTAACAAGCCTACCCCAGGTTTCAAACCAAATGTATACAACTGCATATGTGGATTTTTCTGGAGAAGTGTCTAAGACTAAGAACCACTGACTAGCCCAAATTTATCTACTTCTACCATTTCAGCTGCCATCTGTGAGGATGAGTCCCATCTTTACATCCAGTCCACCTGTGAGATCACCCTACCTCCTTAACCTGCCTCTGCCACTGCCACCTACTCCTCTTAATTGCCATTGCCACCACCTTAGTTCAAACCCTCTTCAAATCTCTTGTCAGGAGCTGCCTCACTAGTCTAATTACAGTCTTGTCCTCCTTTTTCCTACTCTGTACAACTCAAATCCTCTAAATCTCAAGTAATTTATGTGGCCAAAGGCTTTCAAGGTCTGCCTGTAACATAAAAGAAATCCAAACTCCTTACCCTAACACAGAAACTCCTTAGGTCCTGGCCAGACTGACCTTTCCCTCTCACTATTTATTCCCCTCCTCCTCCAACTCCAGGGCGGTAACAGAACCATAATTTGCAACACAGGATAGTCTTTTGTCCCTAAACTGTGATTCCTACTTACAGGTCACACCTTCTGGAATGCCTAACTCCTCCCATTCGCTTAGGACAGAAACTTCCCCTGTAAAGCCCTCACTTTAAAACCTAGCCTGCCCTTTAGGCCAGAATAGAAGAATATTCCTCCAGGCTAAGCTATCACTTAACATTCACATTGACATTGTAAATGTCAGCTTATTTTTCTTCTCCAATAGACTAAAAACTCCTCAAGGGCAGAGAATGTGTCTTTGTATTGCAAAGCTCAGAGCTACAACAGAGAAGCTAATCTGTTAAATGAATGAACCAGCAGCTGCTCCTACCAATCAAGTCACGTAAACATGCCCAGGACTCTAAAGTGAGCCTATCAAGGCCACAAACTGCTCAGTGCCTTCAAAACCACGCAACACTATCGTCCGTGGGGACTCACAAGAACACTTCAAAACCTGAAAGAGGGGAACCAGGAGTAAAGCAAACCCACCTTAAGCTCCTTTGCCCTTGGTGTACTTAACAAACCTTTACATTGGCCAGTTCCAAATTCAAACAGCAGAGACTACACTAACATGAAGCCGCTGAAACTGAATATACTGCAGTTTTTTACTGGCAAAAATAGATTTATTTGCCCAATTAAAGTAATTATAATATTCTTTCTGTACTCAAATACTTATTAGTATTAATATATACTGAGGCAAGAACTCATTAAAATTCACATCAAGAATATTAAAAATCTTTAAAAAAAAATAGAAAAGTTATGTACCAGAAAAAGTTATGCACCAAGAAAATATAAAGGTTATGCTCCAGGAACCATTCTAAAGGCTTTATGTTCAATTCCTCATTTAGTCTTCACAGCAACCCTATGAAGTAGGTACTATTATTATCCCCTTTTACAGATGAAGAAAACTGAGACTTAATCAGATTAAGTAATTGTCATGATCCACCTGGGGAGACTGAGGCGGGCGGATCCCTTGCATCCAGGAGTTTGAGACCAGCCTGGGCAACATGGGGAAACCCCGTCTCTACCAAAAATACAAAAATTAGCCTTGTATGGTGGCACACACCTGTAGTCCTGGCTGACTACAGGCACACCTGAGGTAGATCACTGGAGCCCAGGAGGTTGAGGCTGCAGTGAGCTGTAATCGTGCCACTGTACTCCAGGCTGGACAACACAGTAAGCCCCTGACTCAAAAAAAAAAGAAAGAAAGAAAAGTTGGCTAGTGGAATTAACATTTAATTAATACTATTATGGGCCAAACACATGGCTATCTCATCTAACCCTTATATCAAAAAATTTTATTCCCATTTTCAGTTAAAGAAACCAAAGATTAAGTAAATTGCCCAGCGGAAGGACTGGGATCAGAACTCAAAGCCCAGTCTAAAGGTGTCACTGTAGGATGTCATGCTACAAACAAAATTTCACCAAAAACTCTTTTTTTTTTTTTGAGACAGAGTTTCGCTCTTGTTGCCCAGGCTAGGGTGCAATGGTGCAATCTCGGCTCACTGCAACCTCCGCCTCCCAGGTCCAAGCGATTCTCCTGCCTCAGCCTCCCGCGTAGCTGGGGTTACAGGCATACGCCACCACACCCAGCTAATTTTAATTTTGTATTTTTGGTAAAGACGGGGTTGCTCCATGTTGGTCAGGCTGGTCTCGAACTCCCGACCTCAGGTGATCCGCCCGCCTCAGCCTCCCAAAGGGCTGGGATTACAGGCGTGAGCCATCGCGCCCAGCCTAAAAACTCATCTTAAAAACAAATCACATTCTGTGAAAGGATGAGAACCAAGTAGTCTGTCACCTTACGTGCAAGGAGGGAACAGAGTGAGGCTTAAGGTTTTAAATTGAGTATTTCCTCAGTATCTCAAACTAGCCAGGAGCATTGTCAAAAATCAGCCTTTACAGTCAGGACCTCTGGGACAAACTCTTGCTTGAAGGAGTGAGGAGACTCTGCTGCTGTTTGTTTTGCCTAGCACAGAGCTGCATGTATAAGTTAAAATGACTTAGCATTGGGGACAATTTGCTGCCTCCAACCCAGTCTCACCTATTCAACCATTGTTTTACCAGTTACCGGGTGTGGGGGAGGGGGAAAGAGAATTGTCTGAAAATATTGTTCTAACTGTATTCAAATATAAATGACTTTTCATTAGCCATAACCACTGTACCAAACCCGGAGAGTGAGAGCTGCTAACCCTCAAAGAACATCTCAGGTATGAACAAATAGTTTAGCATTTTTTTGAAATGTCATTAATTTTGGGTCCTCTCAGAAATGTTTAATTCCTTCTAAACTAAAATTTTTTATTTCTCTAAAACAGTAGCAACATGATTTGCTGAAAACGTCGGAATGGGGTATACAAACTTCCTCCTAAAAATCTTCCAGAGGAAAGAAAACTTCAGACTTGTAATTATACTAACCATTTACTTTTTAAACTAACATTTAATAGTAAACAAACATATTCCCTTAGTAATTTAAAGTTAATTCAGTATTTGCCCTGAAAATCTTTTATTAATTTCAAATGGAATGTAACTTTTAAAAGTATCAAACCTGTCATTCCTTCAAGAAATAAAGTAACCCATTAGGAGATCAGGTTAGGAAATTAATACATGTTTGAGATAGGGTGTGAAAAAGTACAAAACTTTTTTGCTATTTGTACATATATAGTTTTGGAAAGCTCAGGAATGTGAAATCAACAATACACCTTTAAAATATCAAATTATGAGGCAATAACAATTTTTTCAAACCTTAAAATGTCCCAAGATAAACGACTAAGAATGATTTTTTTCCATTCAGTATATGCTCTAAAAATAAGGACAAACTATAATAGAAGTAACGATTTTTGGTACACATGTTTATGAAAATATCCAAGTCAATAAGCAATTTCAATTAATCAACAAACTTAAAGCAACCATTAAATGTAATTTGCATTTTTGTATCAGATCCATACAATCTCAAATATCAAGATTTTCTTAAGCTCAATGCTCAATGACCGGATATCTATCATTGTGAAGAAAGAGAATTTGATCTCCGGCAGACCAAAGGAAACGAAAGGCACACACCTAGAAGAATCACATGAGTCTCACTTCGAAGCCTCACAGAAGTCAGCACTGAAAGTCGTGGGTTACCCATTGCCCTGCCAGTGGCAGCTTTTCACTAACAGTGCTGGGGGTACTGAGCGGGCAGAATGTGGGACATCTCCTGCCAGCAAACTCCAGCCTGCTACCAAGCAGGACACCGCACACAAACACAACACTCTGCCCTAAGCTCACCAAAAAAAAAAAAAAGGAAAAAACCAACAATTAAACGATGCAAAATAACCTCTCCAAACACGCCCACAATGGGGGTTGGCAGTGGGGGGTGGAAGGGTTCATTAACATTTCAATTTCAACACTCAACAACAAGGAGGTAAGCATAGCCACGGGAAACATCCTGTCCCTGAAAAGCGGAAAATTGAGATTTGAAAATTTATGTTTATTACTTTTAACGTTCAGAGCTCAGGGCACCGAAATAGAGCTAAAATTGAATCAATTTAAACAGAAAACATACGTGTGTGTGTGTGTGTGAAAATATGTATGTGTATATATATGCATATAAAATATATACATACACACATATATTTTATATTTTTTTCCGTTTAAATGTTATACATACACACAACACCC
>NW_016811454.1:1414563-1432861 GCF_001698545.2 Rhinopithecus bieti | reverse complement strand
CGCCCCGGAGGCCCTAAGGCCCCCGGCCTCCACCACCCGGGCGCCGGCCCCACTCACCCTTTCATTCTCCGCCCGGGGCCTGGCGTGGGCCGGCGAATCCCCGGCCTCACGTAAGCGCGCTCGCCGCCCGCCCAGCCTGCGCGGCCCAGCCCGCCGCCCTACGGGAGCCCGGGGATGTGGGCCGGGCCTGGGGCCGCCTCTGCTTACCTTTCAGTTGCTTTTTTTTTTCTCCTTCCCCCCTGTTCCCTCGGCTGGGCTGACAGATCAGAGTGAGAGGCGCTGGCAATGGACTAGGAAGCTCGGCTGCCGCTGCTACTGCTCCCCCCTGGGCTCCGCGAGAGCCTTTCCCTGTCAAGCAAGAGGGGTGAGGATCATATTTTTATTTTGGAAACTAAAAAGTGCTCCCAGGGTCGGTGATTATTAAGGGGAAATCCCTGAATATACTCTCCAGCCAAGAAGGCAGGGCTGCCGGGGCTGTACAAGAAGAGGCAGCAGCCTCCTACAGCACCACTACAGGCACTGCGAGGACATAACACCAGAGAGCTGCTCCTCTGCCCTCCGAAACGACAACTTTCCTACCATCTTGGAGGCAGAGCAAAGGGGGGCCAGGGGGAAAAGTGCACCCGCTCCCGATAAAGTACAAATTTTTACTCCTCATCTCTGGAAAAAAGTCCACACCGGTAGTCTACACCGGCGCCTGGGGGAGAAAGCAGGGAAGAAACTGGGGGTGCATGAGAAACGTTTTCATTTGCTCCAGGGGGAAAAATGTTTCTGCATCTTCTGATGGAAAGAAATCATTACAAGACACAGGTTTTCCGGTGATTATTGTTTTCTGTTTTCTATTTCTAATTTTTTTCATGTTAGTGACAGTGATATTTTAATATTTTTTCAGGCCAATAATAATTTTTCTCCATTACAGGACTAAGTTCTGTGGCTGGTGGTCAGTTTGTAAATTTGTACTTAAAGAGACTTAATAGTAACTTCATTTATTTGTCTAGTTATGTTATTGTATATATAAAGATTTACATGTTTTCATATATTGCATGTAAAAATTTGTTACATGTTACTCTCAAAACTGAGATTGGTGTAAGACAATTGTAAAAAACATGTCTTTCGTCTCTATCTCAAAGCAAAGTAAATAAAACCTATGGACTGTCCAGAAAGGCATGATACAGTGTGTCATTTTCCACAGTGCAAATAAAGGCAGATATCACTGGGGATTTAAAAACGACCCCTCTTTCTGGAAATTCTGTTATGAAAAAAGGATACAGTAAACCTGGAAAGAGATTTTAAAGACAGCCTTAGATTTTTCTTTAAGTAAAAAAGTTTATTAAGAATTATATCCAGGCATCTAATTTTTTTATTTATTTAGATTCTTTAAACTCTAGCTAGATTTTGGTGCATTACACATGTTGCTGTCTGCTTTTTGTGTCACAGAATTGAGAAATGTGGCTATTTTTGTTAGTTAGTTCAGAACTTCCAATGTGCTGCCAGCCTGTATGAGTGACTTTTTGTATATTGCAGTGGATGTCATGAATTTACTTTTTTAAATGAGCAAAGCTTAATAGATAAATGGGATCAGAGTTAAACAATGCTGTTAGCACAGAGGTGAGAGGGACAAAGGGTACCCATTTGCATCAATTCCAATAGAACGCTTGTTGGAGGATAATGAATTGCAGAGACATTTTCAATTTTGTGAAGAAAGAGAAAATAATAGAAAATGAATGGACCATCTTTGTATGTTCTACTGGGGATGATGATTTAAATCTTGTATTAAAAGTTACTTTTCTGACTCATGTTGACTACCCTGGCAGGAATGAATTTGTTATATTAGTGCCCTGAATCAGTAGAATATTTAATTTCTTTGTAAAATTTATTACACAGCATTTAGAAATAACTTCCAAATTTAGAAATTGTCCTAATTTAAAAGTGAGTTGATGTAATGCATATATCGGATATTTATTAGTTTCTAGCTGAACCTTTATCATATAACTTTGAATATAGTACTTACCTAAATATTCTGGATTTTCTTCTGTGGTTTTTTTCCTCTCTGGTTGGTGGAAAAGTTAAGTAAAATTAACTGATTCTTATCATCTTCGAAACCTCAGTTGTGAAGTTATGTTCTATTTACAATATTTTTTTAAAACATTTAGACATCAAACAAATTAGTTATCACAAGGAAAATTACTTTCCTTCTAGTGAAATTGAAAACATGTTTTCTAACAACTTATTTTCTTTATATAAGACATGACTTTATAGATATGTTTTGAATTTTTCAAGAAATTAAAATGTGTTTGGCCAGATTCCATAGATTATGTCTATAATCCCAGCACTTTGGAAGGCCTAGGTGAGAGTATTGCTTAACCCCAGGAGTTTGAGACCAGCCTGGGCAACGGAGCAAGACCCTTTCTCCAAAACAAAATTAGAATAAAATGTGCTTGTTTGCATTAAGCTGGCTACACCCTTTTTTGCAATGCCCCTTGTGACCAAAGAAACCAGTGGATAGGGCTATGCTGCATCAGCTTAGCATTTCAGTGCTTTCCTCTTTATAAAGTTTGACTTCTGGTTAGCTATAATCTATGATATTTATCCATCAGTTGAGTGAAATATTCAAGACTTGAGGCCAGGCACGGTGGCTCACGCCTGTAATCCCAGCACTTTGGGAGGCCAAGGTGGGTGGATCACTGAGGTCAGGAGTTCGAGACCAGCCTGGCCAACATGATGAAACCCTGTCTCTACTAAAAATACAAAAATTGGCTGGGCATGGTGGCTCACGCCTGTAATCCCAGCACTTTGGGAGGCCGAGGCGGGTGGATCATGAGGTCAGGAGATGGAGACCATCCTGGTTAACACGGTGAAACCCCGTCTCTACTAAAGATACAGAAAATTGGCCGGGCGTGGTGGTGGGCGCCTGTAGTCCTAGCTACTTGGGAAGCTGAGGCAGGAGAATGGCGTGAACCTGGGAGGGAGAGCTTGCAGTGAGCTGAGATCGCACCATTGCAATCCAGTCTGGGCGTCAGAGTGAGACTCCGTCTCAAAAAAAAAAAAGATACAAAAATTAGCTGGGTGTGGTGGCAGGCGCCTATAATCCCAGCTACTCTGGAGGCTGAGGCAGGAGAATCACTTGAACTGGAAGGCGGAGGTTGCAGTGAGCTGAGATCGCACCATTGCACTCCAGCCTGGGCGACAAGAGAAACTCCGTCTCAAACAAAAAAAATTGCTATGTCTGATTCATAGAAGCTGCAAATGCTAACAAAACTGATATACTTTTTATTGTTTTTTAAAATTTTTTATTTATTTATTTTTGAGACGGAGTGTCACCACATTGGCCAGGCTGGTCTTGAACTGCTGACCTCAGGTGATCCGCCGGCCTCTGCCTCCCAAAGTGCTGAGAGTTACAGGCGTGAGCCACCACGCCCGGGCTAAAACTACTGATATAAATTTGAGGAAGCTATTTTTTTCCCAGTAAAGTTTCCACTACTCAAAAATTTTTTTTTTGGCTACATTATTGAGCACTTAAGGCTCTTGGATACCTTGTTGGTATTGCTTTTATCTATGTTTTCTTATGTAATTACTGTAGAGGCTCAAAAAGTATTACATTTTTCTTTTCTTTTTTTTTTTTTTTTTTTTTTTTGAGACGAGTCCTCGCTCAGTCGCCCAGGCTGGAGTGCAGTGGCCGGATCTCAGCTCACTGCAAGCTCCGCTCCCAGGTTTACGCCATCCTCAATGCCTCAGCCTCCCGAGTAGCGGGACTTACAGGCGCCCGCCACGCGCCCGGCCCTAGTTTTTTGTATTTTTAGTAGGACGGGGTTTCACCTTGTAGCCAGGATGGTCTCGGCATCTCCCGTGACCTGTGATCCGCGGCCCGTCTCGGCCTCCCAAAGTGGGGGCCGGGATTACAGGGCTTGAGCACGCACGCCCGGCCACCATTTTTTCTTTTCTTTAAAAAAAAAATAAAGATGGGATAATTATCTTCCCTTGTCAGAGATCATGTACCTTCTTGGCCCAAAAGCTTTCGCAGTAAGATTTCTCAATTGCTCCTGGTTTGAGTGTTCCAAACGTGCCTGTCACAAATTCTGTGCACTATGCCTGAAAGTGCTAGGTTCCTGCTCTATGCTCTTTGTCTCAAAAAAAAAAAAAAAATTAAAATTAAAAAACTCCCAAGGATGTGAGGGAATAGAAATGGGGTGTGTACATAGCCTGAAAGTTTTTTTTTTTTTTTTTTTTGAGACAGAGTCTTGCTCTGTCGCCCAGGCTGGAGTGCAGTGGCCGGATCTCGGCTCACTGCAAGCTCCGCCTCCTGAGTTTACACCATTCTTCTGCCTCAGCCTCCAGAGTAGCTGGGACTACAGGCACCCGCCACCTCGCCCGGCTAGTTTTTTGTATTTTTAATAGAGACGGGGTTTCACCGTGTTAGCCAGGATGGTCTCGATCTCCTGACCTCGTGATCCGCCCGTCTCGGCCTCCCAAAGTGCTGGGATTACAGGCTTGAGCCACCACGCCCGGCCTAGCCTGAAAGTTTTCAAAGCCACACTATTATGATGGCCATAGACTCAAATTTTTTTCACTTTAAAGCCTATCTGTTTTGCAAACATTTGTTGGTAATGTTTCTACCTAAAACAAAGATTTTGGTTTTATTGTGGTTACAAGAAAGTGTTTCTGAGATAAACACTGTATTTAGCTGACATACACATCATAGCTTTAGACTATGAAATTTCTTTAATTTAAATTTAAAGAAATTTAAATTTCTTTAAATTCAAGGCTGGGTGTGGTGGCTCACACCTGTAGTTCCAAAACTTTAGGAGGCTGAGGAAGGAGGATCACTTGAGCCCAGAAGTTGGAGGTCACAGTGAGCTGTGATCGCACTACGGCACTCCAGCCTGGGCAACAGAGTGAGAGCCTGTCTCAATAAAAAAAGGCCGGCGTGGTGGCTCACACCTGTAATCCCAACACTTTGAGAGGCCGAGGCGGGTGAATCACGAGGCCAGGAGTTTGAGACCAGCCTGGCCAACATGGTGAAACCCCGTCTCTACTAAAAGTACAAAAAATTAGCTGGACATAGTGGCGGGTGCCTGTAATCCCAGCTACTCAGGAGGCTGAGGGAAGAGAATTGCTTGAACCTGGGAGGTGGAGGTTGCCGTGAGCCAAGATCACACCACTGCACTCCAGCCCGAACAACAGATGAGACTCTGTCTCAAAAATAATAATAATAAAATATATATATATATATACACACACACATATTATGTATATATATTTATATATTCAGCTGTAGTCAAAATAAACATGAGCGTTGATCAGGTAATCTCCCTAATGCTAACATCTAACCTGAGGCAGTTAGACCTCTGATTTCATACCAGAAGCCAAGAAGTGGGTTTTTGGTTTTGTTTTGTTTTTTTTTTTTTTTGAGACGGAGTCTCACTCTGTCTCCCAGGCTGGAGTGCAGTAGTGCGATCTCGGCTCACTGCAACCTCCACCTCCCGAGTTAAAGCGATTCTCCTGCCTCAGCCTCCCAAGTGGCTGGGACTACAGGTGCCCGCCAATATACCCAGTTAATTTTTTGTATTTTTAGTAGAGACGGGGTTTCACCTTGTTGGTCAGGCTGATCTCGAACTCCTGACCTCGTGATTCGCCTGCCTCAGCCTCCCAAAGTGCTGGGATTATAGGTGTGAGCCACCGCGCCTGGCCTGGTTTTGTTTTTAAACCCCCACAAAGGCCAAAAGATACCCTCCAGGAACCAGATGGTCAGTGTTGTGCTGCCTTTTCATCATAGTAAAGGCAGAAAATGTGACATTGTAGACACTATATACCATAGGCATTCTTGGGCTATTTTACTGACTCCTAATCTTGGAAAAAGTAAAACAGCTCCCCAACTGAAGTCATGTTTTCAGTAATAATTAGTAAAAAGAAACACCCCAAAGCAGTATGAACGATGGGGTGGTGGAATCAGAAGTGATAGTCAGCCTTTTCCATATAATGAAAAAAACTGTCCCAAAAGTGATGGTTAGCTAAAACATTGAAGTAAGGCGAGAAATCCATTGAGACCTCAGAATAATAGGCAGAGGTTAACACAAAGGTGACAGTGTTCATTTCTGGTGCATTCCTGGCTAAGAAAGCTTTTGTAGACCCGCTGGGAATTTAACCACTATTTCCATGGGAAAATAAATTCCCGGTTCCAAACAACTAATTTACAGTGATGTTCATGGGAACACAGCCCATTAATAAGTTTGGACTTCCTGTGCTATAACATCTTCGCCATGTTGTTGTTATAAACTGCCAGAGTTTGATGGTAAGAATGGGAAAATGCAGGGAAAATCCTCGCATTCAAACAAAAAAGGAGTAACTATGAACACAACCCTAATAGCTTGACTTAAACTCAGGTCAAGGGAAAGATTATCAACGATATTAAATGGTAATGCCAGTTCTAGTACCCCAGGAAGGAAAAAAAGACCTCAGTACTATTTACTACTGTACTATTTATTCCGTATACATTGAAGTTTTGCTGCTGTTGTTTTGAGATGAAGTCTTGCTCTTGTTACCCAGGCTGGAGTGCAATGGTGCAATCTTGGCTCACTGCAACCTCCACCTACAGGGTTCAAGTGATTCTCCTGCCTCAGCCTCTCGAGTCACTGATACTACAGGTGCCTGCCACCACGCCCGGCT
The DNA here is from genome assembly GCF_001698545.2 of Rhinopithecus bieti. Lineage (NCBI taxonomy): Eukaryota > Metazoa > Chordata > Mammalia > Primates > Cercopithecidae > Rhinopithecus > Rhinopithecus bieti. The sequence goes on along the minus strand of NW_016811454.1, from coordinate 1,426,198 downwards.
AATTTGAATTTTATTTATGCATACCTGGGTGCCATGTGATAGTATTATAGGTATTTGCATTTTCTTCTATTCTTAAAGAAAAAACAGATAAGAGTCTACTAAAAATTACTAGATCTCATCCTTCTACTAGGTTAATGTTCTTTTTGCACCACACATCTAGTCATGGCCATTCTTGTTCTTATGCCTCTATTCTTGTTTTGGTGCTCTCTGTTCTCAGCTATGCCAATTAAATCCCACTCTGCTTTGATGACTAGCTCACAGTCTTGTCCCTGAAGCCTTCTGATGCCCAGCTGCGTCTATACTGACCTTATTGTTACTCTAATACCTTGAGTTGTTTTCTAGCTTTTGTTAGTTTTTTGGGGTTTTTTCTACATGTGCAACAGGAGCTGTAGTGATTAATAGCTTGATCTCTGGAGTCAAGGCCATCTGATTTGGAAACTCGGCTCTACCATTTTCCTACTGTGTAACCCCAGGCAAGTTCCTCATCTAGTCTGTTTTATGCTGCTATAACAGAATGCCACAGACTGAGAAATTTATAAAGAAGAGAAATTTATTTCTTACACTTCTGGAGACGGGAAGTCCAAGAGCATGGCGCTGACATCTGACAATTGTCTTTTTGTTGTGTTATCCCATGGCAGAAGGCAGAAGGTCAAGAGAGCACATGTGAGGGGGGAAAGCAGGGAGGAAGGAGAAGAAGGTGGCAGAACTTATCCTTTTATCAGGAGCCCACTCCCACAATAACTAACCTACTTCTGTGATAACAGCATGAATACATTCAGTAGGGCAGAGCTCTTATGACCTGATCACCTCATAAAGGTCCCACCTCTCAACCTCATTGCTTTGGGGATTAAGTTTCCAACATATAAACCTTGGGAGACACATTCAGACCATAGCACTTCTTACCCTCTCAGTTTCCTCATTTGTAAAACTAGAGATAATAATAGTACCTGCCTCACTGGGGTATTCTGAGGATTAAATGGCATAGTGGGTAAAGCACAAAGTTCTAGCATTTTAGTAGAGATGGGGTTTCACCATGTAAGGATGGTCTCCATCTGACCTTATGATCCGCCTGCTTTGGCCTCCCACAAAGTGCTGGGATTACAGGCGTGAGCTGCCACGCGCAGCCCCAGATATTCTTAAATACCCAGATAATTTACAGAATTTTAAGTTTAGCTGAGATTTTGGTGCCCTTCAGACTCAATCAAGGTCTTAATTTGGTGCCCTTCAGACTCAATCAAGGTCTTAAAATATAAAAAGGGGTTCAGAAAGAGTACATAGAGAATACACCACAAGCCAGGCACAGTGGCTCATGTTTGCAATCCCAGCACTTTGGGAGGCCAAGGTGGGAGGATCACTTGAGGCTAGGAGTTCGAGACCAGCTTGGCTAACATAGTGAGACCATGTCTCTACAAAAAATTTAAAAAATTAGCCAGTTGGCAGGCCAAAGCAGGCAGATCACCTGAGGTCAGGAGTTCATGACCAACCTGGCCAACGTGGTGAAACCCCGTCTTACAACATAACCGGGTGTAGTGGCGCACACCTGTGATCCCAGCTGCTCGAGAGGCTGAGGCAGGAGAATTGCTTGAACCTGGGAGGCGGAGGTTGCTGTGGGCCTATATCACACTACTGCACTCCAGCCTGGGCAGTAGAGGAGACTCTGCCTCAAGTATATATATATATACACACACACACACACACACACACGTATACACACACATACATATGTATGTATGTGTGTGTGTGTGTATATATATGCCTCTTGTGGTGGCATGAGCCTATAGTCCCAGCTATTTGGGAGGCTGAGGCAGGAGAATCACTTGGACTGAAAAGGTTGGAAAAAAAATTTTTTTAATAATAATAGATACATACATACATGTTCAAGAAGTGCCTATAAATTACTTACAGTGTGTTAGGCACAGGTGGTAAGGATATTGGGGAAACAGCTCCTGCCTGTGAGTGTCTTCAGTCTGGCAAGAGACAAAAGAATTATTGCTTTAGGGTTATTTATTTTTATGTAGATTCTTTTGAAATGTAAGCTGTTATAAATACAAGCTTTTAAAAAATATAAGCTCCATGAAGGCTAGAGATTTTGTCTTTTTTTGTTTTGTTTTGTCTAGTTTGTTCGTTTGGCCTCTTGAACAGTGCCTGCGGTGAAATATACACCATAAATATTTGTTGGATTAATGAATATTTGAGATTTTGGATTCTTTACTATTTGATAATTAAGATAATGGCTTTTAGATGGTTAAATGAGAAGGACTCTGAGGAGTCAAGCATGGACTTTCTAACAAACTTCACTACAAAAGTCCAATATGATTAGCAAAATATCTGTACAATTCAAGTTATTTCAGCCACCCTCAAGAATTATATTCCAATTGGCCATACTCTAATCTCGTTTAAAAATCTGGGAGTGGTATTAAGTATTCTTTTCTTTTCTATTGACATTTTCTGTTGTGCATTTCTATTGCCAAAAATACTCAAAACGTGTGCATATCCTAGGTTATTTTAAGATTACTAGCTCTACAGGTCAAAAAATTAAAATATAGAATATAAGAGAATCACCTGGAATAAAAAGCAAACATACAAGATGAAAAAATATATATGGTTGCCATTATAGCCTTGTGTGTGGAAACTCTAGCATATTTGAGCAAACATCTTTGAGTATTCCCTTTTCATATTTTGAAGGGTATGATCAGATATACCATCTGCTCCTCTGGGTAACTTGGCAGCTGTTGACTGACTAACATTCCCTGAGTTCTGTTGTCAGTATCAGTGGTTCTAGAACATAAGAACAAAAAAAGATTGTAAGAATAGCTTTCATAATCCAAGTTTCCTTTAAATCATAGAGGAAAAAAAAATAAGAACCTATATTGACCAACTGGGAAAAACTAAATGAATATTTACATAATCATAAGTCATTTTAATTTTCTCTAAGGCTATTACTACGATATATCTAAATATTTTAAATGTATATGTAAAGCAAGAGTTGGCCGGGCGCGGTGGCTCAAGCCTGTAATCCCAGCACTTTGGGAGGCCGAGACGGGCGGATCACGAGGTCAGGAGATCGAGACCATCCTGGCTAACACGGTGAAACCCCGTCTCTACTAAAATACAAAAAAAACTAGCCAGGCGAGGTGGCGGGCGCCTGTAGTCCCAGCTACTTGGGAGGCTGAGGCAGGAGAATGGCGTAAAACCCGGGAGGCGGAGCTTGCAGTGAGCTGAGATCCGGCCACTGCACTCCAGCCCGGGCGACAGAGCGAGACTCCGTCTCAAAAAAAAAAAAAAAAAAAAAAAAGAGCAATTAAGTAATTTAATACCAACAGAATTTATACTTCAAATAGGGGGGAAAATGGATCATCTCATTTTGTGGTAAGATATACAGATGCTTCCTGTTGCCCTGTCCAGAATGATGTTAACGTTAACCTCAGAGGAGGCCGTTAAGCCAGCACTGAGCTAGACAGTAACCATTATGTCTCTCTCTATTGAGGAGGAGGGGAAGAATGATATTACCTAAATTTATGAGCTGCAAACTGAATACTTCATACAATGATCAATGATATGATAAGTTATCGTTCAATTTCTACAGTTTGTGTCCTTCTCTCTGAAATTAAGCTAAGCAAAAAAATTGTAGGGAAATAACAGACTCCCGTTTGCTTTATTAGAAAGCTCACGTAACTGTGCTATGCAGGCCATTTGTCTTTTTTTTTTTTTCTGTTAGAAGGGAGTTTTATTTTCTCTGAATCAAACTATTAGAGTAATACATTACTGAGTTCATTTTTGCTTCTATCTCTTTATCTTGAGTTGAGTTCTGAAAACTTGGAACATGTTCATTCTTTTAAGCTGTCTGAAAGGATTTTGTGTATTTATGGTTTTACATGCCGAGCTATTTTTCCTCAGAAATTCTGACATCAAATGTGTGAATTTTTTCTCACACCAGTTCTCCAACTTTCTGGACACCAACGGGGTATCCTACAATTCAATTCAATTCTGACATTAATGACCCAGCATTAGCAGCAGACTCCACAGGTTTTAAAGAGTCCTCAATTCCAATGCCATTCGCAAGTATCAGGTCCCCAGGTTACCCACACACACTTCTTGGCTACAAAGTCAGGGAGTTCCCACATCTCTCCCCCTTCAGTTTGATTATTTGCTACAATGACTCACAGAACTCAGAAGCACTCTTATATTAGTATTTACTGGCTGTTTATAAAAGATATAACTTGTGAACAGCCAGACAGAAGAGATGCAGAGAGCAAGATATTGGCAGGGGTGTTGGAAGCCCCACGCCCTCTCCGGGCACACGACCCTCCTAGCACTTTGATGTGTTCACTAACCCAGAAGCTCCCTAAACTTGTTGGTAGGGGTTTTTATGGAGGTTTTGTCGAATCAGCGTGACCAATTATTAACTCAGTCTTCAGCCCTTCTCACTTCCCCACATATTGAGGGGATGGGCTGAAAGTTCCAGGCTTCTCATCAAGGCCTAGTCTTTCTGGTGACCAGGCCCCATCCTGAAGCTATCTAGGGCCCCAGCAAGAAACCTCAGTAGACCAAAGATGCTTCTGTCAAGCAGGAAATTCAGAGATTAAGGAGCTCTGTGTCGGAAACTGGGGACGGAGACCAAATATTAGAACAAACAACGCTCCTATCAATCCTATTGCTCAAGAAATTGCAGTTTTAAGAGCTCTGTGTCAAAAACCAGGGACAAAGTGCAAATAGATAGATAGATACACATATATATATACATATAAGTCTATCTCTATATATACACATATATATATATTTCTTACTATGCCACACATGCTAACTCCTTATTCTGAAATAAAAGCAAAAAGCAAACACCAAACCAATAACAAAAAGCCTCCACGATGTACAGGTGTTACGGGGTCACATCATGATAAACCTATTGCGAATTGGAAATATTAAGTGAAAAATGCATTTAATGTACCTAATTCACCAAACATCATAGCTTAGCCTAGCCTCCCTTAAATGAGCTTGGAACACTTACAGTAGCCTACAATTTGGCAGAATCATCAAACACAAACTCATTTTACAATGAAGTGTTGGCTGGACGCAGAGGCTTATGCCTATAATCCCATCACTTGGATACTGAGGCAGGAAGATTGGGTCGGGCACGGTGGTTCATGCCTGTAATCCCAGCACTTTGAGAGACTGAGGCAGCTGGATCACCCGAGGTCAGAAGTTCGAGACCAGCCTGGCCAACATGGTGAAACCACGTCTCTACAAAAAATACAAAAATTAGCTGGGCATGGTGGTGGGCACCTGTAATCTCCCAGCTACTCAGGAGGCTGAACCAGGAGACTTGCTTGAACCCGGGAGGCGGAGGTTGCAGTGAGCCAAGATCGTGCCATTGCACTCCAGTCTGGGCAACAGATCAAGACTCCATCTCAAAAAAAAAAAAAATTGGACAATTTAGTACAGATGGCCCCTGATTTACTATGATTTGATTTAGGATTTTTCAACTTTACCATGGTAACCATACAACTATTCTGTCTTTCAGTACAGAACTCAATGAATCATCCGGGCGTGGTGGCTCACGCCTGGTAATCCCAGCACTTTGGGAGGCTGAGGTGAGCAGATCATGAGGTCAGGAGATCGAGACCATCCTCGCTGACATGGTGAAACCACGTCTCTACTAAAAATACAAAAAATTAGCCAGGCAAGGTGGCGGGTGCCTGTAGTCCCAGCTACTTGGGAGGCTGAGGCAGGAGAATGGCATGAACCTGGTGGGGCGGAGCCTGCAGTGAGCCAAGATCGAGCCACTGCACTCCAGCCTGGGTGACAGAGCAAGACTCTGTCTCAAAAAACACAAGAAAGAACTCAATGAGTCACTTTTTTTCTTTTTCTTTTTTTTTCTTTTTTGACAGAGTCGTGCTCTGTTGTCCAGGCTGGAGTACAGACCTTGACTCACTGCAGTCTCAACCTCCCAGGCTCAAGTGATCCTCCCACTTCAGCTTCCTAAGCAGTGAGTAGCTGGGACCACAGATGCTCCACTATGCCTGGCTAATTTTTTGTTTTTTTTGTAGAGACAGGATCTCAATATGTTGCCCAGGCTGGTCTCAAGCTCCTGGGCTCAAGCAATCCTGCCAAGTAGCTAGGATTATAGACATGTGCCACCACGCCCAGCATATATTTACTTTCATTAATCTGTACTATTGCATCAAAATTATTATAATGTTGAGGCATGTTAAGTTTTTTGTTTTTGTTTTGATTTTGTTTTTGTTTTGAGACAGTTTCACTCTTGTTGCCCAGGCTGGAGTGCAATGGCGCAATCTTGGCTCACCACAACCTCCGCCTCCCGGGTGCAAGCGATTCTCCTGCCTCAGCCTCCCGAGTAGCTGGGATTACAGGCACATGCCACCACGCCCGGCTAATTTTGCATTTTTAGTAGAGATGGGGTTTCTTCTTGTTGGTCAGGTTGTTCCTGACCTCAAGTGATCCACCCGCCTCGGCTTCCCAGAGTGCTGGGATTACAGGCATGAGCCACCTTGCCGACTGCATAAGTCTTTTGAAGCAGTCCGGACGCGGTGGCTCACGCCTGTAATCCTAGCACTTTGGGAGGCCAAGGTGGGTGGATTGCCTGAGCTCGGGAGTTCAAGACCAGTCTGGGCAACACGGTGAATCCCATCTCTACTAAAATACAAAAAATTAGCTGGGCGTGGCAGTGTGCGCCTGTAATCCCAGCTACTCAGAAGACTGAGGCAGGAGAATCTCCTGAATCCGGAGCTTGCAGTGAGCCGAGATTGCGCCACTGCACTCCAGCCTGGGCGACAGAGTGAGACTCCATCTCAAAAACAAAAAAAAAACAAAAAAAGTCTTTTGAAGCACACTAACTACAAACTCTTCCAAAATTAAGCTACCTTAAAGGAAAATAGAATTATTAAAATGAAAACAGTAAGCAACATAAATGTTACTATTTCAGCTAAGAATCTTAAAGCACATTAGACACTTTTCATCTTAACAATTGGAAAAAACAAGTACTAGCAAGTGAATTGCTTAAGATTACATAGACTAGCCCAATTCTAGAGAGAAATAATTCAAGTGTATTTTATTGTCATCTTGTTAAGTACAGACATATTCGGATTTCACCAGTTTCCCACTAATGTTCTTTTTCTTTTTTCTTTTCTTTTGTTTTTCTTTTTTTGAGACAGGATCTCACTCTGTTGCCCAAGCTGGAGTGCAGTGGCACAATCACAGCTCACGGTAGCCTTGAACTCCTAGACACAAGTGATCCTCCTACCTCAGCCTCTCAAGTAATTGGGATGGCTGACTTGAACCACCATACCTGGCTATTTTTTATTTTTTAGTAGAGATGGGGTCTTGCTGTGTTGCCCAGGCTGGTCTTGAACTCCTTGATTCAAATGATCCCCTTGCCTCAGCCTCCCAAAGTCCTAGGATTACAGGCATGAGCCACTACATTCGACCTACTGTCCTTTTTCTCTTCCAGAGAGTTAATCTTTCCTTGTCTTTCATGACTTTGACATTTTCGAAGAGTTCTAGTCAGTTACTTGGTACACTGTCTCTGAGTTTGGGCTTGTCTTATGTTTTCTCATGATTAGATGAGTTAATACATTTTTGGCAAGAATCTCAGACATAATGTCCTATCAGGGAGTACATGATGTCAAAATGTGTTATGACAGAGAGTTTGTGTAGTTTTGTTTTCTTTCTTTCTCCCCCCCCCCTTTTTTTTTTTTTTTTTTTTTTTTTTTTTTTTTTTTTTTTTTTGGAGACTGCGTCTTGCTCTGTTGCCCGGGCTGGAGTGCAGTGGGGCAGTGACAGCTTACTGCAGCCTCCAACTCGTGGGTTCAAGTGATCCTCCCACCTCAGCCTCTTGAATAGCTGGGACTATAGTCATGCATAACCACACCTAGCTAATGTTTTATTTCTTATAGAGATGGGTTGCACTATGTTGCACATGCTGAGTTTGAACTCCTGGGCTTAAGCCATCCTGCCGTCTCAGCTTCCCAATGTGCTGGGATTACAGGTGTGAGCCACTGGGCCTGGCCACCAGTCGTATAGTTTTATATTGCTGCTGTAACAAATTACCTCAAGCCTAGCAGCTTACAACACCACCCATTTACTATCTATCTCAAATCAGCATCTTCATAGGTTAGATGCAGATTAATGAGTTTGTTTCCAACTTGCTGTTCTAACAAATTACCACGAATTGAGTAACTTAAAATAAAACAAAATTTTTGTCTTACAGTTCAGGAGGACAGAAATCTGAAATGGGTTATACTGGGTTAAAATTAAGATCTCAAAAGGCCTGCATCCCTTCTGGGGGCTGTGGGAGAATCCATTCCCTTGCTTTTTCCATCTTCTAGAAGCTAACTGCATTCCTTGGCTCATGTTCCCTTTTTCCATCTTTAAAGCCAACAGCATAGAATCTTCCAATCTGCTACCTCTGATCCTCCTGCCTCACTCTCATACAGATGCTTCTGATTACATTGGGCCCACACAGATACTCCAGGATCATCTCCCCATTTTAAGATCCTTACTTTAATCACATCTACAGAAATCCCTCTTGCCAGCTGAGGTAACATATTCACAGGTTTAGGGAATTAGAACATGGGCACTTTTGGGAGCCATTATTCTGCCTACCACATGAATATATTTAGACTAATAAGACAATCAGTCCACATAAATCAGGCAAAGGTAAAATGTCCCTTAAATAACATGTTTCTTTTTACTCTTCCTTCTTATTCCAGTGAGTAGCTTTTTTTTTTTTTCAAGACAGTCTTGCTATGTCATCTAAGCTGGAGTGCAGTGATGCGACCTTGGCTTATTGCAACCACCGCCTCCCGGGTTCAAGCAATTCTCCTGCCTCAGCCTCCTGAGTAGCTGGGACTACAGGCATGAGCCACCATGCCTGGCTATTTTTTGTGTGTGCATTTTTAGTAGACATGGGGTTTCACCATGTTGACCAGGCTGGTCTCGAACTCCACTTCAGGTGATCTGCCCACCTCGGCCTCGCAAAGTGCTGGGATTACAGGCGTGAGCTACCACTCCCTGCCGTGGGTAACTTTTTAAAAATTTGCAATATATTTGCACATTTATCTAGCTCCATAAAAGTAATGTCATTAATCTTCCATTGGTAGCATATTGACTTTCATTTGTCCTCCAGCAACAGTGAAGAACTCTTGTTAATCCATCTGTCTGTCAGCTCAGATTTTTACCAGTTGTAAAAGCAACAATTACAATTTGCCATGATGCATTACTCTGCTGTCCAGAGAGCTCAGTTTATATGACCTGTATTCAGATCATTGGTTGGGAATTACATTGCCAGACCTAAATGAAAAAAAAGTAAACATTCTCTTCATATTCTTGGCTGTAAGTGTGCTTTTACTTTTTATTCATTTATTCATTGAACAAGTGCTTATTGAATATCTGTGCAAGGTACTGCAGTAGGTATTGGTGATATAATGTCGTAATTCAAAATATGGGGATATTGCTTTTAGTAGCTTAATCTTAAGTAATAACTCAAGTACTATCTCATATTTATATACTTTCTTTTTTCTTCTTTTTTTTTTTTTTTTTTTTTCTTTTTTCTTTTTGAGACAGTCTCACTCAGTTGGCCAGGCTGGAGTGCAGTGGCGTGATCTCGGCTCACTGCAGCCTCCACCTCCTGAGTTCCAGCAATTCTCCTGCCTCAGCCTCCAGAATAGCTGGGACCACAGGCGAGTGGCACCACATCCAGTTAATTTTTGTTTTTTTATTTTTTGAGATGGAGTTTCGCTCTTGTTGCCCAGGCTGGAGTGCAATGTTGTGATCTTGGCTCACCGCAACATCCACCTCTCAGGTTCAAGCAATTCTCCTGCTTCAGCCTCCCGAGTAGCTGGGATTACAGGCATGCACCACCATGCCCGCTAATTTTGTATTTTTAGTAGAGACGGGGTTTCTCCATGTTGAGGCTGGTCTCAAACTCCTGACCTCAGGTGATCCGCCTGCCTCGGCCTCCCAAATTGCTGGGATTACAAGTGTGAGCTGCTGCGCCCGGCCTATATACTTACTTTCTGTCTGGGAGGTAGTTTCTAAAATCAAGGTTTTCTCATTATTACTGTTGACTGACTGGAAATAAAATTTTTGATATAAAATATTATGTGTAAAAAACAAAATATATTATGTGTAAAAAGTCATTTAATGCTTTATATTCTAGTACTGAACTACAGATTGGTTGCATACTAATTCACAGGATACTCAGTATTCGCTTTCTTTCTTTCTTTTTTGTTTAGAGACAGCATCTTGCTGTGTTGCCCAGGCTGGTCTCAAACTCCTGGGCTCCAGTGATCCTCCTGCCTTGGCCTCCCAAAGTGCTGGTATTACAGGCTTGAGGCACTGTGTCCCTCCTCATACTTTTTAAAAGATGAAATTCTTAGAAGGATTTTTTTTGTTTTCTTTTTTTCTTCTAGACAGAGTCTTGCTCTTGTTGCCCAGGCTGGAATGCAGTGGCGTGATCTGGGCTCACTGCAACCTCCACCTCCCGGGTTCAAGCGATTCTCTTCCCTTAGCCTCCCGAGTAGCTGCAACTGCAAGTGTGCACCACCATGCCCAGCTAATTTTTGTATTTTTAGTAGAGACAGGGTTTCACCATGTTGGCCGGGCTGGTCTCAAACTCCTGACCTTTGGTGATCCAACCGCCTTGGCCTCCGAAAGTGCTGGGATTACCAGCATGAGCCACCACGCCTGGCCCAGAAGAATTTTTTTAAGTGTCATGCAATAAAAACAAAAACAACTAACATTTATTAAGCACTTACTGCTGCCCAGAACTTTACACAGATTATTTAGTCTTCCAAAGACCTCTATGAGGTAGGTGTTATTATTATCAACATCCCCATTTCGTAGGTATTAGTAATAGAGATGACATAGCTGGGGAGTGGTAGAGCCAGAATTTAAATCTGGGGAACTGATCCCATTACTTCCTCCCTTAACACACACATCAGTGTGTACAATATCTCTTAGTGTTGCCACTCAGTAAATAGTGTAGGATATAATGATTGCTCCAAATCCTGCTCATAGATTGATCATTTTGCCCAATTTTGAAATATCATTGAAAAACTATAACTTCAATGGGTTGTAAAACATGCAGGTATGGAAATTTCAGAAAGAGCGTAAGTGCTACACAGACTTAGTAAGTCAAAGTCCTGTTAAACATATGTACAGTAACTAGCACCCAGGACATTGCTGACTCAAATTCATCATTGCTGCTGTTGAAATCACCTCTTTAATTTGATGGTGTGACTCAGGGAGAATGCAGCTTCAGCACAGTTACTCAGAATAAGGTGACTATATTCTAGTGCCTGTTTTACCATTAGCAAGTACTTTCCCATAATTGAGAAAGATTGCTGTCAATTTAGTTATTATTTTTCCAGTTCTTAGAAAATTCCTGAAGAAAATACTTGGGTAAATAAATTTTGGCTGCCTAGTGATGATTCTTTTTTTTTTAAGATGGAGTTTCGCTCTTGTCACCCAGGCTGGAGTGCAATGGCACGACCTCAGCTCACTGCAACCTTGGCTTCCTGGGTTCAAGTGATTCTCCTGCCTTAGCCTCCCAAGTAGCATGCCTGCCACCACGCCCAGCTAATTTTTTGTATTTTTAGTAGAGACGGGGTGTCACCAT
>NW_016811454.1:1372054-1410542 GCF_001698545.2 Rhinopithecus bieti | reverse complement strand
AAAAAAAAAAACGCATTTTCTTTCATTAGCAGTGTTAACAGTAGTTTTTTCCCCATCGGTAATGCTAAAAGTTGCTATTCTAAGTCTCTCAAAAAAAAAAAAAAAAAAAAAAAAAACGCATTTTCTTTCATTAGCAGTGTTAACAGTAGTTTTTTTTCCCCATCGGTAATGCTAAAAGTTGCTATTCTAAGTCTTCTATCCATTACTAATTTAAGACAACTCTGCTGCGTTGCGTTATTTCACACTAGTTTATTTAGGGGTTGCCCAGGCTGGAATGCAGCGGCACAATCACAGCTCACTGTAGCCTCAACCTCCTGGATCAGGTGATCCTCCCACCTCAGCCTTCCGAGTAGCTGGGACTATAGGTGTACACCACCACACCCAGCTAATTTTTGTAATTTTTGTAGAGATGGGTTTTACCATGTTGCCCAGACTGGTCTCCAACTCCTGGGCTCAAGCAATCCACCCATCTCGGTCCCCCAACGTGTTGGGATTACAGGCGTGAGCCCACCACACCCAGCCTTAGATTAAAAAAAAAAAAATTATCTGCCTTTAATTATCTTCTAATTGTAAAATTTTACTTCCTTTAAAAAAAAAAATTCTCAGTGATCCTTATTCTGATTCCTTTTCGTTTTGACAATTAAAAATTATGAAAGCTGGTTGTTTTGTCTCCTATTACTGAAATAATTTAGTTGATTTAACACTACAGATGGTGTTAGGATAATGAATACAGAACATCAATGAGATTCTAAATTATGTCTCTTGAGACCTCCCTCATTCCAAGGGAGATCTCGTAAGTATACATGCATACATGTATAACTTATACAAAAAAGAAGCTACATAAATCACCATGACATTACAAAAGCAGATTCAAGAGAAAATAGAAAAATGTGTTCACCATTAAACTCAATACTAATTTTTAGAAGTAACAACCTATAGAATCAATATTAATGAGAGGAAATGATATGCTGCAGTTAAGAACAACAGACTTTGGAGTAAATAAGAAGTAGGTTTCAGTCAGTGACTTTTGCTGCATGGCCTTGGGCAAGCTATTTAATATACCTAGGCTTCAATCTTCATCAGAAAAATGAGATAATATTACTATCTCACATGGTTGTAGCAAGAACAAAAGAAGATAATACGTGTAAAACCAGAGTGCTCAACACACATAATAAAGCTAAATTATCATTAGCCATTGTTACTATTATTATTTATTATAATTATCCCAGATACATGTCTGAGCATGAGTATATATTTTTCCCTATTTACCCAGCTTGACAAAGAGCTTAAATCTTTTCTTTAGCACTAGAAAAAAGTGGGTTTTAACTGGAACTCTTTTCATTTCATCCATTTTATAGACATAAATTATTTACAAAGATAAGTCAACAACTCATACTTCAAGGATTTCTTTATATGCATCACAAAGGTTATCAATGCTTTTAAGAACATCTGCATAAAGTTTTATTATTTAACCTTTACACACAATACATGTTTTTCAAACTGCAAAGTTGATAACTAATATCATTTTCAAATAGGCATAGTATAACCTTAAATATTACATGATTCAGAATTTTTTTTCTTTACAAAGAAATAAACCTGTAAAGGATCACTGCACTATAGTTGTTCATTAATTATCTGCGGCAAAACTGGGATCCTAGTAGATGCTTCAGCATACGGATGGTTCCTCTACTGCCTGGGCACCCTCTGTGACAGCTTTGACACATTTGGCCATTGTCTGTGAGGCTCTGCTAATTGAATCTGAAAGATATTAATAAAATGTCATTTTGATAATACAACTTTTTAAAAGGCACATACTAAAACTTTAATGCTGCACATATTCAGGAGGAAAAAAAGATTATAAGGCCTTATGCAAGTATATATAATTATATGTAACCAACAGATTCCAATGATAAACACCTTACTGGCCAAATGCTTTCAATAACTATCCTTGGAAACAATCAAATAACTATAGAACAGCTAGACAGTGCACCAGTATGCAGCCATTAAAAACTTATTAAAAAGTATTAAAAACATAGGAAGGGCCGGGCGTGGTGGCTCACGCCTGTAATCCCAGCACTTTGGGAGGCCGAGGCGGGCAGATCACGAGGTAAGGAGATCGAGACCATCCTGGCTAACACGGTGAAACCCCATCTCTACTAAAAATACAAAAAATTTGCCGGGCGTGGTGGTGGGCGCCTATAGTCCCAGCTACTCAGGAGGCTGAGGCATGAGAATGGCGTGAACTCGGGAGGCGGAGCTTGCAGTGAGCCGAGATCGTACCACTGCACTCTACCCTGGGTGACACAGCAAGACTCTGTCTCAAAAAAATAAAAAATAAATAAATAAAATAAATATAGGAAAAATGTGTACAATACTATAATTGAAAAAAGGTTACAAAACAGCACATACACTAAAATACATTGAATTGTGCACTTCATGAGTAAATTTTAGGGTATGTGAATTATATTTCAATAAAGTTATCAACCTGAGCCCCCAAGTGAATAATCTCACTCCCAGGCTGGTCTGAAACTCCTGGATTCAAGCCATCTGCCCCCCTCAGCCTCCCAAAATGCTGGAATTACAGGCATGAGCCACTGCACCTGGCCTAATCTCACTTTTTGTTTAAATAAAAAATATATAGGCCAGGGGTGGTGGCTCACGCCTGTTGTCCCAGCACTTTGAGAGGCTGAGGTGGGCGGATTGCTTGAGTCCAGGAGTTTGAGATCTGCCTGGGTAACATGGCGAAACCCTGTCTCTACAAAAAATACAAAAATTAGCTGGATGTGGTGGTATGTGCCTATAGTCCTAGCTACTCAGGAGGCTGAGGTGGGAGGATCGCTTCAGCCCAGGAGGCAACAGTTGCAGTGAGCCAAGATTGCCCCACTGATCTCCAGCCTGGGTGACAGAATAAAATGTCATCTCAAAAATTATACATACACACACACACGTTCACGTATATACTATTACATATAAATAACAATATATAATTATTAATATGCTATTATATGTATATAATGTATATGTATGTCCCTGGAGGAAGAGTGACTAAAATGTTAAAAAAATTATAGTTATTTCTTGATAGTGGGAACGTAGTGACTTTTTTTTTTTTTTAAGCTTTTAGGTTCAGGGGTACATGTGAAGGTTTTTTACACTGGTAAACTCATGTCACGGGGATTTGTTGTACAGAATATTTCATCACCGAGGAATTAAGCCCAGTACCCAAGACTTATCTTTTCTGCACCTCTCCCTCCTCCCACTCTCCACCCTCATGTTGACTACAGTGTCTGTTATTTCCTTCTTTGTGTTCATAAGTTCGCAGATAAGTATTGTAGAAGTGATTTTTCGTTGTGCTTTTGAGCATAGCTATTATTTTACAATGAAGGTAATCTTTATTATCTAACTAAAATACCTATTAAAAATTCTTAGATACAAACTCTATAAAAACATTAAAAGAGTTCTATGTGCTTTCAGAAAATTAGTTAAAATAATCTATCAACTATTAAATACCTCATAGCCTAGTTGCTGTATCAACTGTTCTAAGAATCTGCAATAAACAAGTTTCAGTTTGTCTGCGTTCCTTAAAAACATTCCTAACACTTTACATCAGGAGCAGTGTTTAACATGTTTCACATTAAATGTTTTGATTCTTCCACCTATAATTCTCCGAAAAACCTTCAGGTATTTGCCACTTTGGAAAATTCACCCTAAATTGCTACACAGTGACTTTCCTTACAACAGCAAAATTTTATATTTAAAATCTATTAATTGTTTGGATTTTCAAACTTTGCTTACATTTCAGAAACAAAAAAACTAGAGTAGAATCAGAAAACATGCTTACGTTAGTTCCAATGTTTGAAAACCTTCAAAGATTAAGAATTGCAAACACTATCAATCACAAATTAGAATTATAACACCATATGAGGTGATCTGATTACTCCTTACCTTTCATATTTGGCACAATCATGTTGACAATTA
The DNA here is from genome assembly GCF_001698545.2 of Rhinopithecus bieti. Lineage (NCBI taxonomy): Eukaryota > Metazoa > Chordata > Mammalia > Primates > Cercopithecidae > Rhinopithecus > Rhinopithecus bieti. The sequence continues at coordinate 1,406,567 of NW_016811454.1, read as the reverse complement.
CATACCTGTCATGTAGAAGTCTTTTATAGTTAGCTGAGGTGGAACAAGTGGGTCAGCAAGAAGCTGCTGGTTCACTAGCTGCACAAAAAACAAGAGATCAACAATAATATGGAAAACAAGTACTGTTACACCAGTAGACACAACACTATGAAAACTACTCATAGGCAAGCTGTTACCTTTGAGAGCTCATTTGCTTGCTGGAAGTAATTAGCCCCTTCGACATCATCATATCGAACAAGATTAGGAGAGACTTCTTCCAATCTGTTCCTTACTTGATCCAGAGTATCATATGGAAGAGTTATTCCAGCAATCTACAACATGTCAGGTCCCCAAAACAACAAAAGCTTTAATACTTAAAAATGTCAAATAATAGATAACTCTAACTATGGTGAAATAATGCAGCACTACTGAAAAACCTATTGGTGTCCATTAATAGACATACATTTATGAAGGAAGCAGTTAAACAGGGAACACAAATTAGTGACTCTATGAAATGATTAAAGAGACAATGCTATGCTAAATCCAAATGTTTCTGCTAACCTGTTATTAACAATACACAAAGTTTACGATGTATTATTATTTTAGAAGTCAGGATGCTTACTTTTACATCAATAAAGAACTAACAGACATATTTTCAGGCAAAAGACAAGTCAACAATTTTCAACAATAAAAGCACCAATTTCAGGCCAGGTGCAGTGGTTCACACCTGTAATCCCAGCACTTTGGGAGACCAAGGTGAGAGGACTGCTTGAGGCCAGCCTGCCCAACATGGCGAAACCCCATCTCTACTAAAAATACAAAAATTAGCAGGGCTTGGTGGTACACGCCTGTAATCCCAGTTACTCGGGAAGTTGAGGCACAAGAATCGCTTGATACCGGGAGGTGGAGGTTACAGTAAGCCGAGATCACGCCACTGCACTCCAGTCTGGGCAATAGAGGAAAACTGTCTCAAAAATAAATAAAATAAAATAAAATAAAGGCACCAATTTCAAATTCCTTTATTTTTTAAGAGACAGGGTCCTACTCTGTCCCTCAGGCTGGAGTGCAGCGATGCAATGAGAGCTCACTGTAACCTTGAATTCCTGTTTCTGAATACATGTTTCCTATAGAAATTATTCAAATCATCTCTGCATTTCAGATTGGCATCTTCCTTGACTTTGAAAAATCATTCTAACAGGCTAAAATATCAAATATCCTTTAGTAGCATCACTAAGAAATGACTCAGAAATTATACCTCAGAGAGTGCTCTTATAATTTTCCAGTCTTCTCTTGCCAAGCCAGGAGGTGTCACTGCTACCTTAGTCTGCTGAGCTCTACCCTCAGTATTGACATATGTAGCAGACTTCTCTGTGTAAGCAGCTCCTGGGAGAATAACATCAGCTATGGGAGCCCCAACATCACCATGATGTCCTGTACAAAGATGGAAAATGGCAAACCAAAACTTTATTAAAAACTGATTTTCTACTGTACATGAATATATATCATTTTAAATCCCATTTTGTAAAGTCACAAAAGTTTTTAAAACTAAAATAAAGCAGTAGTGAAGTAATAAAAAATTAAAGCCCACCTCACCCCCTAATTCAACTCCCTTCCCAAAGAAAATTATTATTATTATTTTGAGATGAAGTCTCGCTCTGTGGCCCAGGCTGGAGTGCAGTAGTGCAATCTCAGCGTGCTGCAAGCTCCACGTCCTGGGTTCACGCCATTCTCCTGCCTCAGCCTCCCGAGTAGCTGGGACTACAACAGGTGCCTGCCACCACGTCCAGCTAATTTTTTGTATTTTTAGTAGAGATGGGGTTTCACCATGTTAACCAGGATGGTCTTGATCTCCTGACCTCGTGATCCGCCCGCCTCAGTCTCCCAAAGTGCTGGGATTACAGGCAAGAGCCCCAAAGAAAATTATTGTTAAAGCATTTGGGGGCCAGGCGCAGTGGCTCATGCCTGTGATCCCAGCACTTTGGGAGACCGAGGCGGGCAGATGACTTGAGGCCAGGAGTTTGTGACCAGCCTGGCCAACATGGTGAAACCCCATCTCTACTAAAAATACAAAAAAATTAGCCCAATGAGGTGGTGTGAGCCTGCAATCCCAGCTATTCAAGAGGCTGAGGCATGAGAATCATTTGAACCCGTGAGGCAGAAGCTGTAGTGAGCTGAGATCACGCCACTGCACTCCAGCCTGGGCGACAGAGTGAGACTCTGTCTCAAAAAAAATTCTTTTAAAAAGAAAAAAAAGTATCTTCTCAGACTATTTTACGCAAATACAAACATGTATAATATATACACATATAAAATAGGCAAATAAGTATACTGATGCTTACAAAGTAGAAATGCTTGCAAAGTAGAACTGCTCAGATACACCAGTTTGTGAAATTTGGTAAAGTAGACTGAAATGGGGGAGGATGCAAAGACAGGAATATGACAGTAATACTGAAAAAGGCATAAAAAATTACAGAAAAATTTGGAAACACTACCACCCATTAATAACAACTAGCAGAAGAAAGAAGGTATTCAGGGCCGGGCGCGGTGGCTCAAGCCTGTAATCCCAGCACTTTGGGAGGCCGAGGCGGGCGGATCACAAGGTCAGGAGATCGAGACCATCCTGGCTAACACCGTGAAACCCCGCCTCTACTAAAAAATACAAAAAACTAGCCGGGCGAGGTGGCGGTCGCCTGTAGTCCCAGCTACTCGGGGAGGCTGAGGCAGGAGAATGGCGTGAACCCGGGAGGCGGAGCTTGCAGTGAGCTGAGATCTGGCCAGTGCACTCCAGCTTGGGTGACAGAGCGAGACTCCGTCTAAAAAAAAAAAAAAAAAGAAAGAAAGAAGGTATTCAGAAAAGAAGACCTTTAGAAACATTTGAATCAAATGTAAGAAAGTTGTAGAATAATATATAGTTTAATTTGTGCACATCTGTGTATGCGTATGAAGATGTTATGAAGTACACTTATCAAAATTGTCATCAATGATTATTTCTTAACGGACTAAAAACAGGATTTTAGTTTGTTTATGTTATTATTTGTATTAAAAATAACATTTTTTTATTTCTCTGTCACCCAGGCTGGAGCACAGTGGCGTGATCATGGCTCACTGCAGCCTCAACCTGCTGAGCTCAAGTGATCATCCCACCTCAACCTCCTAAGTAGCTGGGATCATAGACATGCAGCATCACGCCTAGCTAATTTTTAATTTTTTATAGAAACAGGGTCTCCCTATGTTGCCCAGACTGGTCTAGAACTCCTAGGCTCAACGAATCCTCCTGCCTCAACCTCGCAAAGTGCTGGGATTACAGCATGAGCCACGGCACCCAAGGAACAGGATTCAGTTCATATATTTTGGTTTAACTTTTTTTTTTTTTTTTTGAGAGGGAGTGTCACTCTTATTGCCTAGGCCAGAGTACAATGGCACAATCTTGGCTCACTGCAATCTCTGCCTCCCAGGTTCAAGCAGTTCTCCTGTCTCAGCCTCCCAAGTAGCTGGGATTATAGGCGCCTGCCACCACGCTCGGCTAATTTTTATATTTTTAGTAGAGACACAGTTTTACCATGTTGGTCAGGCTGGTATTGAACTCCTGACCTCAGGTGATCCACCCACCTTGGCCTCCCAAGGTGCTGGGATTACAGGTATGAGCCACCGCACCCAGCAGGTAATAATTCTTAAAAGCAGTATCAATTATGTAACTAATAACACTTGCAGTTTGTTTAAAAAAAAAAAAAGAAGGGGGAGTAGGGGGAGACAAAATTCTCAAATGGAAAACATTCAATTCACTAAATATATTACTAAATGGTTTCTAACATACACAATGTACTATCCTCTTTTGTTTCCAGTGTCACAGGTGATACTTACCTTGATAAATAATGAAACAATCCTTTGGCAAATCCTGTCGTGTGATACAACCTCCATCTGCTCCCAGGAGAAACAGCACTTTGGGAGGGTTCTTCCGAATTGCTTCCACCCCAGGTTTATAGCCAAGGTCCAAAGCAGCTACTTGACTTGCAATCCTGCAAAACAATTACGGAATTTTACCATAACTGCAGTGTTTTCAATGTAAAAAATTAAATGTGATTCTTGGAATAATTTCCTTTCAACAATGTCAAAAAACCCATTTTATTTATTTATTTTTTTATCGGAGACAGAGTCTCACTTTGTTGCCCAGGCTGGAGTGCAGTGGCATGATCTTGGCTCACTGTAACCTCTGCCTCCTGGATTCAAGTGATTCTCCTTCCTCACACTCCCAAGGAGCTGAGACTACAGGCACGTGCCACCATGCCCAGCTAATTTTTGTATTTTCAGTGGAGAATGGGGTTTCACCATGTTGGCCAGGCTGGTCTTGAACTCTTTTATTTATTTATTTTTTTTGAGACGGAGTCTTGCTCTGTCGCCCAGGCTGGAGTGCAGTGGCCGGATCTCAGCTCACTGCAAGCTCCGCCTCCTGGGTTCACGCCATTCTCCTGCCTCAGCCTCCCGAGTAGCTGGGACTACAGGCGCCACCACCTCACCCGGCTAATTGTTTGTATTTTAGTAGAGACGGGGTTTCACCGTGTTAGCCAGGATGGTCTCAATCTCCTGACCTCGTGATCCACCCGTCTCGGCCTCCCAAAGTGCTGGGATTACAGGCTTGAGCCACCGTGCCCGGCCTATGAATATACATTACTCTTATAAGCAGAAAATAATTTTTTAAAGAAGAGGTCTGGAATAAATATACTTTGAATAGCAGGATTGTTGTTTTGGTATAGCTTGCTATTTGTTAACTATCTAGAAATAGTAGCCATTCTGAAGACCTAAAACAAGTTGGAAGCATGCTTTGAAAGGCTCAGGAATGGTTATCCTGTGTGCCCCAATAGTTTTACTTTTAGAAATATTTCCTACGAAGATAATTTCAAGTGCAAAGGTATCTGTGTATCACTGTATTATTTAAGAAGTTAAAAACTACCATCAACATACATGTTAAAAAGAAGAAAATGGCTAAAAAATTTTCTAGTATATTAATGATATCAATCAGCTATTATCGTTTTTTATTTACAAACAGTTTCTAGAAAAAAACTTCTGACCATAGTAGGAAATTCTTATTTGGCAACGAAAACCTATTAAAACCAGGATACAAAATTGTATTCACAGTATAATTTCACCTATGTAACTAAAAAATATTACATAGCTGCTAGGCGCAGTGGCTCATATCTGTAATCCTAGCACTTTGAGAGGCCAAGGGGGGCGGCGTTCACCTGAGGTCAGGAGTTTGAGACCAGCCTGGCGAACATGGTGAAACCCCATCTCTATTAAAAATACAAAAAATTAGCCTGGCATAGTGGCACGCGCCTGTAGTCCCAGATACTCAGGAGGCTAAGGCAGGAGAATTGCTTGAACTTGGGAGGTAGAGGTTGCAGTGAGCCGAGATCGTGCCATTGCACTCCAGCCTGGGTGACAGAGCAATACTCCATCTCAAAAATAATAATAATAATACAATAAAAAAATTAGCCAGGTGTGGTGGCACGTGCCAATAGTCCCAGCTACTTGGGAAGCTGAGGCAGGAGGATCACTTGAACCTGGGAGGTGGAGGCTGCAGTGAGCCAAGATCGTGCCACTGTACTTCAGCCTGGGCAACAGAGTGAGACTCTGATCTCAAAAAAATAAAATAAAATATTACATAGGGTAAAAAAGAAAAACTAGAAGAAAATGAATGAAAATAGCAATAATAATTATCTACACATTGTAGAATAAGGATCAGCTCCATTTCTGCACGTTTGTCTCTTTTCAACTTACCTAAATTAAACCTGCATTATTGATGTGGTTAGAAACAAAGGCCAGGTGCAGTGCCTCATACTTATAATCCCAGCAGTTTGGGAGGCTGAGGCGGAAGGAGCGCCTGAGCCCAGGAGTTTGAGATCAACCTAGGCAACATAGTGAGACCTCATCTCTACAAAAACAAAAAATCAGCTGGACATGCAGCATGCACCTGTAGTTTTAGCCATTTAATACTTGGGAGGCAGGGGTGGGAGGATCACTGGAGCTCAGGAAGTCAGGGCTACAGTGGACTGTGATTACGCCACTGCACTGAGACCCTGTCTCAAAACAAAAAAACAAATAATTAAAAAGAAAAAAAAGAGAAAGAAATCCTTCAGCTGAATTCTCATATTAGCTTACATTTTATCATTTAATTAAAGAACTTGTTGCAATTTTGAACCAAGGTATAACTAATATAACAATTTTAAAGTACTTCCTTTTTTCTCAACACTTACTATTTCAAATATTTTTAATATTCCTTATCATCTTGGGTTCCTCTCACACAGAGTAAAGGTCTATATTTCACATGTGTAACTGGGATAATGTTGCTAAATGTTGTTTGTAAATTAAATTTAACAGTGTATCAGGAACACATACATATACACAAAATTACTTGAATTTATAGTATATAAAGCAATTACTCAACAAACCTATGAAGGATATTCATAACTTTCCAATCGCCAGTAACACCACTAGTCATCCGAATCTTTTGTGCAATGCTAGAGACAGCTGCAAGAATTGCTGCTCCATCATTTCTTTGGAGTGCAGAACTGCCTAAAACCACCATTGGTTTTTTAGCTTCCTTTAGGACCTATTAAAAAAAAAAAAAAACTTTGATTTTAAAATATTACAAGTAAGCTGAACACCTAACCACATTTGCCTCAACAATACACGTTGTCCCAATTCTTAGGTCTAACATGAATGTTTTCAATTTGCTAGCCCAACATACAGACACACATATATAACCAGATTTAGTTTAATCCAAAGCATCTTGCCAATGCTACTGTGAAATGCCTGAGTATCAGCTAAGACACGTTTTCTAAAAGTAATTATTCAAAATAAAAAGCTTAGCAAATTATCCTGTGGTCAGAATAACTATGGGCAGGTCCCAGAAAAATTGGGGAACTTCTCTTCAGAGATTCAGATGGTATTAAAGAATAGGAAAAACCATGCTTAATATCACGTCTACTATCTTCCATCTACTTACCATGCCATAGACAGGGAGGAGGAGGAGACAGGGAAAGCAATGATCACTAGAGCACAATGTTAAATACCTACAATTTTAAGGCTTTGTTTTAAACCATAGTAACACTGAACGACAAAAACTGGGAGAATGCATCCCAAGAGTAAAGGAAACTACAGATTTCACAGAAGATGGCAAATAAGATGTAAAGTTACAGGTTGGGCGCGGTGGCTCACGCCTGTAATCCCAACACTTTGGGAGGCTGAGGTAGGTGGATCACTTGAGGACAGGAGTTTGAGACCAGCCTGGCCAACATGGCGAAACCCCGTCTCTACTAAAAATACAAAAAAATTTACCGGGTGCGGTGGTATGTACCTGTAGCCCCAGCTACTCAGAAGGCTGAGGCACGAGAATTGCTTGAACCTGGGAGGTGGAGGCTGTAGCGAGCCAAGATTGTGCCACTGTGCTCCAGCCTGGGCAACAGAGTGCGACTCTGTCTCAAAAACAAAACAAAACAAAACGTGTAGAGTTATAGAATACACATCTCATTTTCCCACTCCTCCTTTGTGTCACTCTTCAATAAATAGCTGGCCACAAAGAATCAGCATGGAAATTATGCTGAGATATTATAAAGAGGAATACATTAATAGGAACTTGCCAAGGAAATGTGAATAGTTGAGAGAAATAGTTTTAATAGTCTCAAAGACACTGAAAAACAACACACTCTTTCTCACTTAAAAACTCAAAGAAGCAACACTAGAGAGAGTATTATATCGTAAGGAGATTTTCATCACCGAATTCAGGAAAGAACTGGAAGAGAAACAAGCAATAGAGATAAATACCATTCCGGAAACAATAAAAAACTAAATAGGCCAGGTGCAATGGCTCACGCCTGTAATCGCAACACTTTGGGAGGACAAAGTGGGTGGATGACTTGAGTCCACGGGTTCAAGTGCAGCCTGGGCAACGTGGCAAAACCTCGTCTCTACAAAAAATTGGCCAGGCATGGTGGTGCGCACCTGTGGTCCCAGCAGCGGCTGCAGTGAGCCAAGACAGCACCATTGCACTCCAGCATGGGTAATAGCCAGACCATCTCAAAAACAAAAAACAAAAAGAAAGGAAAAGAAAGAAAACATGATTAAATACAGGGACAGAAAAGACAGGGTACAGGATACAAATAAATGGAAAAAGGAAAAAAACACAGATATGAAAAGCCAGGCAAGGTTGGCTCATGCTTGTAATCCTAACACTTTAGGAGGCTGAGGTGGGAGAATCATTTGAGGCCAGGAGTTTGAGGCCAGACCGGGCATCACAATGAGCCCCATCTATACAAAAAAATATAAAAATTAGCTGGGCACAGTGGTGTAGGCATGCAGACTCAGCTACAGGGGAGGCTTAGGTGGGAGGACTGCTTAAGCCCAGGAGTTTGAGGCTAGTCAGCTACAATTCTGCCATTGCACTGCAGCCTGGGCAATAGAGTGAGACCTTAAAAAAATATATATAGAAAAGAAGATTCGACATCTGCATTGTTAAGAGTTCTTTTTTTTTTTCTTTTCAGACAGGGACTTACTCTGTTGCCCAGGCTGGAGCACAGTGGCATGATCTCAGTTCACTGTAGCCTCCACCTCCCAGGTTCAAGCTATTATTTTGCCTCAGCTTCCCGAGTAGCTGGGATTACTGGCACATGCCACCATGCCCAGCTAGTTGTTTTTCTTTTTTTTTGTATTTTTTAGTAGAGACAGGGTTTCACCATGTTGCCCAGGCTGGTCTTGCTCCTGACTTCAGGTGATTTGCTTGCCTTGGGCTCCCAAAGTGCTGGGATTACAGGTGTGAGCCACCACATCAAGAGTTCTTTTTTTTTTCTGAGACACAGTCTCGCTCAGTCGTCTGGGCTGGAGTGCAGTGGCACGATCTTAGCTCACTGCAAGCTCTGCCTCCCGAGTTCACGCCATTCTCCTGCCTCAGCCTCCCGAGTAGCTGGGACTACAGGCGTCCGCCACCTCGCCCGGCTAATTTTTTGTATTTTAGTAGAAACGGGGTTTCACCGTGTTAGCCAGGATGGTCTCGATCTCCTGACCTCGTGATCCGCCCGTCTCGGCCTCCCAAAGTGCTGGGATTACAGGCTTGAGGCACCGTGCCCAGCAGGACTGGTAAAATCTTAAGGAATAACTCCTTTTGTAGTGAAGAAAGATTTAATTGAAGTTAAAAGTACAATTCTTCCAGTTTTACTTTGATTTCTTTTCAGCTAATTTCAAGAAAATTAAACTCTGGTAAATAAAAACTGTATGTACAGTATGATCTCATTTTTGTTTGACTATCTAGTCAGCCATCTTGCTTTGCTCTCTGTATAAATGGAGAGATGATTATGATGTTTTATCAATACCTGTTTTGGGGTAGTGGGATTTTACATAATGTTACACTTTCTTCCTCATGTTCTTTTCTGTATTGGTATAAGTTTTTTTGGGGGTGGGACAGAGTCTCGCTTTGTCGCCCAGGCTGAAGTGCAGTGGCGCGATCTTGGCTTACTGCAACCTCCGCCTCCTGGGTTCAAGCAATTCTCCTGCTTCAGCCTCCCAAGTAGCTGGTATTACAGGCGCATGCCGACACGCCCCGCTAACTTTTTTCTGTATTTTAGTAGAGACAGGGTTTCACCGTGTTACCCAGTCTGGTCTTGAACTCCTGACCTCAGGTGATCCGCCTGCCTTGGACTCCCAAAGCGCTGGATTACAGGCGTGAGCCACTGCGCCCAGCCTGGTGTACGTTTTAATACTCACATAGGATTATTACAAAAACGGTTGTTTAAATAATAATAATAATAATTAAAAATCAACAAGAGTAGATACATATAAGTTGAGAGCACCTGGCTAAATGGATGACTTCCCGAAGCAATGTCTTGAAGAATTTTGGGGGAGTCTCCCAGGTGGTCATAGCTGTAAGTGAGGTCCACTGGACTGCCTATAAGGGCCACTTTTAAGTCATTATGCAGCCAGCTGAAATAAAAACAACATTTTTAGAAGTAAATAACTAAGCTAAGCAGTCACTGGTCTCATCAATCCTAAGTGATACAGCTGTTTACAAAATGTTAAAAGCACAGACAATACATTTAACAGATATGATCTACTATGTACCTTTCAAAACAATGTTGCAAAAATGCATGCCAAGGCAATTCAATGCATTAATTTGCTGTGTAGAAATGCTATCTAGACCAGGCACAGTGGCTCACACCTGTAATCCCAACACTTTAGGAGGCTGAGGCGGGTGGATTACTTGAGGTCAGGAGTTCGAAACCAGCCTGACCTACATGGTGAAACCCTGTCTCTTCTAAAAATACAATATTAGCTGGGCGTGGTGGCGCATGCCTGTAGTCCCAGCTACTTGGGAGGCTGAGGCAGGAGAATCGCTTGAACCCAGGAGGCAGAGGTTGCAGTGAGCTGAGATTGGGCCACTGCACTCTAGCCTGGGCAACAAGAGCAAAACTCCGTCTCAAAAAAAAAAAAAAAAAAGGCTATTAGGCCAGCTATAAAATTTTTTATTTATTTATTTTTCTTTTTGAGAAAGACAGTCTCACTCTGTCGCCCAGGCTGGAGTGCTGTGGCGTGATCTCAGCTCACTGCAAACCTCTGCCTCCCGAGTTCAAGCCATTTTCCTGTCTCAGCCTCCTGAGTAGCTGGGATTACAGGCGCCTGCCACTAGGCCCAGCTAATTTTTGTATTTTTAGTGGAAGGCAGGCTTTCACCATGTTGGCCAGGCTGGTCTTGAACTCCTGACCTCAGATGATCCACCTGCCTCAGCTTCCCAAAGGCTGGGATTATAGGTGTGAGCCACTGCACCAGCCTAAAAAAAATTTTTAATTTTAGAATTAATCTGTAATTTTTATTTTGCAGTATTTACATGGCAAGGTCAATTATCTCTTAATTATCCATTAAGGATATTTAAACATTTTCATAATTCATGAAAATACACTATGTTATTCATATTTATTCTCTACAGCAGGGAACTATAGCTCCAGTTCTTCCAAAAAGTTGTAAGTGCAGTGACTATATAGTCTGGTTTCTCTGAGCTGTTTTTTTTTACCTGTTATCCTGATATAATTATTAATTCCCTCTTTCACTCCCCTAGTTCAGACAAAAACTATATGGCTACCCTCTTTATCTCTAAGATGTAAATTTAAAAGACAGCATGCTACAAAATAACTGGTTTGTGTTCTTAAAAAAAAGAAAAAAGTCAAAAAAGGGACAAGAAGAGTTATGAAACTAATTGTAAACTAATAAAAAAATGAAAACTAATTGTAATATATGACTCCAGAATGAATCCTGAGGAAAGAAAAAAACTGCTATAAAAGAAATTATGAAAAAAAAAGAAATTTAAATATAAACAGTGACTTATGAAATAATACTGTATCAAAACTAAATTTCTGGCTGGATGCAGTGGCTTATGTCTATTACTCCCAGCATTTTCAGAGGCCGAGGCAGGAGGAACACTTGAGCTCAGGAGTTCAAGACCAGCCTGGGCAACATAGGCAGATCCCGTCTCTACAAAAGGTATTTTAAAAAATTAGCTGGGCATGGTGGTGCATGCCTGCAGTCTCAGCTACTCAGGAGGTTGTGGTGGGAGCATCATTTGAGCCCAGGAGGTCAAGGCTGCAGTGAGCTGCGATCATGCTAATATACCTTAGCCTCTGTGACAGAGCAAGACCCCTAATACAAACACTAGCTGAGCGTGTTGGCATACGCCTGTATTCCCAGCTACTCGGGAAGCTGAGGCAGGAAAATTGCTTGAACCCAGGAGGCAGAGGATGCAGTGACCAGAGATCGAGATCTCAAAAACCGAAAAAATTAAATTTATTTTTTTTGAGATGGAGTTTTGCTCTTGTTGCCCAGGCTGGAGTACAATGGCGCAATCTTGGCTCACCACAACTTTCGCCTCCCAGGTTCAAGCAATTCTTCTGCCTTGGCCTCCTGAGCAGCTGGGATTACAGGCACGTGCCACCACGCCCAGCTAATTTTGTATTTTTAGTACAGATGGGTTTCTCCATGTTGGTCAGGTTGGTCTCAAACTCACAAACTCAGGTGATCCGCCTGCCTCAGCCTCCCAAGTCGTGGGATTACAGGTGTGAGCCACTGCGCCCAGCCTAAATTTCTTCATTATTTTCTTATTTTTTATTTTTTTTGAGACGGAGCCTCGCTCTGTCGCCCAGGCTGGAGTGCAGTGGCCAGATCTCAGCTCACTGCAAGCTCTGCCTCCGCCTCCCATTCTCCTGTCTCAGCCTCCCGAGTAGCTGGGACTATAGGCACCTGCCACCTCGCCCGCCTAGTTTTTTGTATTTTTTTTTAGTAGAGACGGGGTTTCATCATGTTAGCCAGGATGGTCTCGAGCTCCTGACCTCGTGATCCGCCCGTCTCGGCCTCCCAAAGTGCTGGGATTAGAGGCTTGAACCACCACGCCCGGCAATTTCTTCATTATTTAAGAGAATGCTCCTTATTCTCAAGAAATCCACACTGAGAATTTAGGTATAAAAGGGCACCATGTCCACCAGAAACTTCCAAATGATTCAGAAAATTAGATTCACACATATCTATATATATACATATGTAGTATATGTACACACACACACACATACACTATATATATACACACAGACACTGAGAATCATAATACAAACATGGCAAGACGTTAACATCAGTTAATCTACGTGAACAATATACAAAATGTATACAAAGACCATTTCAAGCATCTTGAATTATTTCAAAATAAAACGCTAACAAAATAAATTTAAAAGACTGGTAAGGAGAGGAGAAAACGGACCTATTAGAAATCGTAGAAACTAGGCGTGGCACTTCACGCCTGTAATCCCAGTACTTTGGGAGGCCAAGGTGGGAGGATGGCCTGAACCCAGGAGTTCGAGACTAGCCTGGCAACATGGCAAGGCACCATCTCTAAAAAATTTTAAAAATTAAAAAAAAAAAAAAAAAAAGACTGGGTACAGTGGCTCACACCTGTAATCCCAGCACTTTGGGAGGTCAAGGCGGGCGGATCACGAGATCAGGAGAACAAGACCATCCTGGCTAACATGGTGAAACCCCGTCTCGAGGCGGAGCTTGCAGAGCCGAGATCACGCCACTGCACTTCCAGCCTGGGTGACAGAGTGAGACTCCATCCCCTCCCAAAAAAAAAAAAAAAAAATTGTCTTCCAGTTATCTTTTGGAGTCTCACTACCACTAACCTATTAGGAAGATGTCATTTTTCACATATAAAACAAAAAAATTACGTAAATATTTTTAAACCTTGAATAAATACTATTACCAACCTCTTTCGAATTCTAGCATTAAACAGTGGTGCCTCAAAACGTGGATTTGTACCAACCAGAAGTACAACATCTGCCTCTTCCACACCAGCAATTGTAGTATTAAGAAGATAATTGGAACGCAAATCTGTGCTAGAAATACAATATATAAAATGCGAATTTACTTTAAAATTAATACATACAGAGAATCCATGAAATATTCTATCATCAAACCCATTGCATTTCCAAACAAAAAATTTTATGAAGTATTTCTAAATTAAATAAACATTTCAGATACTTTTTTTTTTTTTAGACAGAGTCTTACTCTGTCGCCTACTGTGGAATGCAGTGGTGTGATCTTGGCTCACTGCAACCTCCACCTCCCAGGTTCAAGCGATTCTCCTGCCTCAGCCTCCCGAGTAGCTGGGATTACAGGTGCACACCACCACGCCCGGCTAATTTTTTTTGTACTTTTAGTAGAGACGGGGTTTCGCCATGTTGGCCAGGCTGGTCTCGAACTCCTGCACTCAGGCGATCTGCCTGCCTCAGACTCACAGAGTGCTGGGATTACATGCGTGAGCCACTGTGCCCGGCCTGAGATACCTAGTGATAAGTGGATTCCTCTATTTCCTACAATTTCTGGTTTGATCTTGGTCTATACGTGAAAATAAACTGGGGGATATGTTGGAGAATCCAGGTTGTCACATTTTATACATAACTTCTAACTAAAAGAAGAAAGGAAAGCCTAGATCCTAGCTTCATATTTCTCACCCAGCTCCTGCAGTGGGGAAGACCTCTTCAGTGCATAAGGTGTCAGAGTCCACTCTATTAAGCAAATCTTTGAGAGCTACTAGGGCTTCAGCATCCACCAAGCCACCTGCAATTGCTGCCACATCTTTGCCTTGAAAACTCTGCAACTAAAAACATGAAAAGGGCATCACCAAGAAACCTACATGCAGCAAAGACCACAATGAAATGTTCAGAAAATAAAACGGTAATTGTTTTCAAGTACAAAAAAAGTTAACAGACTTCTGATTAAAAAGGTTTACAACACGGCCAGGCACGGTGGCTCATGCCTGTAATCCCAGCACTTTGGGAGGCCGAAGTGGGGAGATCACCTGCAGTCAGGAGTTCAAGCCAGCCTGGCCAACATGGTGAAACCCCGTCTCTACCAATAATACAAAAATTAGCTGGGCGTGGTGGCATACGCCTGTATTCCCAGCTACTGTAGAGGCTGAGGCAGGAGAACTGCTTGAACCAAGGAGGCAGAGGCTGCAGTGACCAAGATCAAGATGACGCCACTGCACTTCAGCCTGGGCAACAACAGCGAAACTCCATCTCAAAAAAACAAAAAAAAAGTTGTACAACAATTAATCAATCAATCTAAAGTGAAAAGCTGCAGAGGTGTTATGTGGGGCTACAGCTAATAACATCAGCTTGGAATGAAGCTGTTTCATATTTAGGAACAAAGGCACTTCAAAATGAGGTCTGAAGTGGAACTATAGTTACCTTAAATGCAACCTCCTCTGAAGTATCTGCCTTTCCCTCTAGTGCTTTATGTTGTCTTTCTCTAACAAGAAAACTATTTCCTCCACTCGTACTCTGGCAAGCTCATATTAATTCTCAGATTCTTTAAGAATCACCTTCTGTAGGAAGGCATCTTTTTTTTTTTTTGAGATGGAGTCTCACTGTGTCACTCAGACTGGAGTGCAGTGGTGCGATCTCAGCTCACTGCAACCTCCAAGGAAGTCATCTTGATATGCCTGTCCTAGTTAGGGATTCCTCCTACATGCTCTCACTCATACTACTCCCTATATAATTACTCATAGCTGCATACAATAATTGCTGAATTGTGCAACTTTCTTCAGTACAAAATTGTTAAGATGCAGGAATGACATGTCCGTGGTCTTTATATCCCTTAATCTAGCATAATATCTAGCATATGTCCTCAACAGATGTCTGTAAAATGGAAGATTAAATCATAATCTTGGCAAAAGGAAAAAAGGGAAGAAACATACATCCTCCTTCTTCATGGCAAAGATGTTTCTTGATAATCACAAACACTATTTAACACTATTTATTTCAATTTTTACCATTCCAGCTACACGAGAGAGTGCATCCTCCCAAGAAGTATAGGTTAAAAGCCCTTTTTCATTTCTGATCATCGGCTCGGTAAGTCTTTGACGTTTTAGCCCATCATAGGCAAATCTAGAAAACAGAAATTACATGATTGTGGAATCTTGCTAAAGAAGTAACTATAATTTTCAAGTTAAATCAATGAGAAATGTTATTTAAATACAGTACTGGTTAAAGTGTCAAATATCTAAACACCTAGATACAAGTAATTATTTTAGATATTTTTAGAGATGAACTAATAGATTTTAAGAACTTCACCTAAAACTAAAATACCATCTGAAAGTCTGATTTCTTCCCTTAAATACATACAAAAAAAGTTTGATTTCTTATACTTTTAGCTAACTGAACAATCTTAAAATTACAACACAAAATAATCTGACAGCTAAAAAAGGCAAATCATTTTTATTTACAAAACATGAGTATCTCTAAATATTTTGTCAAAATTACATTGTGCAAACTCTTATATTTATTTAGCTTCTTTCTCAAGCAATCATCCCGCCTTGGCCTCCCAAAGTGCTGGGATTACAGGTGTGAGTCACCACGCCCAGCCTAGCTTCTTTTCTCTAATGAACAAACTGAAATAAGTTGAGAATGTATCAATCTACTTCAATTTCTCCACGTGGGAGGGAAAAATATCTTTCTCAAAGTAAACACAATATCCAGGGATTGACCTAGGACTATTAAAGTCAGTATTATGTTACATAAGCAGCTCAGATTCCAGTAGTCTATATTCAGTAACTAATTTGCAAATATAAAAGATAATTCTTTAAAATTATCATAAAATTTCTTTTAAATAAACTGCAAAAGTTAAGGAAAACAATATAGCATATACCTGGTTTTATCAGAGATCCATTCTTCATTGATGTCCTCATGCATACGTGGCAAAATCCTCATCACTTCTCCAGTTCTTGTGCTAACCACAATATTACTTCCAACTGCATCCATTACATCAATGGATTCTGTCTTTCTGAGAAACACATATGGTGTTTACTATGGTGCTTTTGAGAATAAAGAAAGTTTCTGTTACCTGGTTTACCAAAACAAATTTTACAATTAATTCCCTTTCTGAATTACTTTAAAACATGAAGCTCAGAGGAATTGCAATTAAATAAAAGAACCCCCCCATACTTTTTTTTGCCATGGGGTCTCACTCTGTTGCCCAGGCTAGAGGGGCATGATCACTGCAGCCCAGAACTCCTGGGCTCAAACTATCCTCTCACCACATTTTAAAAATTTTTTGTAGAGGCAGTGTCTCATTATGTTGACCAGGCTGGTCTTGAACTCCTGGTCTCAAGCAATCCTCCACCTTGGCCTCCTAAAATGCTGGAATTACAGGCATGAGCCACTGCTCCTGGCACACCTATATTTGAACACAAATTCCTGGCACAGTAAGGAAGCCTTTAAAACTATTATCTGACACAGAAGCTAGTTTGAAGGGGCTCCAACTAGCCAAATCTGGGACGATTCAAAAAGAGGGGCGGGATTTCTGTCTATGAGAGATTAAGGAGCTCAAAAAACCTTCCCACTGAAAAGCAAAAGTAAAGCTGGACAAAAATGGCAAAACCCACCATTTCAGCAGTTTAGAGATGTAAATGCATACAAGAATGTGTTAAGCTTTTATGCACTGAAAAACTGGTGGCTGGGCTCAGTGCTGCTCCTATGCTCCTCTCTACCCCCTCAAAATGGAATTTCTTCGAGGCTGGGGCAGGCTGTGAAGACGAGAACTTCTTTGGTACAGACGGAGACAACTCACTTAATTTGGAGCAACAGGCAAACTTGTCTGTGGAGGTGAAGCTTTGGAGGTCATTGTAGCTGAGGATAGCCAAGATTTTACTTGCCTAAGTTTGTAGTGGTAATTGCGGCAAGCATTCCTAGCAGAGGCCGCCACATGTGCAGGTGAAACCAAAGAGGGCTCAATCTATTCACAAACCCCTGGGTAACACTGAGACCCACAGGGCCCAGTGCAAAGTAATAGCTGGGCAGACTTGACAACAGCCTGAACTTTGAATATGCTCCTCCATCCACATACAGATTCACTGGCAAAGAATTAACTCGTATTAGGTCAAGGTGTCTGAAGTATAATTATAACTGATTACTAAACTATGCAGACACAGGGGAACTCCTAAGAAGCCTCACTTAAAAATAAAACCAAGAATATTAAAATACATTCAAAGAACCAAAGAAAATAATGTTTAAAAATTGAAGGGGATGTATGACAACCACGAATCAGCAAGTAGAGATTCTCAGTAAGGACACAGAAATTACATGGAAACAAAAAGCCAAATCCCAAAGTTGAAAAACATAAAGTTTAAAATTGAAAGATAATTTGTTATGCTTTAAGAACTTTAAAAATATTCACACCTCTTGCATCTATCTACTCCATTTCTTGGTTTAATCACGAGAATGAGATATATACACAGAAATTTATACACAGCAATGTTTTTTACAGATTTGTAATCATAAAGAAATATACAAGCCAAATGTCTATTAGCAGAAACTGGTTAAAAAACATGACATTCCTCCTAGTTGAAAACTAATAAACAACAACATGGGAGACTATGAATTTAAAATATCAACACTATTAAACTCCTTGGAAGAACACATGAAAAAAATAATTTTGTGGTTGAGTACTTTAGAATTAATTTCCAAGAAAACTACAGTTAATTTGCACAGGTTCAATCCATTCTAACTACTTACCTTCTATTTAAAGAGTTTTACTTAAACAAAAAGTCAACAGACCAAAACACCTGAAACTCAGGAAGAAAATGAACCTTAATATATTTCTGAATAGTAATAAATTAAGGACAAAAAACAAATTGTCATAAAATACAAAGATACCTTGTTTCCCAAGGCCGGGCAGTAAAGGCATAGGGCTTAGAGGTTAGCGCACCTACAGGGCAGATATCAATGATATTCCCAGAGAGTTCAGACATGAACATCTTTTCAATGTATGTGCCAACTTGCATATCATTTCCTCTGCCTGTTGTTCCCAAATCATCTACTCCTGCAATCTCACTTGCAAACCTACAAGATAAAAAATGTGCCATCAATGGTTAAGTCCAGCAAAATTATTTCCTTCCTTATTCATGATCACAAAGAGATGATTTTCAAAACACTAAAAAGAAATGAGTATATTTTCAAAGGTGAGCACAGTCCTAGAATAAAAAACAATGAAATGTTTACATTTAATTGAAGTGTAACACACATGCAGAAACTTGTACAAATCATATGTGTACAACTCAGCAAGTTATGAGTGAAAGCAAATGCTTATAGATTTTAATTTTTAAACCACCTGAAGTTGGTACTAAATGAAAGTGAACTTATTTTATTGGTGTATCAAAAACAGCATCCCTCTTCTCCCACCCAACAAAAGTAGCCATTCTTTCCAATGTTATTATTCATCAAATTATGACTATTAAGTATACAATGATATTCTATAACAGAAGAAAAAAGGAAAAAAAGTTACCTGATGCAGCGAGTACACTGTATACATCTTGTCATGATGGTCTTTACCAATGGCCCAATGTTCTTGTCTTCCACAGCACGCTTCCCCTCTAAAAATCGGCTCCTATCATTTCCAAACATCATGGACTGGTCCTTAAGTAGATTATTAAATAGTCAATCAAATGCTGCTAGTAAAATTAAAATCTGAGACAACCAAAAAGATTGACAGAATTCTACTACATACCTGCAGATCACATTCACCTCCCTGGTCACAAATAGGACAGTCCAGTGGGTGATTTGCTAATAAGAACTCCATCACACCTTCCCTGTATGAAAATTGTAACATATAAAATGACTCTCAAATACACACACACTGACATAAACTGCTGTCACTCAAAATGACCTACAGACTTTATTTTTTTTTGAGATGGTGTCTCCCTCTGTTGCTCAGGCTGGAGTGCAATGGCACGATCTTGGCTCACTGCAGCCTCCAGTCTCTGCCTCTCGGGTTCAAGCGATTCTCTTGCCTCAGTCTCCCAAGTATCTAGGATTACAGGTGCCCACCAACCCACCTGGCTAATTTTTGTATTTTCAATAGAGGCAGGGTTTCATCATGTTGGTCAGGCTAATCTCGAACTTCTGACCTCAAGTGATCCTCCCACCCTGGCATCCCAAAGTGCTAGAACTGCAGGCGTGAGTCACTGTGCCAGGCCCACCTATAGGTCATTTAAACAACCTTCATATATGTATTTTTCTTTATACAATTAATAGTAATTTTACATTTAGTATCAGAAATGCCAATTATCTATCATTCTGGTAATATTTTTTTAAGAGACGGGGTCTTGCTATGTTGCCCAGGCTGGCCTCAAGCTTCTGGGCTCAAGTGATCCTCCTGAGTATCATTCTGGTAGTATTAAACACACAATGTGGAAAATGCTTAGAGGAGCCTAGAATAAAGTATAATTAGAGAACATAGAAAATTATGATTTTTGGTCAGGTTTGGTGGCTCACATCTGTAATCCCAGCACTATGGGAGGGAGGCTGAGGCAGGATGATCACTTAAGGCCAGGAGTTCGAGACCAGCCTGGACAACACAGTGAGACCTCGTTTCAAAAAATAAAGAAAATTGTAACTTTTAACAACACCAAATGATCAAAAGTTGCTGAATGGTCCTCAGAAAATATTCACATTAATTCAAAACAAAAACAAACACAAGCAGTCCCAGTACAATATAGTAATAGCTTAATCAGTCCAGATTAACCCTTCATCATAAGTTGAGCAAGTTACTAAACAAGGATTTTTAATGCTGATCCTAAGGCTCAATACCATAAACTCCTGACTTGACCTCCTCTACTATATAGTACTCACTTCTATTGCTCCTAGAAGCTGAGCACACCAACTTCTTCAGAGTTTGATATTAAATTCTTAATCTATGGGAAGGTCCAAATACCAAAATGTGTAATTTTCTGCTTTATGAAAGGGTACTACGTTGAATAACAATAAAGTACCTGGCTTTCCTGGATTTTTCTGAGTTTGTTAGGATATTCCAGCCCTTCATTACTGGCATGGCACAAGCAGCTACAACCTGGGATTTCAACGAAAAAAAAAATGTGTATTTGTATTTATTTGTAATTACAAGCAACTCAATATATAAAATGTTAAATTATATAAAACATTAAATTATACATTTGATAACAGGCAAAGAACAGGGTATTTTTTAAAACTGAATTTTTATTCATAATACTACGACCTGGTACTTTACATTTATCCCAGAAATAAAACATCCTGGTTTTTAGGTGTATTCTAATAGTCAATGCAATGTTTTATTCTGCTCTGAAACAGAACACCAAAAAACTGCTTTGACTAGCAGACACTATTGAATAAAAAAATTGCATACACCAGCCAGGCGTGGTGGCTCAAGCCTGTAATCCCAGCACTTTGGGAGGCCGAGATGGGTGGATCACGAGGTCAGGAGATTGAGACCATCCTGGCTAACACGGTGAAACCCCGTCTCTACTAAAAAATACAAAAAAAACTAGCTGGGCGAGGTGGCGGGCGCCTATAGTCCCACCTACTCGGGAGGCTGAGGCAGGAGAATGGTGAAAACCCGGGAGGCGGAGCTTGCAGTGAGCTGAGATCCCGCCACACTGCACTCCAGCCTGGGCGACAGAGCGAGACTCCGTCTCAAAAAAAAAAAAAAAAATTGCATACACCAAAATGAAATTAAACTACTCAAAGTGAACTTCTTCCCTGCAACCCTTTTCTCTACTAAAAATAGCAGGGCATCAGCACTTTTAATGTGCTACTTGGCAACTCTACATCCTGGTTTTATATTATACAGCCATCTGGAAATAATGACAGCTATAAATCACCTTTAATTTCTAGATATGTTACAACTATATGGCACATGTGTTTATAAAGCACTTCCATCTATTTGTTCCCAGTTTTGAAATGAAGAGAGTCAACTGTACAAAATAATTAAATTTATAGATAGAAGTAAAGAGGGCTATGTTCTCCACTACAATATTGAGTCTAAATAAAGTTTGCTGCAAGATTGAAAGTTTTCTAACTTCTACAGCATGGTGTAGAATTTTAGGTATCAAGTACCTTGGGGGCTTTCTCAATTTCAACAAGGCACATCCTGCAGTTTCCAGCAACAGACAACCTTTCATGATAACAGAATCGAGGGATCTGCATGCCAACCTTCTCACAAGCCTAGAAGTAAAAAAAAAAAAAAAAAAATGTATGAGAATAACCTGACATCACTGCTGTTATTGCTGAAACACACACATACGGCATCTTATTACTACTATCTATAATAATCTTAATTCATTCTTATTTCAGTCCCTTTCTTTGCCCTTCATTCTAACCCATCTCCTCTGAAGCTGCCTCAGAGGATCTCAGGATCCTTGGCATGACTTCGCCTTATGTGGAAGAAACTGGATAAAGTATCCTTCCACTGTGCTGAAGACCTGACTTCCCATATCCGTTCTGAACCATTGTCCACAATGTCCCCTCAAACTCTGTCCCAGTGGTTTCATACCTGGACTTCTTCTTTGCCTAGCTCCCCTCCTTTGGATTAGAGATTTCACTACACACTATCTAGCTGGCTATCTGTCTTTGGCTTCTATATCTCACCCAGGACTTACCTCCCACTGGGCTGAAGGTTATAACCATGTTCAAATTTCCTCTAGAGTTAATTCCTCCATCCTCAGCCCTCGTTCTAAAGCAATCTCATCAATTTTCAATATTTAAACTGGTTAGCAAAAATATGTTGAGTGTTTCCTTTGTGCAGGATGCAGGTACAGTAGTGAACAAGACAGACAGTGTCCCAGCCTTCATCCTAGCTGACATTCCTTATGATGATTATGTCCAAACCTTCATCTGCAGCCATGTTAGTTCTGCACTTCTTCAAGCTTCAGATTTACAGGCCTTTGCATGTGTATGTTCCACAGACAGCTTAAATTCCAATGATTTCTCTCCGCTCTATACACTCCAAAATAACCTAACAAATGCAGAAAACCACAAAAATTCCTCTGGTCTCTTTGAATTCTAAAGAACTATCTGTCTCTGTGTCTCTGAAACTTTGTGGGGTTTTTTTTCCCTCACCATTAAAGTAATATTGGGAAGTTCTGTACAATGGGGGAAAAAATTCCTCGAGTTTTCATCATTCCTGAAGGCCTGTCTACATGTCATTCTCCCTTGAATCTACCCTTTTGCTTTCATTCCCATCGCCACTATCTATTTTAGGGCTTTTCACAGTATCCTGTCCCAACAATACAAAATGCTTTTTCCTTGTCTCTTATTCCAGTCTTGCTATTCTCCAAACGACGATCCTCTACAGTCACTGTCACCCTGCTTAAACAGGCAACAAAGATCCTGATGGATCAAAATATAAACTCTTCTGCAGAGCAGATACTGTATTTCATGACTGGACCTTCCCTTCCTCAATAACTTGATTTCCTGCGATCTCATCTTCTACTTATACCTTATGTTTCATCAATATTAAACTATCTGAAGTTTTCAAAACATGACAAGCTATCTGCCTTAACTTTTTCCACAGGAAATGCAAGCATGTCCTTCTTGTACACATATGAACACACCTATTCATCCTTTAACACTCCTCAGGGATGACCTGAGGCACCTAACATCTCTTTCTACTACCTCTTATCCCTGCCACAACTTTTTGCTGTATCTTGAACATACACTTATTATATATCATATTTTGTGCTTTCATGTCTGTGACTGGCAGATAGTCTAGAAATGATTGCTAAAATGAAAAAAGAACATTTAGATCTGTGACAACTTAAAAATGGAATGAAGCATCACTTCTCTATGACCAATTTATTATTTCTGGAAGAATATGAAGAAATATTTAGAGCATGAATTTAAGCACATGCTACCCTCCGTTTACCTGCTTTGTAGGATATATTCCTATGAATATTACTAATCACAGAAAGGTTATATGAAAATGAAAAGCATCAAGCAGGCCCACAACAAATGAAGGATATTTTTTCACAAACTTACCTATAGTAACCAATTTAAGTTACTTCAAATTTCTTTTTTTTTTTTTTTTTGAGAGAGTCTTGCTCTGTTGCCCAGGCTGGAGTACAGTGGCACACTCTCAGCTCACTGCAACCTCCGCCTCCTGGGTTCAAGCGATTCTCCCGCCTCAGCCTCCCGAGTAGCTGGGGTTACAGGCATGCGCCATGATGTGCAACTAATTCTTTGTATTTTTAGTAGAGACGGGATTTCACCATGCCGGCCAGGCTGGTCTAGAACTCCTGAATGATCCGCCTGCCTCAGTCTCCCAAAGTGCTAGGATTACAGCCATGGGCCACCGCGCTCGGCCTTCAAATTTCTTAATGGGTATTCATTTGGTATTCATTTGGAATGTAGAAGGGAAACAAAGGAACTACCATAATTCACTAAAAATGTCACAGACAAATAAATGATAGTTCACTTTGAAGTGCCAAGATATAAAATGAAATAATTTTAATATAACTTTGCTATGTATAGTTATTTTAAAGAATTATTTACTAATACTTAATCAGTATAAAGGAAATAAATTAGTATTTTTTTAAAAATCAGAACACACACACAAAATAGTTAGAATGTATGCCTACTTGGAGGACGGTCGTTCCCGGTTCCACCATGACAGACTGACCATCAACAAATACTTCAATCAAGTTGCTTGCTGCTGTGGCAGTTGTTCGAACTGACCATCAAAGATATTGAAGTGAAAAACAAATTAACAGTTTATTATAGCAGATGATAACGGATGAATTAACTCTAACTATAAACCTAAATTTTTCATTCCTTGTTATTCCTCTGTATTGCTCTGGATGCAAACTAACGGTTGTCTACTTTTGGTAGTAGTTTAAACTGAAACTTCTTTCTTCTTTTTTTGGGGGTTTTTTTTTTTTTTTTGAGAGGGAGTCTCGCTCTGTCACCCAGGCTGGAGGGCAGTGGCACGATCTTGGCTCACTGCAACCTCCACCTCCCTGGTTCAACTGATTCTCCTGCCTCAGCCTCCCAAGTAGCTGGAATTACAGGCACTCACCACAATGCCTGCTAATTTTTGTATTTTTAGTAGAGACAGGGTTTCACCATATTGGCCAGGCTGGTCTCAAACTCCTGACCTCAAGTAATCCTCCCACCTTGGCCTCCCAAAGTGCTGGGATTACAGGCATGAGCCACCACACCCAGCCCGTTGCTATTTTTATTTTTAAAAAGTATGGGTTTAGGTCTTTGACAAACTATTCCACAGACTTATAAATTTACAAAAATAAGGTCTAATATCCACAAATACAAATTTTAAAAAATACTCACCACATCCTTTAGGAGATTTAGAAAGGCCTACTAAGGCCTTTCTTACAGGTATCCTCAACATATTGCTAAAAATAAAACAAAGAATTATATTATTGGAGGGGAAAAAACAATCACCAACTGTTTGGTAATGTTTTATGGCTTTAAATTATTTCACATACATTATGTCATTGAATACTCATAGGTTCTGATATTTTCCCTCCAAGTCTGTAGATGAGAATTCTCAGTCTCAGAGACACTGACTTGTACAATGCCAAAGAACTAACCAGCAGCAGCTATTGTATACATTTGGACTTTCTAATTCTATGCAGAGAGCAGTTTTACCATTTAAAAAAATTATATAGAAAGGATCAAACTTAAAGCACTACCACACAGTAAAATAAACTGCAAGACTAACAGCGAGCTTATCATTAATGGTTATGTAAAATAAAGTCACCTTTTCTGCTTTCATTTCCTACCAATACCCATTCTATCATTTCATGTTCTAAGCATAGCTGTCTACTAAATGCTTATGAGATATTCTGAGATAGCTCACCAGCCCAAAAGCCTTTGAGGTGTCCTGACTGCTATTTTCTGGTACACTTATCTTACAGATTTCCAATTATGTGTTTATAAGCCCAATCTACCCTCACTGCATTAATTCCTTGAATTTTTCTATCTTCAGTACCTATCCACCAGGCTGGCACAGAGTAAGCTCTTAAACAATGGCTCTCAAGTGAGGACAGTTTTGCTCCCCAGGGAATATTTAGCAATGTCTGAACACACTGTTGTGACAAACAAGGGGAAGTTACTGACATCTAGTGGGCAGAGGACAGGGTGCTGACTATTCTACAATGTACAGGACAGTCCCCCACAATAAAGATAATTATCCAAAGTGTCAACAGTGCTGAAGTTGAGACACTGCTCTAAAAGGCTTGCTGAACTATTGAAATAAATGGGGGTGGATTATATAAACACCAAGACTTAAAGACACGCAAAACAGAAAAGTTACCAAAACTTATTTTTGTTTGTTTGTTTGTTTTTAAGATGGAGTCTCACCCTGTTGCCCAGACTGGAGTGCACTGGTACAATCTTGGCTCACTGCAACCTCCACCGCCCGGGTTAAAGCAATTCTCCTGCCTCAGCCTCCAGAGTAGCTGAAACTACAGGCATGCACGACCACACCAGGCTAATTTTTGTATTTTTATTATTTATTTATTTATTTTATTTACTTATTTATTGAGATGGAGTTCTGCTCTGTCGCCCAGGCTGGAGTGCAGTGGTGCGATCTCGGCTCACTGCAAACTCTACCTTCCACGTTCAAGCAATTCTCCTGCCTTGGCCTCCTGAGTAGCTGGGACAGGTGTGTGCCACCATGCCAGGCTAATTTTTTGTATTTTTAGTAAACACGGGGTTTCACCGTGTTAACCATGATGGTCTTCATCTCCTGACCTCATGATCCGCCTGGTTCAGGCTCCCAAAGTGCTGGGATTACAGGCATGCGCCAACATGCCCAGCCTACTTATTCATTTCTGAGACGGCGTCTTGCTGTCACCCAGTCTCACTCTGTTACCCAGGAGTGCAGTGACGTGATCTTGGCTCACTGCAACCTCCGCCTCCCACGTTCAAGCGATTCTCCTGTCTCAGCCTCCTGAGTAGCTGGGATTACATGCGCCTGCCACCACTCCCGGCTAATTTTTGTATTTTCAGTAGAGACGGGGTTTCGCCATGTTGGTCAGGCTGGTCTCGAACTCCTGACCTCAGGTCATCCACCTGCGTCGACCTCCCAAAGTGTTGGGATTACAGGCGTGAGCCACCGCGCCCGGCTTACAATCAGCTTTAAAGTACTCTTTCTTTGAGCTCTTTTTCTTTAGTAGCAGTACACACTGTGTATATATTTTTATTGTTCTACTTACTGAACTGTAGGTTAGTAATCAATTTTAGTACCTACCAGACTCTAAGCTCCTTGAGGACATTTGGACATTTCCCTTTTTTGAAGACCTAGCACAGTATCCTTATGAAAATAACCACCAAATAGTCTTATCACCAAGTTCTAGAACTAGAGTAGCATCTGTCCTACTAAAAACTACTGATGGCATAAATGTAAACCTAAACTTACTCCATTAGAGCACTGACAGATTTGAAATCAACAATCAGTATTTCATACAATTTTAAAACTTTAATACTTTCTTATCTCCAATACGATATAAAAATAGTACTCACTTTGGATAGGAAATCAACTAGAACTAGGCTGTTGACATCCAGCATCAAGGCATAGCTCAACGTAAGAAATACAGATTTGCAACACTTCGATATGTGCTTTTAACATTGATATACCAAGTAGCAACAGAAATAATTATATCTTTAGATGGAAAAATGTTAATGACTACTCATTTCTAAAAGTAGACTGGATACTTTTCCGTATAGGGACTATACTATTCCACATTCTCCAACATGGATTCATCCATCTACTTCCTGCCTTCCAAGGTACCACCCTATCCCAATCCACCATCACTCCTTGCCTGGAGTATATCAATAGCTTCTTAACAGGTCACCAGGCTTCCACACTATTCCCACACAGCCCCTCCCCTCTTGCCACTGGCAGTGACCTCGGACTGAAAAGTTCTTCCCTGGCCCCTCCATATCCTTCAAATCTTGGCTTCGAAGCCTTTTCTCAGTTTCATTGACCAGCCTATCTAACATTTCCTGACGATTCCCCAGAATATCACCCATTTTATTCTTTTTTTTTTTTTTGAGACGGAGTCTCGCTCTGTCGCCCAGGCTGGAGTGCAGTGGCCGGATCTCAGCTCACTGCAAGCTCCGCCTCCCGGGTTTACGCCATTCTCCTGCCTCAGCCTCCGGAGTAGCTGGGACTACAGGCGCCCGCCACCTCGCCCGGCTAGATTTTGTATTTTTTTAGTAGAGACGGGGTTTCACCGTGTTAGCCAGGATGGTCTCGATCTCCTGACCTCGTGATCCGCCCGTCTCGGCCTCCCAAAGTGCTGGGATTACAGGCTTGAGCCACCGCGCCCGGCCATTTTATTCTTTACGGACTCATTTCTGGCTCGTAGTAAACGTTCAATAACTGTTAAGTGAACTGAATCTCTAATTTCTGGTCGTTAATTTGTAGAGACCACTTTCCCGGATTTAAAAAGTGCAGGTGCTCTGGCAGCCTTAAGTCGGTGAAAACAAGAATATTCCGCAAACCAAAAATAACCTGTTTATTCATCAAAAACAGTTATCGTTACACTTCTATACTGTCAATTCGTGCGTGAAGTTGTGTCTGATCCAAGACCTCACAGTACAAGCATAGATCCCGATAATCTGTAAACAATGTTTTGTTA
This sequence comes from Rhinopithecus bieti, assembly GCF_001698545.2. Lineage (NCBI taxonomy): Eukaryota > Metazoa > Chordata > Mammalia > Primates > Cercopithecidae > Rhinopithecus > Rhinopithecus bieti. The sequence goes on along the minus strand of NW_016811454.1, from coordinate 1,378,594 downwards.
TTCGCAATGCAACCCTGAGATAACTTTTCAAAAGTCATTTTTCTCAAGTTCCCGTTAGTGAAAGGAATTTAAAAATTCTGTCCAACGTGGTCAATGGACAAAACAAACAAGGACAGCAGAGGCGAGCCACTGCTAACACAATAGCGACCAATCATGTACTGGACCAGGCGTGTAAAAATCTGGGGGGAAAGGCTCAGTCTTAAGGCTTAAGTCATCGGACACTGGTCCTCTCCCAGGGAATAAAACGGCCTCCTCTGAGAGGGGAATGTCCTGAATTTTCCCTGCAGAGGGAAGGTCGCCTGCAAGCCCGCATTGGGGCCAGCGTTCCCGAGGGCCCGCTGATCCTTATCTTCCTTTCTGCTCCATCAGACCAGAGACCGTGGCTAAAAGCCCCCACTTGCCGGCTCTCAGGGGCTTCCGAGGCGCCGGGGCGGGAGGCGGCTCCCAGTCAAGGACAAGAGAAGACTAAGTCGCGTGGGCCAAAGGAAACAGTCCCGTCAATAAACAAGCCTCTGACCCATGCACCTCACCCTTACCATCCATACAAGACCTCACCTTCTCCCCGAAGCCGCGAAGGCTGTTCTGCTAAACTGTCTGGACCACAAGTACCCCCTTGGAGGCCGGGTCGCTAAGTCAATATGGCGGCCTCGGCTAACTCTGTCAGCCGGGCCTGGAGAACGGAAAGCCCGGAGGGACTAGAAGCCTTGCATTCGATAAGTTTGTCGTCAATTTCCGTCAGCCGACCAGAGGGCGGAGCTGAGGTCGGCCCAGCCCGGAGGCGGGAAGGACAACTTGGACCCGCAGTTCCGCCGGAAGTGGCCTGCAGCCTCGAGGCCGAGCGTCTTCGGTCATCTCCGGCGCTTCTAGGGGCGGTTCCCGTCATCTTCGGGAGCCGTGGAGGTACGAACTTAAGACATGCCCATTTTATTAATTTATTTCCAAACGCAACGAAAGGTCCAGGGACAATTTGTGGGCCGTTTAATTCAGGGCCCCCAATTCGTACGTGGAGAAGTGGGAATGCTAACGTACTTTGACCTTTAACCTTCGGTCCGGTGCGGTGGAGGGAAACGCCTCCGTCTCTATATAAGGAATTTTCCGGCTTCTGTGGGCCCTTTTTCTTCTCTTCAGCGCGGGGCGCCCACAACTTGTGCGCTCTCTTTCTGCTGCTCCCCAGCTCTCGGATACAGCCGACACCATGGGTTTCGGAGACCTGAAAAGCCCCGCCGGCCTCCAGGTGCTCAACGATTACCTGGCGGACAAGAGCTACATCGAGGGGTGAGCGGACCGGCTGAGTCGGGGTGGTGGGGAGGTTTCTGGGACCGGGGCCGGGGCCACGTGGCGCAGCGTGTCGGCTGCCGCTGGAGGGAGGGAGACCGGGCCCCAGGGCCCTTGCGAGGGTGACGGGAAAGCGCCCCGTGGCCATCTCCCAAGGCCCTGGTGTGGTGCGAGCCCGGCCTCCGGGGAGCGGCTCACGAGCAAAGGAAGGTTAAAATGTGCTTTATTTACACTTAATTCAGCCAGGTGTTTCCGCGTCGCTGCCCAGTTAATACATGTTAGGTTGTAGATAGAGCAACGCTAGAGATTGCAGTATTTGAGGTCTACTAAGTGGCAGACATTTCTCAGGATAGCGCGGTGACCTAAACATATGGTTTGATTTTAAGGAGATAATAAGAAAAGAAAAGCATTAAAGCAACCCTACCGGGGTTAGTGCCCACTACTTAATGTGATGCATAGGCATTTATTATTTATTCGCTGGCGTTTGTTTTTCAAAGGTGTGTGTGAATGTCTCTGTGTCATTGGCAGGTATGTGCCATCACAAGCAGATGTGGCAGTATTTGAAGCCGTGTCCGGCCCACCGCCTGCTGACTTGTGTCATGCCCTACGTTGGTATAATCACATCAAGTCTTACGAAAAGGAAAAGGCCAGGTAAAATCATCTTTGTATCTAGCTGAAGAATAAGACTACTCTCGAAGCTTTATCAGGATGTTCACATGACAAAACTAGACCCAGGCTACTTTAGTTTTGTTGGGGTATTGTAAGCTAAATTTTTCTGTAACCTGAGAAGGCCAAGAGACTGAAGCCCTCCATTTTTTCACAGAACAGGTAGAACATGGACAGCAGCAATTCAACTTTTCCCCACACTGCTCTGCCAATGTGCCTCGACCTTGACCTGGGGGGCCCACCTCTGGGGTGAGAGGGTGGCTCATTCATTCAGTCCTTGGCCATTCTTCTGAAACTGCCAACAAGGGTGGAAGTTTGGGGAAGTGGACTCCAGTTCACTAAGAATGGAACTGAGCATACTTAATGAAATCTCAAACAGAAATGTTCATACTGAAAGAGTAAATCATAGTGAGTATTGAAAATAATGTCTCACATGGTACTAATGCTTGTCGGGTGAGGAGTTGAACATATGACAGTGTTTACCTGGGAGCATGTGAAAGGGTAAATTATTATTGCAAAAGGGATCTAGTGATAAGTAGTGATTAAAACAAGTTATTTTATATTGTCTGGAAAAGTATTTTATACTAGCTCAATAGTGGTTGAATTTAAATGTTTTTCAAGCCTGCCAGGAGTGAAGAAAGCTTTGGGCAAGTATGGTCCTGCTGATGTGGAAGACACTACAGGAAGTGGAGCTACAGATAGTAAAGATGATGATGATATTGATCTCTTTGGATCTGATGATGAGGAGGTATGCCATCTTCTATAAAGAATATATCGGCCAGACACAGTGGCTTACGCCTATAATCCCAGCACGTTGGGAGGCTGAGGCGGGTGGATCACGAGGTCAGGAGTTCAAGACCAGCCTGACCAAGATGGTGAAACCCTGTCTGTACTAAAAATTTAAAAAAATGTGGCGGGTGTCTGTAATCCCAGCTACTCAGGAGGCTAAGGCAGAGAATTGCTTGAACCTGGGAGGCAGAGGTTGCAGTAAGCCGAGATCATGCCACTGCACTCCAGCCTGGGTGACAGAGCAAGACTCCGTCTCAAAAAAAAAAAAAAAAGAATACATCGATCAGCAATTTTATCAATGTGGTTAAGCCAAATTGCCTGGATTTGAATCCTGGCTTTAACTTATATGCCTTTTTCAAATTCTGACTGGTTGCATGATGAATAAAATCAAATCACCATCTTTCGGCTGAGTTCGTGATGGATTTGCTTTTTTCTGATTAAGCCAGTCTTTTTTGTGGTGACCCCACTAGCTTTAAGCAGAGGACAGCCGGCTTTCTGAAGTGGATTGATTTTTTTCTTTACAGGAAAGTGAAGAAGCAAAGAGGCTGAGAGAAGAACGTCTTGCACAATACGAATCAAAGAAAGCCAAAAGTAGGTCATTTGTTTTTAACTTCATTTCATGGTAATGTAAGTAATCCTTTTCAAAGCTTGACCTTTAAGTAATTTCCTCCACATTCCTTGAATAGGTCAATATTTTAAAACCTCCTGTAGAGGTTCTTCCACAGCTACTGGTCTGCAGCTGTTCTTATGGTAGCAGTTGTGGCATTCCTCTGTGGGAAAGAAACTGTTAACACAAACACCTCTTTCTTAGCAAAACAGAAAGTGGGCATGTGTGTGACAGACACAAGATGTATCTGTAGTTTTGTTTGGCTAAGGAGATAGTCAATCTCAAAACAAATTGAGGTGATTTGTTTGTGTCTTGGAGTAGAGTAAAAAAATACAGTTCATTATTTGAATAATGCTGTTTATTTTTTTAGAACCTGCACTTGTTGCCAAGTCTTCCATCTTACTAGACGTGAAACCTTGGGATGATGAGACAGATATGGCAAAATTAGAGGAGTGTGTCAGAAGCATTCAAGCAGATGGCTTAGTCTGGGGCTCATGTGAGTTTAGGCTTTGCCTTTCTTTTTTGAAACTCACATCTGGAATTTGTATACACCTTCAACTTTCCTCTACAAGACTTTTCTAACTAAGATTTTTCTTAATACTCTTTTTAGCTAAACTAGTTCCAGTGGGATACGGAATTAAGAAACTTCAAATACAGTGTGTAGTTGAAGATGATAAAGTTGGAACAGATATGCTGGAGGAGCAGATCACTGCTTTTGAGGACTATGTACAGTCCATGGATGTGGCTGCTTTCAACAAGATCTAAAATCCATCCTGGATCATGGCATTTAAATAAAAGCTTGAAAGATTACCTTTGGCTCTTGAGTATGTTACATAGGAGGGTGGTGTATATATTCCTTTCATTTTGAGGGAAGGAATTAAATATGTGATTCCTAAATAATAAAAATTTGGTTCAGCATTGTTGTTAGAAAATTGTAGTGCAGGCCAGGTGTGGTGGTTCATGCCTGTAATCCCAGCAATTTGGGAGGCTGAAGTGGGTGGATCGATACCAGGAGGCTAATACCAGCCTGGGCAATGGGGAGAGATCCTGCCCCTACAAAAAATATAAAAATTAGCTGGGCTTGGTGGTGCACCCCTGTATTGCCAGCTATTTGGCAGATTGAGGAACTGCAGTGAGCCAAGGTTGTGCAACTGCACTGCAGCCTGGGTGGAGCAAGGTCCAAAGACCAAAAGAACCAAAAGGTTCTTTTGACAGCAAGGTCTGTCAAAAGAAAAAAAACTGTAGTGCAGCTTTACCCATTTGTGATGTCCTTAGCAATGACTGATGATGTGATTTGTTGTAACCTATCATCCTTGCATTGGGAACCTGAAGATGTGAGATGTGTGACACTACTAGAAAACACCTAACCCAGAGGAGGGAGGGCTTCCCAGAATTTGGCATGAATTATAACTACTTAATAGGTTACAAATTTAAAATGATGACTCATGTTGTAAATAAACCATCTTTTAAGTGTTGGGAATGTGATTTGGAGTATAGCACTGTGTCCTGGGAGGGGGATTATAAAGGTAACTGGTTCCCAGGCTTCCCAGGAAAACTTGACTTTGCTGTGAAGATTCATAGGTGCTGGGTTGTAGAGGTGGAATATTTTATTTGGATTTGGAAATCTGATTGGTCCTCATGCAGCAGGTAAATACTGGGATGAGGGTAGTATGTTGAGTAAAGTGATAGTCAAGTATTGGAAACAGTTTCATCTTGACAGGGAATTTGAGGTCTGGCTAACATTTGATAGGTTTTTTGTTTGTTTTTTTAATAGTAGTTTTACAAAAGTAGTGCTTGGGAATTGCTGATTCCAAATGATCAAAAAAATTTTAGGTCAATTTTTTTTTTTTTTTGGGGGGGGGACCAAAGTCTCGCTCTGTGGCCCGGGCTGGAGTGCAGTGGCACAATCTTGGCTTGCTGCAACCTCTGCCTCCCAGGTTCAAGCAATTCTCCTGCCTCAGCCCGCTGAGTAGCTGGAATTAGAGGCATATGCCACCACGCCTGGCTAATTTTTATATTTTTATTAGAGATGGGGTTTCACCATTTTGGTCAGGCTGGTCTCGAACTCCTGACCTCAGGTGATCCACCCCTCACCCTCCCAAAGTGCTTGGATTACAGGCATAAGCCACCATATCCGGCCCCTAGGCCAATTTTTTAATAGAACTAGATGGTGCTATTTCCTCTCGGTCTGATTTTATGTTTTGACTGCCATGACTGTGGGAAACTGTATTATAAGGAAGATTTATTTAACAGATACATACATTGAATAATATCTCTAAGCAATATCTCCAACCAACAGCCTAAAATCATGGGAGATATTTTCAGGTTGTCGTTATCATGAGAGCCAGCAGAGGGCAGCACTACATTTTAGGGAAAACCAGAGAGCCTGGGAATTCTGAAAACAAAAAACAAACCCAAACCATGAATAAACTTAAGTGAATGGTAATACAAATTCACAATTATTGACATGGTGAAGGGGGTGAGTTCCAAATAGCTTGGCCAAAATGTTAAGTATCAGCAGATAATAATTTGTTTAAAGGTAGTCAAAAAATTTAGAATGGTCATTTCAAACCACAGATGTCTTCAGAATTTTACAGTGATGAATGATGAAGCATACCATTTTGAAATCTTGATTCCATACCCTTGAATAAAAAATATTTTGATGGTTATCTTTTAACTTCATATTTAAAAAACAGATGGCTGGAAGCGGTGGCTCACACTTGTATTCCCGGCACTTTGGGAGGCCGAGGCGGGTGGATCACGAGGTCAGGAGATCTAGACCATCCTGGCTAACACAGTGGAACACTGTCTCTACTAAAAATACAAAAAATTTGCCAGGTGTGGTGGCATGCGCCTGTAGTCCCAGCTATTTGGGAGGCTGAGGCAGGAGAATCGCTTGAACCCGGGACACAGAGGTTGCAGTGAGCTGAGATTGCGCCACTGTACTCCAACCTGGGTGACAGACGCGAGACTCCATCTCAAAAGAAAAAAAAATAGGTAATATACCAACAGTTCAAAATTCAAGAGCGAATACAGTGAAGTCTCTCCTGTCCCCTAGGCCTCCAGTTCCACTCCATCAAAGCAGTATTACCAGGTTCTTAGGTCTTTCCAGAGCTACTATAAGCTTATGCATAGACTAATTGTAACATACCACGTAGACTTCTTTTTTTTTTTTTTTTTTTTTTTTTTTTTTTTTTTTTTTT
>NW_016811454.1:1365278-1370883 GCF_001698545.2 Rhinopithecus bieti | reverse complement strand
TCTGTCATCCAGGCTGGAGTGCAGTGGCACGATCACGGCTCACTGCAGCCTTGAACTCCTAGGCTTAAGCAATTCTACCTCAGCCTCCTGAGTAGCTGGGACTACAGGTATGTGCCACCATACCCAGTTAATTTAAAAAGAAAATTTTTTAGAGATGGGGTCTTGCTATGTTGCCCAGGCTTTGAACTTCCGGACTCAAGTGATCCTTCCACCTTGGCCTTCCAAAGTACTGGGATTACAGGTGTGAGCCACCGTGTCCAGCCTGAAACAATATTTTGCATGTTCGGCATCCCTAGCAGAGGGCTGGGCACACTGTGGGAGCTCAAAACTGATTCCTTCCATATTGCTTTGTTAGATGAAACAAAAAAACACAAAAGAAGAGAAGAAAATTAGTATAGGCAGGCAATTCAAACACAAAATTGTTAAAAAATAAAAGTCATTTGGGGATTAAGCAAAAAGTTCAGAAGGTCAGAGAAGGCTAGAATTGATGAAAAGTTTTTTGGAAGAATCGGATATAAAGATTTGGGAAGGAATTAGACAAATTCATGAGATTTTGCAGTGTGTGTCTGGAATCTTAGATAGGATGCGGCCAGCCTGTAGACACATTTGAATTACAGGCTGGCATGTTATATGAGGTTTCCAAACCAGAAAATATTAACATTAAAACAGCTTTGATCTGGGGGTGATGTGAATGAAAGCAAGGAGATCAAATGACTTAAAATTCTCACAGATGGAAATGTCTAAATTATGGCATATGTATTCAATGAAACATTTTATAAACTTTATTTATTTTTTTGAGATGGAGTCTCACTCTGTTGCCCAGGCTGGAGTGCCATGGAGTGATGTCAGCTCATTGCAACCTCCACCTCCCAGGTTCAAGTGATTCCCCTGCCTCAGTCTCCCAAGTAGCCGGGATTACATGCATGTCCCACAATGCCCAGCTAATTTTTGTATTTTTAGTAGAGATGGAGTTTCGCCATGTTGGCCAGGCTGGTCTTGAACTTCTCACCTCAAGTGATTCACTCACCTCGGCCTCCCAAAGTGCAGGGATTACAGGCGTGAGCTACCACGCCCAGCCTAAACTTTTTATTTTTTAAAAGTAAGTCTATAGCAACATTGAGAAATGCTTGATATTTCATGAAAAGATATGCTTATGGACAAAGGCATAAATACAAAAGAGTTACAATAGTGTTTGAGAATATATGTATAATTTTTTTCCAAACAAATGCAATTTGGCAGTGGCAATTGTTTGTAGAATAAAAACTGCCTCATAAACATTTTCTAATTTCAACCCTATTTTATAAGCCTGAGATAAACCAGGCAGACACTGTTATCACCATTTACAGATGAGGAAATGGAACTCTGAAAGATTATTTGTCCATGATTATTCAGTAAATATACTAAGTCACTAGTAAGTGACAGAGGAGGAACACAAACCAGGGTCTTCGTAGGCCAGCTGATGTGTTGGTAACAGAATACGGAAGGTTCTTCATCCCTGCTTTTAGACAGTTTAATCCTATTTCATCAGTGTAATCCTTGCTTCATATTCTCAATTAAGGTGAGGGATAAGAAAATATCACATAAGGGTAAACTTTACCTTGTGTAAATTAAGACTGATAGACATTCTCATTACATACACTGTATGAATCATAATGGTTGCATTCAGGAAATGTCTTTTTTTTTTTTTCCTTTCGAGACAGAGTCTCGCTCTTATCACCTGGGCTGGAGTGCAGTGGTGTGCTCTTGGCTCACTGCAACCTCTGCCTCCCTTGTTCAAGCTATTCTTCTGCCTCAGCCTCCAGAGTAGCTGGGATTACAGGCGCCTGCCACCACACCCAGCTAATTTTTGTACTTTTAGTAGAGACGGGGTTTCGTCATGTTGGCCAGGCTGGTCTCGAACTCCTGACCTCAGGTGATCCACCTACCTCAGCCTCCCAAAGTGCTGGGATTACAGGCATGAGCCACCGCACCCGGCCCAGGAAATGTCCTTAACTGAGGGTCTGTTATCTGGAATATTATTAGCAGGCCTGAATAGCTTTCCGTAGAATAAAAATCAAAGCAAAATAGACTTCTCAATATGCATCCCAAAAGAACAGTACTGCCCATATGTAAGAGTACTGAAGAATTATTCAAACCTGACACTAGTTTGTAAATCTTATTTATTTATTTATTTATTTAGAGACAGAGCCTCACTCTGTGGCTGAGACTGGAGTGCAATGGTGCAATCTCGGCTCACTGCAACCTCTGCCTCACAGGCTCAAGCAATTTTTGTGCCTCAGCCTCCCAATTAGCTGGGATTACAGGCATGCGCCACCACACTTGGCTAATTTTTTGTGTTTTTTGTAGAGATGGGGTTTCGCCATGTAGGCCAGGCTGGCCAACTCCTGGCCTCAAGTTGATCCATCTGCCTCAGCCTCCAGAGTGCTGGGATCATAGGTGTGAGCCACCATGCCTGGCCTTTTTTTTTTTTTTTGAGACAGGATCTCACTCTGTTGCCCAGGCTGGAGTGTAGTGGCATGATCATGTCTCACTGAAGCTTTGACACCCTGGGCTCAAACAATCCTCCTACCTCAGCCTCCCAAGTAGCTGGGATTACAGGCGTGTGCCACCACACCTGGCTAATTTTTTTTATTTTTAGTAGAGACAAGGTCTCACTATGTTGCCTAGGCTGGTCTCGAACTCTTGGCCTCAAGCAATCCTCCCACCTTGGACTCTCAAAGTGCTAGGATTATAGACATGATGAACCACTGTGCCAGGCAGAATCTTCTATCCTCGCTCTGTCCCTATAAAATGGGACTAGTCTCTTTTTTCTGAACATAGTCCATGGTTTCCAATCTCTGAACATTTGCTATTGCTGTGTCACCTACCTGAACTATCCTCCTTTCTCACCTGCACTTCTTAACATTGTTGGCACTCTTCAAGATGCCCTTCAGATACCTCTTTCAAGAAACCTTTCATTCCTCTCCTTCCCTACCCCTTGCAGCTTGCTAGCACATAGTACTTCTTTTGTAGCACTTATAATAACTCTTGTTTTAGAGTTATTTGTGTGGTTTCCTTATTCTTCTGGTGAGCTTGTTACAGTCATTCAAAAGGAGGAAGTGATCTAACATTTATTGAACAGTTACTGTGTCAGAAGGTGCCAGGCATTTCATTTAATAAGTATAATGCCAGCTATTACTCTGGAAGCTGAGGCAGAGAAAAGAGCCTCAAGGATTGCTTAAGCCCGGGAACTCAAGGCTGCAGTGAGCTATTATCACACCACTGCATTCCAGCCTGGGCAACAAAGCAACACCCTGTCTCAAACAAACAAGCAAACAAACAAACAAAACACCCGCCAGGAACGGTGGCTCGTGCCTGTAATCCCAGCACTTTGGTAAGCCAAGGCAGGTGGATCACTTGAGGTTAGGAGTTCAAGACCAGCCTGGTCAACATGGTAAAACCCCATCTCTACTAAAAATAGAAAAATTAGCTAGGCGTGGTGGCAGGCGCCTGTAATCCCAGCTACTCGGGAGGCTGAGGCAGGTGAATTGCTTGAACCCGGGAGGCAGAGGTTGCAGTGAGCAGAAATCGCGCCACTGCACTCCAGCCTGGGCATCAAGAGTGAAATTCCGTCTTCGAAAAAAAAAAACACAATAACAACAAACCCAGCTAGTATTATCCACCAAGTATTTCTAGAGCTAAAACACTGTTCTAAATGCTTTAACTGCATTAACTCATTTAATTTTCACAGTAACCCTATCCCCATTTTCCAGATGGGGGAAATGGAGGTCTAGAACTTGGAATTAATTTAGCCAAGGTCACAGGACTAGAATGTGTTTAAGTCATAACTCAAATCCAGATATCCTGCTTCTGTGGCCCTGGGACTCACCCTCTATTTCAAAGCACTTCCTTTCATTGAGAGGGAGGCAAGTCTGTCTCATCAGTTCTATGCCCCAGTAGAAAGTATGCCTCTTCTCCAGCCCCTCTGTCCTATAGTGAGTCATCCTGTTCTTGGTCATTAGATCTCTGGAGATCCCTTTCCCTCCCTCACCGATAACCTGATTCCAACCACCAGGGAAGAGGCTTGGAGTCCCCATGCCTATGCCCAAGCTTGGGGTTTTACGTTACTCTTTGGATCTTTCCTTAAACTGAGAATTTGAAAAATTAACTCCTGTTTCTGTTGAGAAGTGCCTACACTATTTGCTACTTTCCACTGGTGGATTCACGTTACATCCCAACTATTAGCTATTTTAAAAACCACCAAAACTAGGTTCTTAAACTGGGGTCTAGGGACTCCCTGAAGTTTATTTAAAAGCATTTTTCTGGGGAAACAAACTATAACTTTCATTAGATTCTCAAATGGATTCAGAATTCCTCTGAGACTTTTGTAGACCTTCAGACATTTTTCTTTTTGGAAGCTCCACTGCTCAGATCAAACACTGAAACATTTTTATATAATTATGAAGCACTTCATTTGATTAATTGACATAAGGGTATATTTTATAAATGTGATTAAGAATTTATTAGTTTTGACTTTCAAGTTTTCTTTTTGTATTCTAGAGCCTATATATATACATATATATAGTTTGGGTTGTTTTTTTTTTTTAATTTTTTAGAGACAGGGTCTTGCTCTATCACCCAGACTGGAGTGCAGTGGTAAAATCATAGCTCACAGCAGACTCAAACTCCTGGGCTTAAGGTATCTTTCTGCCTCAGCCTCCCAAGTAGCTGGAACTGCAGATACATTCCAATGCCAATACATTTTTTAAGGTCTCAAATATTTTCTTTTTTTTTTTGGAGGCAGAGTCTCACTGTGTCGCCCAGGCTGTAGTGTAGTGGTACCATCTCAGCTCATTGCAACCTCCGCCTCGCCGGGTCAAGCGATTCTCGTGTCTCAGCCTCCCGAGGTTAGCTGGGACTACAGGTGCACACCACCATGTCAGGCTAATTTTTTGTATTTTTAGTAGAGATGGGGTTTCACCATGTTGGCCAGGCTAGTCTCAAACTCCTGACCTCAGGTGATCTGCCCATCTAGGCCTCCGAAAGTGCTGTTACTACATGCATGAGCCACCTGCCCAGCCCAAACATTTTCTTAGGTCCTTAGAAAGCTCACAGGCCCATAGTGTGTGCTGTGCCCATAGTGTCTAATGGGAAAAGTGCCTCTGACGAAGGTTGGGAAGCATGTCCCTGGAGTGTTACCTTCAGAAGATCCCGTGCTGCATAATTCCCTTCTGATTCTGGTTGCTTAGTTCCCTTCCTCCTCCTCAGTCTTCCTCTTTCACCTACAGCCTTGAGAGTCTCTCCTTTTACCCAGACTAAGGATGAGTTGACAGAATTCTAAACTTTTTTGGATCTTGTTTTCTCCTGATCCTGGGAACCCCAGAATGGAATATTTCAAACCCTGGTGGTGGAGGGGGCAGGGTTAAAGCCTGCACAAAGGGCTGGAAGCTCAAAATGGACTTTTTTTTTTTGAGACGGAGTCTCGCTCTGTCGCCCAGGCTGGAGTGCAGTGGCGCGATCTCAGCTCACTGCAACCTCTGCCTCCTGGGTTCAAGCGATTCTCCCGCCTCAGCCTCCAGAGTAGCCAGGATTACAGGCACGTGCCACCACGACTGGCTGATTTTTT
>NW_016811454.1:1354655-1364820 GCF_001698545.2 Rhinopithecus bieti | reverse complement strand
CGTGCCCGGCCTATATTTTTATTAGAGATGGAGTTTCACCATGTTAGCCAGGATGGTCTTGATCTTCTGACCTCGTGATCCACCCACTTCGGCCTCCCAAAGTGCTAGGATTACAGGCATGAGCCATTGCGCCCAGCCTCAAGTCACATCTTATGTGAATGGTGGCAGGCAAAAAGAGTTTCTCTTGTGCAGAGAAACTCCCACTTTTAAAACCATCAGATCTCGTGAGACCCATTCACTATCACAAGAACAGTACAAGAAAGACCCACCCCCGTGATTCAGTCATCTCCCACCAGGTCCCTTCCACAACACATGGAAATTATGGGAGGTACAAGATGAGATTTGGATGGGGTCACAGAGCCAAACTATATCATTCCACTCCTGGCCCCTCCCAAATCTCATATATTCACATTTCGAAACCAATCATGCCTTCCCAACAGTATCCCAAAGTCTCAACTCATTTCAGCATTAACTCAAAAGTTTAGAGTCCAAAGTCTTATCTGAGACAAGGCAAGTCCCTTCTGCCTATGAGCCTACAAAATCAAAAGCAAGTTAGTCACCTCCTAGATACAATGGGGATACAGGCATTAGGTAAATATAGCTGCTCCAAATGGGAGAAATTGGCCAAAACAATTTGGGGCTACATGCCTCATGCAAGTCCAAAATCTACAGGGCAGTCAAATCTTGAAGCTCCAAAATGATCTCCTTTGACTCCATGTCTCACATCCAGGTCATGCTGATGCAAGAGGCAGTAAGTTCCCATAGCCTTGGGCAGCTCCACCCCTGTGGCTTTGCAGGGTACATCCTCCCTCCCAGCTGCCTTCATAAGCTGGCATTGAGTGTCTGCAGCTTTTCCAGGTGCATGGTGCAAGCTGTCAGTGATCTACCATTCTGGGGTCTAGAGGACAGTGGCCCTCTTCTCACAGCTCCACTAGGCGGTGCCCCAACAGGGACTCTGTGTGGGGGCTCCCACACCATATTTCCCTTCTGCACTGCCCTAACAGAGGTTCTGCATGAGGACCCTGCCCCTGCCGCTACAGGAAACTTCTGCCTGGGCATCCAGGCATTTCCATACATTTTCTGAAATCTAGGCGGAGGTTCTCAAACCTCAATTATTGATGTCTGTCCACTTACAGGCTCAACACTACATGGAAGTTGCCAAGGTTTGAGGCTTGAACCCTCTGAAGCCATGGCCCAAGCTCTATGCTGGACCCTTTCAACCATGGCTGGAGTGACTGGGATGCAATGCACCAAATCCCTAGGTTGCACACAATGGGAGGTGCTGCTTCAAAGGTTTTTCTGACATGCCCTAGAGACATTTTCCCCATTGTCTTGGTGATTAATATTTGGTTCCTCATTACTTATGTAAAGCTCTGCAGCCAGCTTGGATTTCTCCTCAGAAAATGAGATTTCCTTTTCTATCGCATTGTCAGGCTGCAAATTTTCCAAACTTTTATGTTCTGCATCCCTTGTAAAACTGAATGCCTTTATAGCACCCAAGTCACCCCTTGAATGCTTTGCTGCTTAGAAATTTCTTCTGTATCATGCCACTGTAATCCAGCCTGGGTGACAGAGTGAGACTCTGTCTCAAAAAAAAAAAAAAAAAGAAATTTCTTCTGCCATGATATGGTTTGGCTGTGTCCCCACCCAAATCTCATCTTGAATTTCCATGTGTTGTGGGAGGGACCTGGCAGGAGGTAATTGAATCATGGGGGCAGGTCTTTCTCATACTGTTCTCATGATATGCAGTCATGGGTATGTTTTACTCATGATTTAGGGCATCTGGTGGAATAAATTTCTAAGCAGCAAAGCATTCAAGAGGTGACTTGGGTGCTGTTAAAGGCATTCAGTTTTGTAAGGGAAGTAGAGCATAAAAGTTTGGAAAATTTGCAGCCTGACAATGTAATAGAAAAGAAAACCCCATTTTCTGAGGAGGAATTCAAGCCAGCTGCAGATATTTGCATAAGTAACAGGGAGCCAAATGTTAATCACCAAGACAACAGACAAAGGGAAAATGTCTTCAGGGCACATCAGAGGTCTTCATGGCAGCCCCTCCCATCACAAGCCTGGAGGCCTAGGAAGAAAAAGTGGTTTCGTGGGATGGGCCCAGGGTCCCCGTGCTGTGTGCAGCCTAGGGACTTGGTGCCTTGTGTCCCAGCTGCTCCAGCCATGGCTGAAAGAGGCCAATGTAGAGCTTGGGCCATGGCTTCAGAGGGTTTAAGCCTCAAGCCTTGGCAGCTTCCACATGGTGTTGAGCCTTCAAGTACACAGACATCAAGAATTGAAGTTTGGGAACCTCTGCCTAGATTTCAGATGTATGGAAACACCTGGATAACCAGGCAGAGGGGCAGGGTTCTCATGGAGAACCTCTGCCAGGGTAGTGCAGAAGGGAAATGTGGAGTGGGAGCCCCCACACAGAGTTTCTACTGAGGCCGCCTAGTGGAGCTGTGAGAAGAGGGCCATTGTCCTCCAGACCCCAGAATGGTAGGTCCACTGACAGCTTACACCCTCCGCCTGGAAAAGCTTCAGGCACTCAATGTCAGCCTATGAAGGCAGCCAGGAGGGAAGCTGTACCCTGCAAAGCCACAGAGGTGGAGCTGCCCAAGACTATGGTAACCTACTACCTCTTGCATCAGCATGACCTGGATGTGAGACATGGAGTCAAAGGAGATCATTTTGGAACATTGCCACTATGCCCTGCTAATTTTGTATTTGTAGTAGAGACGGGGTTTCTCCATGTTGGTCAGGCTGGTTTCGAACTCCTGATCTCAGGTGATCCACCCACCTCAGCCTCCCAAAGTGCTGGGATTACAGGTGTGAGCCACTGTGCCCGACCTGGACTGTGGACTTTTGAGTTAATGCTCAAATGAGATTTTGGAGGACTGTTGGGAAGGCATGATTGGGTTTGAAATGTGAGGACATGAGATTTGGGAAGGGCCAGGGGTGGAATGATATGGTTTGGCTGTGTCCCCACCCAAATCTCATCTTGAATTTTCATGTGTTGTGGGAGGGACCCAATAGGAGGTAATGGAATCATGGGGCAGGTCTTTCCTGTGCTATTCTCACGATCGCAAGGAAGTCTCACAAGATGTGATGGTTTTAAAAAGGAGTTTCCCTGTGCAAGCTCTCTTCTCTCGTCTGCCCCATGTGAGACATGCCTTTCGCCTTCCACCATGATTGTGAGGCCTCCCCAGTCAAGTGGAACTAAAAGTCCATTAAATCTCTTTCTTTTGTAAATTGCCCAGTCATGGGTATGTGTTTATCAGCAGCCTGAAAACGGACTTTTACAAGTCAGATACCCTAAATCATCTCTCTCAGGTTCAAAGTTTCACAAATCTCTAGGGCAGGGGCAAAATGCCACCAGTTTCTTTGCTAAAACATAACAATAGTCATCTTTGCTACAGTTCCCAACAAGTTCCTCATCTCCAGCTGAGACCACCTCAGCCTGGACCTTATTGTTCATATCACTATCAGCATTTTTGTCAAAGCCATTCAACAAGTGTCTACGAAGTTCCAAGCTTTCCCACATCCTCCTATCTTCTTCTGAGCCCTCCAAACTCTTCCAACCCCTGCCTGTTACCCAGTTCCAATGTCGCTTCCACATTTTCAGGTACCTTTTCAGCAGTGACCCACTCTACTGGTGCCAATTTACTGTATTTGTCTGTTTTTGCGCTGCTGATAAAGACATACCTGAGACTGGGCAATTTACAAAAGAAAGAGATTGAATTGGACTCACATTTCCACATAGCTGGGGAGGCCTCACAATCATGGTGGAAGTTAAGGAGGAGCAAGCCACATCCTCTGTGGATGCTGGCAGGCAAAAAGACTGCTCCCTTCATAATTTTCAAAAGAAAATTGAGAAATTGTAGAAACTGAAAAATGTTTTTACACTTGTAGCGAATAGCAGAGTCAGACAAGACAACGACTCTAGCAGCGACTGGAATAAGAGGTGGATCTTTGGGAAACCTCAAAGACAAGGATATAGATTTCCAGTTTCTTCACCTCCACAGTTGGATGCAATCTCTTTCCTCTGAACAATCTGCACTTCTCCTTGGCTCTCTTATGGCACTTAATATTTTCTACCTTATTTTAGGATTTTTAATGCAGGTTTAATCTCACTTTCTAAACCCATTCCACGCGGTACAGGTCTATGCAAACCAACCATCAAAGTCTGAGGAAGCTGAGAGGCTAAAGAGGCTGACATATCCAGTTTCTCAGAAAGAAACATCTGATAGAGACTTATGAACAGAAGCCGTATCTGTGTCTTGGATGGTGGTGAGACAAGATGGTGGATCCCTGCACCATTACCCCCAAGACCCAGGGCTTATATACTTTAGGGAAAAAGTAATTTGGAAGGGATGTATAGTCTAAAATTCAACAGATTTGCACCATGAAGAGGTCACTGACCTAAAGGTATGCTTTATTGATCTTACAGTGGTGTCTACATAAATATAGGAATAGAAGGTGGAAATATATCAATATGTCCATGATTTTTGTGAAATCATTCTGAAATTAGACTAATCTGTTTACCATCTTAATGTCAGTGTTTTCATATACACACTTAGTTTATACACGTTTACATACCCATTTCCTTTTTTTTTAATTTCAACTTTTATTTTAGTTAGGGGGGTACATGTGCAGATTCGTTACATGGGAATATTGTGTGATGCTGAGGTTTGAAGTATGAATCCTGTCACCCTGGTAGTGAGCACAGTACGCAACAGGTTTTTTGTTTGTTTGTTTTGTTGTTTGAGTTGGAGTCTCACTCTGGTGCAGTGGTGTGATCTCAGCTCACTGCAACCTCCACTTCCCAGGTTCAAGTGATTCTTCTGCCTCAGCCTCCTGAGTAGCTGGGATTACAGGCACATGCCACCACGCCCAGCTAATTTTTGTATTTTTAGTAGAGACGGGGTTTCACCATGTTGGTCAGGCTGATCTTGATTCTTGATCTTGTGATCTCCCCTCCCTCAGCCTCCCAAAGTGCTGGAATTACAAGTGGGAGCCACTGAACCTAGCTTTTTTTTTTTTTTTTTTTTTGAGACAGAATCTTACTCTGTTGCCCAGGCTGGAGTGCAGTGGCATGATCTCGGTTCACTGCAATCTCCGCCTCCTAGGTTCAAGTGATTCTCCTGCCTCAGCCTCCCAAGTAGCTGGGATTAGCACCTGGCTAAATTTTGTATTTTTAGTAGAGGTGGGGTTTCACCTTGTTGACCAGCCTGGTCTTGAACTCCTGACCTCAGGTGATCCGCCCATCTCAGCCTCCCAAAGTGCTGGGATTACAGGCATTAGCCACTAAGCCCAGCCTTAGCTCCCACTTACAAATGAGAACATGCAGTATTTGGTTTTCTGTTCCTGCACTAATTTACTTAGGGTAATGGCCTCCAGTTACATCCATGTTGCTGCAAAGGACATGATTTCATTCTTTTTTATGGCTGTGTAGTAGTCCATGATGTACCACACTTTCTTTATTCAATCTACCATTGGTAGGTACCTGATACACAGAATTTTCTGAAAGCATTTCTGTTTATAATGATACTGTAGAGGATTAAAGATGAGTGCAATTTTTTTTTTTTTTTTTTTTTTTGACATTCTTCCTGTTGAGAGGTGGGGATCTGTGTCTCTTCCTCTTAAACCTGAGATGGTCTATGCCTGCTTTGACCAATACAATACAGTAGAAGTAATACTGTACCTGTACCAGTCATAGCCTTTAAGAGGACTAGAAATGTCCACCTTGGCCTCTTGGAGCCCTGAATTGCCACATAAGAAGCCTGGCTACCCTGAAGTGCCATGGTGGAATAGCTGTGTCGGAAGGGGAGAGGGAGGGAGTGAAGGGGATGTCTTAGGCAGCTGCCAGCTGTGATTTGCATCATCTCAGTCCAGCTGATGCTCCAGATATTGCAAAGCAGAGAGAGATGAACCTCCCTTCTGACTTCTTTGAATTCCTGACCCTCAGAATTGTGAGAATAATATCACAAGTATAAATTGTTTTAAGAACTAGGGTTGGGAGGAGTTTATTAATCATCGTTAGTTAACTGGGTTTTTGGAGTGTAGCGACAGTATCTGTGGACACCGTCTCAGGAACATGAGCTGTCATATCCCCTCCTCTTCCACTTCCCATTGCAACCAATAAAGGCTGTTCCTACTATAAAAAACAAAGAGAGAGAGAGAGGGAGAAAGAAGAAAAAAATTCCAAATCATTAACTAAAACAGATGTTTTAAGATCACCAACAATTACTTTAATTCATAAATGTGTATACATAGATTACATAAAGAAATTAAGTACACATGTTGCATTTTAAAATGTGTCTAGTAGGTTATTTGTACAAAATTAAAATGAATTTAAGAAAACATTGTAATGTTTTAAAAATTAATCATATATTTATTTATTTTTGAGACAGAGTTTTGTTCTTGTTGCCCAGGCTAGAGTGCAGTGGTATGATATCAGCTGACCACAACCTCTGTCTCCCAGGTTCAAGTGATTCTCCTGCCTCAGCCTCCTGAGTAGCTGGGATTACAGGCATGTGCCACCATGACCGGCTAATTTTGTATTTTTAGTAGAGACGGGGTTTCTCCATGTTGGTCAGGCTGGTCTCAAACTCCCAACCTCAGGTGATCTGCCCGCCTTGGCCTCCCAAAGTGCTGAGATTACAGGTGTGAGCCACCGTGCCCAGCCAATCATATATTCAGTATTAAGACTTAAGGCTTTAGAAAAGTTATTATTTAAAAAATAACTGATATTGCTTCAAAAGTGATTAATTCACCATGGTATAATTAGCAAGAATGATACATTTCATTTAAGTTGCAGAAAATATTATGTGGATCCTTCCTAAGTATTTTCAGTTTTTAAAAAATTTTTATTGCCACATCACAAGGAATCAAGAGGATCCTTCCTAAGTTTCATATCCGCACAAAAATGTGATGCCTATATAGTCACCAGAAACAATAACAATAAAAGTAGAGTCAGCTCTCTATCTTGGAAACAATTTTAATCTGAAAGCATCAGTCAGAGGACCCACATAAAAAGCCATATACTGATTTGTGGAAAAGTAATAACTTATTGGGCTGTTTCCAGGAGACACAGATTCTTGGTTTCTGAGTTCCTGAGCTGTTCACTCACTGTGCCAGAACAGCCGACTTCCCACAGTGTGTACTTGAGTATCTCAGCAACTGAGGACCGGAAGCGAGCTTGGAACTTCTTACTAATTAGGACATAAAGGATGGGGTTCAAGCAACTATTGAGGAATGCCAAACCAGTGGAGAGAGGGATTCCAGCCTGCATCACGTGGTGGGAATAGCTATTGTGGTGAATGGTGAGCTCCCAAATGCTAAACAGGTGATAAGGAGTCCAGCAAACCACAAAGGCCACAACCACAACCAGAATTGTCCAGAAATGCCTACTGGAAATCAGGATGCTTCGCTTCTTCACCTTGAAGATGAGACACAAGTAGCAAATACTCATTGTTAGCAAAGGGAAGAGATAGCCAACAATAAATTTCACCCAGGTCAGAACATGGTGCCTGATCAAAGTGAGGTCAGGATCATGCTTCTGAAAATTGTTATAGCAAAGAGTATGATTATTGAACTCCACAGTGTCCCGGAAGTATAGGGCGGGACCGCCAATTAGAGATGCCAAAAGCCAGATGAATATAATGACAATCAGAGAGTTCTTGAGGGTTCGATGCCGATGAGATAAGACAGGATGGATCAAGTGGATATAGTGGTCCAGGCTGATTACCGTCAGGAAAAAAACACTGGCAAACATGTTCAACTGGGCAGTGAAGGAATTGGCTTTGCACAGCCAGATGCCAAAGGGCCAGTGGAAATTCATGACCACATATGAGATGTACAGGGGCAGGAAGAGAAGAAAAATGAAATCTGCAATGGCTAGATTGAGGAACCACAGAGTGGTGACTGTCTTCTTCCACTTGAACCCCGTGAACCAAATAACAATGGCATTTCCTGGAATTCCCAGAACAAAAGATAAACAATATAACACCAGGGAGACCCAGTGAACAACTCCCAGCTGGACTTTTTCCTCCAAATCAGACTCCAGAGAGTAATAGTCTAGGGCATAGGAATAGTTTTCAAATTCTTCAAATAATGTTTCCTCCAAATCTTCCATGACCTTGCTAAATGGAGAATGAAGAAATCTGTAGAAGCAAATTTAAAAAGAAAGAAAAAAAATTTTTTAAAGGAAAATAAAAGGTCAGTGAATGATAAGGAACATGAAGATAAAAATATTTCAAGTTATGGACTAGACATAGTATTTTTTTTCTTTTTTTTGAGACAGGGTCTCACTCTGTTGCCCAAGCTGGAGTGCAATGGCATGATTTTGGCTCACTGCAGCCTTGACCTCCTAGGCTCAAGTGCCTCCTACCTCAGCTTCCCCAGTAACTAGGACCACAGGTGCTCACGACCATGCCCAGCCAATTTTTGAATTTTTTTAGAGACAAGGTCTCACTATGTTCCCCAGGCTGGTCTTGAACTCCTGGGCTCAAGTGATCCTCCTACCTCAGCCTCCCAAAATGCTGGGATTACAGGCATGAGCAACTATGCCCAGCAAACACAGTATATTTTTTGATAGGACTTGTGGTTATACTCCATATGTTCAAGTCTTGGTGAGCCTCAGTTTCACTCTGATTATCATTCTCCCAGCATGAGAGTTCATTTCTGTAAATTATTTAGTAATTGGTAAATTAAAATGACAGACTACAGTTATAATTCTTCTGTTTGTAATGCTTGTAGGGCTGACTAGAGAGAATCTAACATTCAACAAGCATTTATTAGATTCCTATATGCATTATGATTTTATGACAAATGCAAAAGAAAACAGATTAATACTTACAGAGTGATAACTTCACAATCTGTATTTCAGCCAGGCACAGCGGCTCACACCTGTAATCCCAGCACTTTGGGAGGCTGAGGCAGGGAGATCACTTGAGACCAGCCTGGAAAACATAGCAAAAACCTGTCTCTACAAAAAAAATTTTTTTTTAAACAGCCACGTCTGGTGGCTCATACTGTAGTCCCAACTCAGGAGGCTGAGGCAAGATGATTGCATGAGCCCAGGAGTTTGAGGCTGCAGTGAGCTATGATCAAGCCACTGCACTCCAGCCTGGGCAACAGAGCAGGACCCCACCTCAAAACAAAAAATTTTCCTGAAAAATCTGGATTTGTTGTTGCCCTGACTACTTAAACTCTAGATAAAGAGTTCCAACTACTTCCTAGATCAATGCACCTGCAGGTCACTGGAGATTTTGACCTGAGATTTTGCATCCAAGGATGTTTTGAGTCCATGTTTATGAAAGCAAACATAGTAATCAGAATTATATCAATATAGATGGCTTCTCATCCAAAAGGTGACTTTTGGAGTAAATTTGATTATGACCACTTAATTTCTATATTAATTTCCTACATACTGCAATTAAGTTTTATTTAAATTTTTACCTTATTAATTCTTTTCTATAATAATTTATGACAAATATTAGATTTTTTTTTTTTTGAGACAGCCTCCTGTTTTTTTGTTTTTTTGTTTTTGGGACAACCTCCTGTTACTGAGGCTGGAGTGCATGGCGTGATCTCGGCTCACTGTAGCCTCTGCTTCCTGGGCTCAAGCAATTCTCCTGCTTCAGCCTCCTGAGTAGTTGGGATTACAGATGCCTGCTACCATCCCTGGCTAATTTTTGTATTTTTAGTAGAGACAGGGTTTCACTATGTTGACCAGGCAGGTCTCAAACTCCTGATTTCAAGTGATCCACCCATCTCAGCCTCCCAAAGTGCTGGGATTACAGGTGTAAGCCAGAGTGTCTGGCCAAAGATTGTATTTATTAATCAGTTTTACTTTAATTTTTGCCCATACCAAATTTTGTCTCTTAGAATTTCTACCAAAGTAAGTTTTATTTTGTGCCCACCGCCCTGCCCTTTTTTTTTTTTTTTGAGACGGAGTTTTGCTCTTGTTGACCAAGCTGGAGTGCAATGGCGTGATCTTGGCTCACCTCAACCTCGCCTCCCAGGTTCAAGCAATTTTCCTGCCTCAGCCTCCTGAGTAGCTGGAATTACAGGCATGTGCCACCATGTCCGGCTAATTTTTGTATTTTTAGTAGAGACGCAGTTTCTCCATGTTGGTCAGGCTGGTGTCGAACTCCCAACTTCAGGTGATTCGCCC
>NW_016811454.1:1348158-1352339 GCF_001698545.2 Rhinopithecus bieti | reverse complement strand
AAAAAAAAAAAAAAAAAAAAAAAAAAAAGGGAAATCACAAGGAAGAAAACATGTATTTACTAGTCATTAAGTGCAAGTAGACCATCATAAAGGGCTTCATCCTCATCATCTTCACAACAATAGGTTGCAGATGAGGAAAAAGATGGGTGGGTCTTGCTGTCTCGGGGTGGTAGGGGCCGAGGGAAGTAAATCTATGCCTAAGTGAATCTGCACAGTTGAAACCCATGTTGTTCAAGGGTCAACTGTACTATTATTGGTCTCATTTATAAGAAACAACACTGAAGCTTATAGCAGCTTAGTAACTTACTCAAGATCACACAACCTGCAATTGCAGAGTCAGGATCTAAAGTCAGATCTGTTGGACCCATGGCCTGAGCTTTTAACCACCACAGCATTCCCCTCTTCTGTCATACTTGTCTTATCACACTTAACACATTATGTTGTCATTAATTTATTTTTAATTTCTCCCCTAATAGACTGTGAACTCTTTGAGAATAAGGACTGTCATTGCTGTACCCCCAGTGCCTTGTAGATCTTAATATATCACAGGTGATTAACAGATGCTTAATAAATGATTGGCTCCCATTCCAAACCAAAGATAATTTTAAAACTTTAAGTGAGATTTTGTGAGTTCACCCCTATGTCAGTGTCACTGCCAGACTCTCTCTAACCTTGACCCACAGTTCCAGTTTTTTTTTTTTGAAATGGAGTCTCACTCTGTCGCCCAAGCTGGAGTACAGTGGCGTGATCTGGGCTCACTGCAACCATTGCCCCCCAAGTTCAAGCGATTCTCCTGCCTCAGCCTCCCGAGTAGTTGGGATTACAACTGCCACCATGCCTGGCTAATTTTTTTTTTTTTGTATTTTTAGTAGAGACAGAGTTTCACCATCTTGGCCAGGCTGGTCTTGAACTCCTGACCTCGTGATCCACCCACCTCGGCCTCCCAAAGTGCTGGGATTACAGGAGTGAGCCACCATGCCCGGCCAACCCACAGTTCTATCACCAGGATCTTGGCTTATTCCTCAACACCAAATCCCTTCCTTCGCGGGTCCCACTCCAGTGAGCAAGAATTGGCTCCTGTGGTGGTGCCCCGTTCTTTCAG
Source organism: Rhinopithecus bieti (assembly GCF_001698545.2). NCBI lineage: Eukaryota > Metazoa > Chordata > Mammalia > Primates > Cercopithecidae > Rhinopithecus > Rhinopithecus bieti. The sequence continues at coordinate 1,351,237 of NW_016811454.1, read as the reverse complement.
GCCTGGGATCTCGCTCTGCCCTCTCACTCACTCCTTCTGGTGACTGACTCTCCCCAGTGTCAGATCCTTGCCAGCTTAGTCTAAAACTTTGTCTTTTCTGTGTACTAGGACATCCTTACCTTCCAGGTGCCTATGATCTGTTCCTTTAGGCTATTAGCAATTCAGAAGCCATATGGCCTATGGGGTGGTCTGAATCACCTTATAAAACCCTAAACAGAATCTCATTCCCCAAAAAAAGAAAAGCCCATGGAAGACCCCTAATAGCTTCTAACCACTATCCTCACCAAAAGTCAGGAGCCTCCCCTTCCAATGTCATTACTGCCCTGCTGGGACAGTGTGATCATCTCAAGGCCTGTTGAAGGCAACCATCTTCTTCTGCATTCTGTTGGGGAAGGGGGTTGGAGGGTGGGATAGTGGTATGTTTACATGTGTGTGCGTATGCCTTGAGGATGAGTGATCTATCTGAACAGAACACCTTCAAACAGAAAGCCCTGCACCAGAGAGGTTCTAATCTTCCAGGAAGCAGATGAATACATTAGATTTAAGGTGTAGTTCAGGCTTGGAGAAAAAGCTTCAAGAACAGCTGGTTGATGCTCACCTGAATCTTTTATGGGAAACAGGTGCTTAGGAAATCCCCTAAGAATTACAGCAGATGTTTTTGTGTGATGGTGATGGTGAGGCGTAGGGATAGAGTGGAGAAAAGAGAGATGGCAGAACTTAGCAACTGTCCTACTGAGTCCTTGAGTGGACACAATTAACTTTTGAAGACATACTCTTGTTTACCTATTATACTATGTTTGGCTATTGCTTTACAGTTTTCAGTTACTTCCCGATCTAAGTAAGTTTCCAGACCTCATTTAGACCTTTCCAAATATCTAGAGACTAAATGTATTCATTTCCTAGGGCTGCAGTAACAAAGCACCAGAAACTGCTTGGCCTAAGACAACAGAAATGTATTGTCTCACAGTCTGGAGGCTAAGTCTGAAATCAAGGTTATTTCCTTCTGAGGGCTATCCTGGAAAATCTTTTCCATGCCTCTTGCCTAGCTTCTTGTGGTTTGCTGGCAAACATTGGCTTTCCTTGGCCTGTACACGTGTTACACTGATCTCTGCCTACATCTTCACATAGCATTCTCCCTGTGTGACTCTGTGTCTAAATTTCCCCTTTATATAAAGACAGCAGTCATTTTGGATTAGGGCCCACCCTTACCTCATTCTATTTTCTATTCTATTGCCTCTGTAAAGACCCCATTTCTCTCTCTCTTTTTTAAATTTTTACATATTTTTTTATTTTCTATTTTTTTAGACAGGGTTTCGCTCTTGTTGCCTAAGCTGGAGTGCAGTGGCATGATCTCGGCTCACTGCAACCTCCATCTCCTGGGTTCAAGTGATTCTCCTGTCTCAGCCTCCTGAGTAGCTGGGACTACAGGTGTGTGCCACCACATCTGGCTAATTTTTATATTTTTAGTAGAGACGGGGTTTCACTATATTGGCCACGCTGGTCTCGAACTCCTGACCTCGTGATCTGGCTGCCTCAGCCTCCCAAAGTGCTGGGATTACAGGCATGAGCCACTGTGCCCAACCTATAAGGTCACAGTCTGAGGTAATGGGGGTTAGGACTTCAACATCTTTTTTTGGTGGGGGAGGAGGGTTACCATACAACCCATAAGACTAACTCAGGAGTGGCAACCACCATTTTTGAATCCTGATCACTCATTCATTCAGTCAATACTTGGTGTGCTCACATTGTTCAGGCACTACTCTACCTGACTGAGATACTTCACTAAATAAGACAACTATTTCTTCCCTCTTAGATTTTATATTTACCAGGTAGGGATAGATAGTAAAAAAAAGTAATTAAAATTACATAGTATATTAAAATACAGTAAGTGCTATAGAAAGATGAAAAAATTGAACAGGATAAAGGGAATAGAAGGTGGTTTTAACTTTCTTTCTTTCTTTTCTTTAAGACAGAGTCTTGCTCTGTTGCCTAGGCTGGAGTGCAGTGGCATGATCTCGACTCACTGCAGCCTTCGCATCCTGGGTTCCAGTGATTCTCCTGCCTCGGCCTCCAAGTAGCTGAGATTACAGGCATGAGCCACCACAGCCAGCTAATTTTCATATTTTTAGTACAGATGGGGTTTCACCATGTTGGCCAGGCTGGTCTCAAACTGCTGACTTCAAGTGATCTGCCTATCTCAGCATCCCAAATGCTAGGATTACAGGCTTGAGCCACTGCACCCAGCCTGGTTTTAATTTTCAATATGGTGGTCTGAGAAGGACTCATTGAGAAAATAACAGCAAAGGCTTGATGGAGGTGAGGGAATTAGTCTTGGATATTTCCAGCAAGAGTGTTCCAGGCACTCTTGCTATGGCAGAAGTGTGTCTAACATATTCTAGAAGCAATAAGGATGCCAGTCTGTCTAGGATAGAATGAGAAAACCAAGCAAGAGGAAGACGAGAAGGAAAAAATTCAACAAGAATGTAGGAGGTTACATCATATAGATATGCTTGTCAGCCTTTGAAGGATTTTGCAAAGGGAAAAGCAATCTGATTTTTATTATAGAAAGATCCCTCTTTCCGCTCTGTTGAGGATAGACTGTTAGGTACAATGGTGGGGCAAACAAGTAAGAAATAGGCAGACCAGATGGAAAATTATTGCAATAATCCTGGCCAGAGATGACAGTGGCTTGGAATAGGTGGTAGCAGTGAAGGTGATGGGAAATGATTAGATTCTAGGTATATTTTGAAGAGAGAACCAACAGTTTTCTTGAAGTCAAATATAACCCCAGACATTGGAGCCTTCTGTACCAGAGTCCAAGGACTTCTACATCCCCTTTCCTCCTCTTCTCGTGGAGTAGAATATAGATGCAGTGATGAGCCACCTTGCACCATATAAATGAAGAAAACATGGTTTTTCATTAATAGAAGTTTGGGCCCCTGGGTGACCTCATGGAACAGAGCTGCCCTACTTTTCTGGGCCACTTCCTTTGGATTACTAAGTGAAAATATTCTCCTGGAATCCTTTTGGGCTATTTATTTTTGTCTTACAAAACTGAGTGGGTCTGTGGAATGGGCTT
>NW_016811454.1:1331929-1348043 GCF_001698545.2 Rhinopithecus bieti | reverse complement strand
TTTTTTTTAACGGGGTCTCATACTGTCACCCAGGCTGGAGTACAGTGGCACGATCTCGGCTCACTGCAAGCTCCGCCTCCCGGGTTCACTCCATTCTCCTGTCTCAGCCTCCCGAGTAGCTGGGACTACAGGTGCCCACTACCACGCCCACCTAATTTTTTATATTTTTAGTAGAGACAGGGTTTCACTGTGTAAGCTAGGATGGTCTCAATCTCCTGACCTCGTGATCCGCCCATCTCAGCCTCCCAAAGTGCTGGGATTACAGGCCTTAGCCACCGCACCCGGCTGGAATGGGCTTTTGTTAAAGCAGCTGAACCTGTATCCTAACTAATATAACTTCTCTAGGCCCTACCTTTGAGCACTGTGGTTGGAGCCCTGGCAGTGCTCACCTCCTGTGACAAGATGTTATAAGAAGTCTTCTGGCCGGGCGCGGTGGCTCAAGCCTGTAATCCCAGCACTTTGGGAGACCGAGACGGGCAGATCACGAGGTCAGGAGATCAAGACCATCCTGGCTAACATGGTGAAACCCCGTCTCTACTAAAAATACAAAAAACTAGCCGGGCGACCTGGCGGGCGCCTGTAGTCCCAGCTACTCGGGAGGCTGAGGCAGGAGAATGGTGTGAACCTGGGTGACAGAGCGAGACTCCGTCTCAAAAAAAAAAAAAAAAAAAAAAAAAAGTCTTCGAGGTAGGAGCTATTTCTCACAATGGTTATGGCTTTAGAAGCTCACTGGAGGAGGCAGAGGGGAGCTTCCTTTAGAGGGGACAGAAAGGGAAAGCAGCTGGCCTTAGGAGGAGGAACTCTTACCCCAGCAATGGTTAGGGAGGTATTTAGGAAATCCCCTTTTTAGCCATGAAGACTTAACATGAAGGAGGTTTTGCAGTTGACTATGGTGGGTTAAAGAGGTGCTGCTGGTAAGACTCTGCTGCCTTTTTTTCTGCTGCCTTTTTTTTTTTTTTTTTAAAGACAGGGGTTTTGCTCTGTCACCCAGACTGGAGAGCAGTGGCAGAATCATAGCTCACTAGGCAGTAACCCAGTTACCCTGATTAGAGAATGAAGTAGGCCAGGCACAGGGGCCCACACCTGTAATCCCAGCACTTTTGGAGGCTGAGGCAAGGGCACTGCTTGAGCCCAGGAGTTCAAGACCAGCCTGGGCAACACAGTGAAGACCCTGCCTCTATGAAAATAAGAATACATTTTTTTCCAGAAAAGAGAATGAAGGCCAAGCCTGGTGGCTCATGCCTGTAATCTCAGCACTTTGGGAGGCCAAGACGGGCAGATCACTTGAAGTCAGGAGTTCGAGACCAGGTTGGCCAACATGGCAAAACCCCGTCTCTACTAAAAACACAAAAATTAGCCAGGTGCAGTAAGGCGGAGGTTGCAGTGAGCTGAGATCACACCACGGCACTCCAGTCTGTCAACAGAATGAGACTCCATCTCAAAAAATAAAAAAAAAAAAAAGAATGAAGTAGAAGTGGGTGAGGTGTCTGCTAAGTTATACTTTGAACTAGAAACATGGTTGAGTGCAACTTTGGGGCAGAGCACAGCTTACAGGTAGGAATTGACAGACCCAATCTGTGGAGATTAGAGGGTGAAAATGAACTGTGTAATAATGCGATCTCAAAGGAATATCGGTGCTTTCAAAGGAAAAATGTGTTTACAAAGAAAGCTTACTACCTTGAGCATTTCTGCCAACTTAAATTTAAGGGCCTATAGAGATGTTTCTTTAAATTATTAAAAAGTGGTATTACACTGTATAATCAATCATGTCGTGTTGTAGTTCCCTGTTTATTTTTGGTGGGATAAGAGAGAAAGGACAAAAGAGACACAAAAGAAAATGGGGACATATTTCCTCAATTTAGCCGTGTGAAGATATACATATATACATGCACACACATATACATATGCATATATACAAATAGTTTTTGAGGGCTGATGGGAGGATGTGAATGAAGGATCAGAGGTAAATAGGAGGGATGTCTGGGTGATAGAAAGAAGCTGTGGTGGGCAGTAATCAGAAATGAAGACACATAGTAGGTGGATATTAGGTCTCTTTTTTTTTTTTTATTTTTGAGACAGAGTCTCTTTCTGTCATTCAGGCTGGAGTGGAGTGGTGCAGTCTCGGCTCACTGCAACCTCCACCTCCCAGATTTAAGCAATTCTCACTCGAGAATCAAGTGTGAAAATCAAGTGATTTTTGTGCCTCAGCCTCCCAAGTAGCTGGGATTACAGGCATGTGCCACCACACCTGGCTAATTTTTGTATTTTTAGTAGAGACAGGGTTTTGCCATGTTGGACAGGCTGGCCTTGAACTCCTGACCTCAAGTGCTCCACCCCCTTTGACCTCCCAAAGTGCTGGGATTACAGGTGCGAGCCACCACACCCGGCAGCATTAGGTCTTTAAATCCAGGTTTAAAATAAAGAGGATCATTAAACAGGCAGGATCAAGTGGTCTTGGTGGGCAGTGACTTTCCATTGAGATGTCCATGTAGTTTTCTCAGTTTGGAAGAGCACAATAACAATGCCAGGATGAGGCTTTTCAACTTGACAGAAAAGAGGAAATAGCTACTGTATTTGTCTTAAACCATAGTTGCTGCTGAAAGGCACATAAATAATTCTGACTGAAATAAAGACTAATAAAGGTCTCTATGATCATGAAAAGTTTGTGTAGCCACTTAACCACCAAGGTGTACTGTGAACAGGGATATATGTAGGGCCACCCAAGTCTATTAGAAGTGTGTGAAAAATGCTTGGTGTGAAGCAAAGTTCAGAGAACCTCCATAAAGTCTCTGGTTTAAGTTCCATAGAAAGTGAAGGGACATATTTACTGCAGGGATTCAGCTGCTTCGAGGACCCACGTTATCACATTCCTGGGTTACTTCTACCTAGATATTCAAATGGCAAATCGTGTGCTTGTGGAGTATAGAACTACCTACTGAATTAAACAATCTGGTGTCTGATCTATTCAGATTTAATAGATGGCAAAGCTGAAACTCTTTTCTAAATAAATAAATTTTACTGCAAGAGGTCTGGCAGAAAGTGTAATAATAAACAGTCTATAAAATCCAGATGATTTTGGGGAAGGACACCTGGTAGGAGTGTGTAACATTAAACTTTTAAGTGTGGCTTTAAACAAGGCTTGGCTGTAGAGGGAAACATTTTGTTCATCTACCTTGACAAAACACAAAGATTCCTTCTGGCAGAACATTTGGTGAATGAAGAGAGGTTTAATTTTGTTCTGTATTGTTGAGTTAGATGGGTTTTCATGGACCACTGCAAAAAACGTACACCTCACAGAATCTTAAGGCAGTTTAGGCTCTAAGCTGCTTTGAACAGAGAGAAGGACTTGATATTGTGAACTTTGTCTATGTAGGTTGCCTGTGTAGGGTTCTCCACACACTCTGGTAAAAAGAACTCAAGCTCTGAGTATGTCTCCTGTTAACACCACAGCGGCCATTGGGGGAACATGTATTTTGCTTCTGACTAGATAACAGGAAGGAATAGAAAAGGCAGGGAGCAGTGGCTCACGCCCATAATCCCAGCACTTTGAGAGGCTGAGGCAGGCGGATCACTTGAGTCAGGAGTTCAAGACCAGCCTGGCCAACATGGTGAAACCCTGTCTCTACTAAAGATACAAAAATTAGCCAGGTGTGGTGGTGTGTGCCTGTCCCAGCTACTCAGGAGACTGAGGGAGGAGAATTTCTTGAACTCAGGAGGTGGAGGTTGCAGTGAGCCAAGATGGTGCCACTGCACTCCAGCCTGGGCAATAGAGTGAGACTTCATTTAAAAAAAAAGAAAAAAAAGAATGAATAGAAAGAATTGATGGACTCAAGAGAGAAATTCTCCAGTGAAAACCATAGATCCATGACCTATCAAACATATGGTCAGCAAGCTATTTTTCAAGGGCTGTCTTCTTAGGGAAGAAAAATTTTTTGAAACATGTATATGTGTGTTTTGCCCTGGGGAGGTGGTATTTGGGACATTGCTGAGTATTTTCCACTGTCAAACATAAACTATACTACACCCCAGAATGTACTCAAGATGTTTGGCATCAGTAGAGTATTTTGTTGCCATTCAGATGAACGATCTCTGCTTGGAAGGCGTTGAGGCACAACAACATTTTAAAAAGAGACCCTGTTTATTCACCCAAGGGAAGGAAAGGGAGGTTAGACGGAAATTGAAGGTTGGGTGGTGATATTGTCGCTGCTGCCAGTTGGGAGGTGGTAGAATAACCCTCACACCCCAAACCCTGGCATAGCTTATCCTGTAATAGAGACGCAGCTTGCCTAGCTGTAGCTCCTGTGTCATTTATTACTTAATGCCAGGCGTTAAGACAAATGACAATATTCTTTGGTATATTAGGAAGAATGAAAGTATTTTGATTTGGCTCGAGAAGGGATAACATCAATGGGAGTGTTCTGATGACAAAGGCCTTTGAATGTCATGCTTAAGGGTTTGGATTTTATTCCATTGCTCCCAAAGCACGTAAAAATGTTTGTAGCAGGGAGCGACGTGACAGAATATTTGTTTTTGTAAAGATCATCTGGTAGCAGTTTGCAAGATGGTTTGGAAAAGAATTTGAATGGAAGTAAGACAATCATTCAGGAGCCTATTACCACAATGGAAGTCAAAGATGGAAGGGGCTTACACAGTGAGAGAATTGAGATGAGGGAGATGTATTTGAAAGACACTGATTTGAGAAATGAATAGAATCTTTCAGGAAGCTTAGATGAATTGCGAATAATCTTCACAATAACGTTTTTCTTGAGTTGGCATTGAAAACCTTGAACAGAAAAGCGAGCTAATTTTAGGCATACAAATGTTTTATCAGTTTTAAAGGCAGTGAGATTAGGAGGGAGAAAGTTTTTCCTTTTCAAAGAATAATTGAATCAAATGGAAATTAATAATACTTATTTTCATGATGCTGGGATCGAATTCTTGTCATAAAAGGCATTTGCAGCCTCATCCGCGTGTCAGCCCCCATGCTTCACTTTGACAGTTTGAAAAAGAGAACACAGCACATGTACGGGAAGTCAACGCCCACTTATGTACCTGTTGTTTTAATGCTCCACCCAGAAATTAGTGTTCTAACTTGTACAATCTGTATGGCTCTGTTGATTGCTGGGGGTGAATGATTATCCTTAGGTTATGAAGAAACTTTTAGGCTTAATTCCTTTGCAAGACTTTAAGATCATTAACACACATGTATAATGTAAATATCAGGCACTATCACAGTCTATGGGTTGTAGAATTAGACTGCCCGCTCTCAAATCCCAGTTCTTCCTGTTTCTGGCTGTGGGATCATGGACAAATCACCTGCTACCAAGAAACCTGTTTCCTCCCTTGTAAAATGGGAATAGTAATAGCACCTAACTCATAGGGTTGCCGTAATGATCACATGAGGAAATCCTTAAAAAGTGGTTAGCTCAGTGCCTGGCACACAAAGCATGCTCAATAATTGTAGGTATTGATCATTATCTACAAGATTTAGCTTAGGACTTTTAAAAGCAGTGGAGAATAAAAGGGAAGGAGAGAGAGAGAGTGGGACTTCTTTGAGTTACTTAATGAAAAGGGTGAGAAGATAGTATACTATTTTATATCAGGGACTTGAACATTCTTGGATTTTGGTATGCATGGGAGGTCCTGAAATGAGTCTCCTGTGGATACTGAAGGATAACTGTACTAATTTGGAAATTTCTATATATGATCAAGACTTTCAAACATTACATTGTTACATTGTGATTCTTTCTAAGACTTGAGATAAAGTCTGGGAAGAAGTTACCATTTGTTTCGGTTTATAAACTAGGAAAAAAAAAACCTATGCACATCATCCCATATACTTTAAATCCTCTTTAGATTACTCATAGCACCTAATACAGTATAAATGCTATGAAATAGTTGTTGTATTGTTTAGGGAATGACAATAAGAAAAGAAAAGCCTGGGCATGTTTAGTACAGATACAGCCATTGATTTTTTTTTCTTCTGAATATTTTTGATCTGTGAACTTACAGATACGGAGGGCCAACTGTGTTTTCTTCTTTTTTGAGACCAAGTCTTGCTCTGTCACCCAGGCTGGAGTGCAATGGCACAATCTTGACCCATTGCAACCTCCACCTCCTGGGTTCAAATGATTCTCTTGCCTCAGCCTCCCGAGTAGCTAGGATTACAGGTGTCTGCCACCATGCCCAGTTAGCTTTTATATTTTTAATAGAGACGGGGTTTCACCATGTTGGCCAGGCTGGGCTTGAACTCCTCACCTTAGGTGATCCACCTGGCTCAGCTTTTCAAGGTACTGGCATTACTGGTGTGAGCCACCACACCTGGCCCCAGCTGTGTTTTCTTAAAAAGAGATCTGTGTGTACAAGTCACTTTTTATCAGGAAGAATATGGGCACTGAATTTGGAAACCTTGATGACACTGAACTTCTGTAACTTTACATTTGTAGGGCATGTGACTGGACAACTGTTAGAGATCTGAAATGTTTAGCTTATGTTGCAGGTATGTTCATCCATATAAACAGTCAGAACTAAAGCTTTCATCCTCTTTTGTGTCTTCTGGGCAATGTTATGTATCGTAACATAACAAAGAACTGATTTTGGAAGCGAGTATCATGGCAGGGTACCTACCAGATTATAAAACTTCTCATAAATAGATATTACCCATGGTTTAAAAATTTTTTAAAGGCTAAAAGTGACTATGTCTGAGACTAGAATATTTAATCATGACCTGAAATCTCTGCAGGCCAAGACAGACTTCCGAAAAGCCCAGGAAACATGGTGGAAATTTGTATTCCTGTATCTCTGCCTTCTATTTCATTATTATTTGGCACTGAAGCTGTTTTGGTTCTCAATCACACACTGTCAGTGACATTTATAGCAGTCCAGGGAGAATATCCGGTTTAGGGTGGAAACTGAATTGGTGGTCAATGTATTCTTATTTTAATTTACATCAAGATACTTCCTCTCTTAAAGAAAGAAAAGGCTTTCTCCTAAAGGGGAGGGAACAGTAATCAGGGAACTTGCAGGATATATTGAGATTGCAGCCACTTCACAAAACAATACTATTCATTATCCAAAGAGGTAATACGTGAACTCAGTGAAGGGGAGGGAAGGGAAACTTGTTTTTGTAGCAACAGTAATGCTGTTTCAACACAGCAGCAAAAGGAGGGGGAGGAGGACAATTCTAGAACTTCCTTTCATTCGTACAGATTATGCTTGAAAATATTTTTGCCTTTTTTTCTCCTAGGAGGAAATACAAAGGAGTATAGGATAAAATGTAGATATAAAAGATAAAGCACAGGTTAAAAGACTTGCTCGTTGATCACAACTAATCAATGGGGGTGCCAGATTCATTATTGTGATGATTTAATGGTTTAAGATATTTGTTATAGGCTTTTTTTTTTTTTTGGAGACAGAATTTCGTTCTGTTACCCAGGCTGGAGTGCAGTGGCGTGATATGGCTCACTGCAACCTCCACCTCCCAGGTTCAAGCAGTTCTCATGCCTCAGTCTCCCAAGTAGCCACACCCGGCTAATTTTTGTATTTTTAGTAGAGATAGGGTTTCGCCATGTCGGCCAGGCTGATCTTGAACGCCTGGCGTCAAGTGATGTGCCTGCCTCAGGCTCCCAAAGTGTTGGGATTACAGGCATGAGCCACTACACTGGGCCATCATAGACATTTTTTTTTTTCTTTGAGACAGAGTCTCGCTCTGTTGCCCAGGCTGGAGTGCAGTGGCACAATCTCGGCTCACTGCAAGCTCCACCTCCTGGGTTCACACCATTCTCCTGCCTCAGCCTCCCGAGTAGTTGGGACTACAGGTGCCCACCACCACGCCCGGCTAATTTTTTTTGTAGTTTTAGTAGAGACGGGGTTTCACCATGTTAGCCAGGATGGTCTCAATCTCCTGACCTTGTGATCCGCCCGCCTTGGCCTCCCAAAGTGCTGGGATTACAGGCATGAGCCACCATGCCCAGTCCATCATAGACATTTTAAATTATTTTATGGTAATGAAAACAAAGCTAGTAACTGCAACACTCTTTTTTCTCATGGCCAATCTATATTTGGAACAGTTTGTTGAGTTCTGCAAAACAGACATTGGAGAGACCATTGGAAAACAAAAGCAGTGCAAAAGAAAGAACTCTGGAGGGTTATGGAGGGGACTTGAAATTAGTCTTTGTTGGAATGCTTAAGGAACCAGTGAGAAAGGAAGACTTAAGCAGTTTGATGACTATCTTCAGATACTTGAAGATGCCAGGGCAGAAAATGTTGGCATAATAGTCAAGAAAATTTTGGCTTAAGAGAAGCAAGAAGTTACATCTGTTTAATATCGAGAAAGTTAAAAGTCTACCAAGCAAGCAAGCAAGCAGAATGCATTGCATTGGGTGGGCACTAAGGGAGTTTGATCACAGCCTGGATACTGTTGGCTGGGGATACTCCAGAAGGCACTGACTCATGCACTAAGCAGCTTTTCACATCATCCTTCAAGGGCAAGACTCTATGATAATGGATATCATTTTTGAGCTCTTATTCTCTTTTTTTTTTTTTTTTTTTTTGAGATGGAGTCTCACTCTGTCACCGGGGCTGGAGTGCAGTGGCCGGATCTCAGCTCACTGCAAGCTCCGCCTCCCGGGTTCATGCCATTCTCCTGCCTCAGCCTCCGAGTAGCTGGGACTACAGGCGCCCGCCACCTCGCCCGGCTAGTTTTTTGTATTTTTTAGTAGAGACGGGGTTTCACAGTGTTAGCTAGGATGGTCTCGATCTCCTGACCTCGTGATCCACCCGTCTCGGCCTCCCAAAGTGCTGGGACTACAGGCTTGAGCCACCGCGCCCGGCAAGCTCTTATTCTCTATTTAAAGATGAGGAAGCTGAAGATCAAGAAAATTAAAAAATTTGTAAAAACTATTCAGAGGCCAGGTGCGGTGGTTCACGCCTGTAATCCCAGGAGGGGATTTGGGAGGGGATTTGGGAGGCTGAGGCGGGTGGATCACCTGAGGTCGGGAGTTCAAGACCAGCCTGACCAACATAGAGAAACTCCGTCTCTACTAAAAATATAAAATTAGCTGGGAGTAGTGACGCATGTCCATAATCCCAGCTTCTAAGGAGGCTGAGGCAGAAGAATCGCTTGAACCGGGGAGGTGGAGGTTGCAGTGAGCCGAGATCACGCCATTGCACTCCAGCCTGGGCAACAGGAATGATACTCCATCTCAAAAACAAAGAAACAAACAAAACCCCAAAAACTATTCAGTGGCATGTTTAGCATTCTTGTCTAAATTGGTAAATGCCTATGTTCTTAACTACCAGGCATTTGGGGCACAAGAATCCTTCTTCAAAAGTGCTTAAACCAGGCTGGGTGCAGTGGCTCATGCCTGTAATCCCTGCACTTTGGGAGGCCAAGGCAGGTGGATCACGAGGTCAGGAGATCGAGACCATCCTGGTTAACAGGGTGAAACCCTGTCTCTACTAAAAATACAAAAAAATTAGCCAGGTGTGGTGGCAGGCACCTGTAGTCCCAGCTACTTGGGAGGCTGAGGCAGGAGAATGGCATGAACTGGGAGGCGGAGCTTGCAGTGAGCTGAGATCGCACCACTGTACTCCAGCCTGGGCGACAGAGTGAGGCTCCGTCTCCAAAAAAAAAAAAAAAAAGTGCTTAAAACCAGGCCGGGTGTGGTGGCTCATGCCTGTAATCCCAGCACTTCGGGAGGCATCACTTGAGCTCATGAGTTTGAGACCAGCCTGGCAAACACAGTGAAACCCTATCTTTACTAAAAATACAAAAATTAGCCAAGGGTGGTGGCACACGCCTGTAATCCCAGCTACTTGGAGGTTGAGGCAGGAGAATCGTTGGAACCCTGGAGATGCAGGTTGCAGTAAGCCAAGATCACACCACTGCATTCCAGTCTAGGTGACAGAGTGAGACTCTGTCTCAAAAAAATAAAATAAAAAATAAATAAATAAATAAATAGTGTTTAAACCAGGAAAGAGCGATGCTGAATTTTAGAGAATAAACCTACATTCCTTTTCTAGAACTGCACCTGTGGCTGAATGAAAAAACAAAACAAAACACAAAATAAACCATTCCTCCCTGCAGAGGATGACTTGATAGGAGGAAGCCCAGAATGATGCATGGAAAAGAAAGCGACTTTGGTTCTTTCTTAGACTTTTCCTCATCACTCCCCTCTTCTCATCTCCACCTCCAGACCCAGTGGAATAGCCAGTTTGTAAGAACAGTTTTTAATTTTGAGCTTTTATCATAGCTTTATTTTAGTACTATGTCAGAAGTCCACATTTGCCCAGGGTCTGCTCTGTTCCTTGGGCTCGTTCTGATTCTGTTGTTAAAGTCACTGCAGGATGACTTTACAAGAACCAAATTGCCAGACATAAACCAACTCTCATCCAGCCTCTGGAAGCTGGATTCTGAGGAATAAATGAAGAGAGGACACTCAGGCAAATGCATATTCTTTTTTTGTTTTTAGACCGAGTCTTGCTCTGTCTCCCTGGCTGGAGTGCAGTGGCGTGATCTCGGCCCACTGCAACCTCCGCCTCCTAGATTCAAGCAATTTCTCCTGCCTCAGCCTCCCAAGTAGCTGGGACTACAGGCATGCACCACCACACCCAGCTAATTTTTGTATTTTTGGTAGAGACGGGGTTTCACCATATTGGCCAGGCTGGTCTCAATCTCTTGACCTCATGATCCGCTGGCCTCGGCCTCCCAAAGTGCTGGGATTACAGGCGTGAGCTACTGTGCCCAGCCCAAATGCATATTCTTTACTGCTCCAGAGCTGGTTAAGTCCCCAATGCCCTTTCAGCCTCTCTTGGTGACCTGTAGGACTCCTATGTAAACCTGTAGGATTGCATTTGTCCAAGGGCCTGTCCTTTCCTCTGGGACCCAGTGTGATTGCTTTTAGGTTTTTTCCTTCCAGGTTTTCTAAGGGAAAAGGTACGTTCAGATGGTGCAAATCCAGGTGCTCGTTAACACTTTAGGCACAGGACATGGATGAGAGAGAAGAAAATCAAACACGGAAAGAAAAATTTTAACCCAGTATCTTGCTCTAATCAAAGCCCTCCAACTAAACCCCTTTGTAGGATTCTGGGGATTCCATTCTGTGCTCTGCCTAGCAGTGCTCTTGAACGCAATGGGGTTCATTATGGGAGCAGTGCCCTGTAGAGGTTATGACCCACTGTCACATCTTGAGTCTCCCCTTTACTCTTCAGTTTCATTTAAAAAATTTCATTGTAATTAAAAAAGTTTTTTGTAGAAATGGGGTCTTGCTATGTTGCCCAGGCTGGTCTAGAACTCCTGGGCTCAAGCAATCCTTCCATCTCGGCCTCCCAAAGTGCTGGGATTACAGGTGTGAGCCACCATGCTCAACCCAGTCTCAGTTTCTTTTTGTAGTTTTACCCTCAAAACTGCCATCACTTTTTTATTAAAACAAATGAGAGCCATTTTCTCTCAATACACTATTGTGCACAAAGGTTTGTGATCTATCTCCGAACACGTGGACAGCTCGCTCTACACATCCAGGGATTCCAGCCAGTGGAATATTTTCCATGTTGGTTTTCCCCCTTGATCCACCCAAAAGTTCAGATTGTATGATAGATGGCTGAGATTAGAGTGAGACAGGTGAAGCTGGGTTATGGGAGAGCAGGGTAGGACCTTGTCTTTGTTTAAAAATTTGGTATTTTGTTAATCATGGATTATTTTCCGTTAATTTTAATTACTGAGGCTTTTGGTACCCTGTTAAATTTTGCCTCAATTGCCTGATCCTAGTTCTGACCTGCCATAATGCTTGATCCTATTTAAGTCCATGGATATTAGGCAGTCCTGTGTGTTGAAAAAGCATTGGAACTTGGGAAAGATGCTTCTAAAATGTAGCTCTGAATATCACTAGCTATGTAACTTTGGGTGGGTCAGTGGCCCAGTTGGGACCCCAGGTGTCTCATGTGGAAAATACAGGTGACATCTAATTCTAAACTTTTATGATTCTGCCCCTGGTGTTTCCTAACTGAGAAGCTCAAAGATGGCAGCACCATATATTCTAGCTCTTGTATTACTCTCTATTCCTCAAACAAGCACCAAATCCAGTCCCTTGCACAGAGTGGACATTCAAACAACGTCTTCCAGTAAATGGTTTTTTGCACATTGGAACAAAAATATAGATCAAGGTCCAAACCAAAAGCCTACACAAATTAAAACATTCTGCAAATGAAAACAAAACTTTCCCAAACAAGACTATTGTACCTCCCTCATTTCTCCCACAGAAAAGAACCAACTGAAACCATTAGTGTTTCTGATTCGTTAAAGTATGGCAAAGTCTTACTGCTTCCCCCGCCCCAGGAAATATTCTCTTCCAATATTTCAGGTTTTGAGTGAAGCAGACTTACATAATCATCCTGCCCTTGGGGATTTCTGTCCATCTAAAGATGCTAGAACCACCCTAATGAGTCACAGTTCATAAAATGTAACATCTGTGAGAGAAGGTTATAAACATCAGCAGTGCCCAGAACAGCTGTAGAATTTTAGAAGAAACAGAATTTCCACTTCCCAACTAGTTCTTCATATTTCAGTTCGCATAACTAGAAAGCAGGGAGAGAGAGCATTTGTGCATATAGCCTAAACCCCCTTTTCTTTTCTCCTCTTTTTTCCTTGAGAGAGAGAGAGACTGTGTGCAATGCCTCACACCTGTAATCCCAGCACTTTGGGAGGCCCAGGTGGGTAGATTACTTGAGGCCAGGAGTTCGAGACCAGCCTGGCCAACATGGTAAAACCCCATCTCCACTAAAAATACAAAAAATTAGCTGGGCGTGGTGGCACATGCCTATAATCCCAGCTACTCGGAGGCTGAGGCAGCAGAATTGCTTGAACCTCAGAGGTGGAAGTTGTAGTTAGCCAAGATTGCACTACTGCACTCCAGCCTGGGCAACAGAGTGAGATTCTCATTTAAAGAAAGAGAGAGAAAGGAGAGAGAGAGAGAGAGAGCATGAGTGCGAGCACATGCGCAAGAGTGCTGGGAGGGAAAGAGGCAAAGAAAGAGGGATGGGAAAAGATCCTGGTTCAGTGGTAAAATACATGACCTTAAAATAGAAAACATATTTTAAGAGCTCTTTTCTTTATTCTTAGCCTATTTTGTATTATGGCTTATTTATTTATTTATTTATTTTTGAGATGGAGCCTCTCGCTGTGTCCCCAGGCTGGAGTGCAGTGGCTCAATCTCAGCTCACTGCAACCTCTGCCTCCCGGGTTCAAGCAATTCTCCTGCCTCACCCTCCCAAGTAGCCAGGACCAGCTGGCACCCGCCACCACACCTAGCTAATTTTTGTATTTTTAGTAGAGATGGGGTTTTGCCATGTTGGCCAGGCTGGTTTCAGGTGATCCACCTCCTGCGGCCTCCCAAAGTGCTGGGATTACAGGCGTGAGCCACCGTGCCTGGCCCTATGACATCTTTTCCACATACCTATTCTCTAACCAGTGGTAGAAATGAGAGGGCAAGAACCACTTTAGAGAGACCTCTTGACATATTATAAATTGCTTCTGGACATGAAGAATATATACCAATAGCTGTATAGTAAGTCATTTTAATTTACTTAATCTTTCTTTCATAGTTGATATTAATCACCTTGTCCCAGAAACAAAGGTCTTGTACTTGAGGGGAAAAAAAGTGACCTTCTAAAGGCCATTAAGAATGGTGGGTCATAGAAAGGATGGATATAGGCACATATCTGCACTGTCTATGGTCTCAATACTTTAGACAACTCAAAAGCCAAGTATATCTCCAGGTATTCAAATTCAAGAAAGTGGTCACAAAATATTTTGATACTTATACCAGTAATACAATATATCTTCACTGAAAGATAACACAAGCACTTTTCCTTTTTATGTTTCTTTTTTACTTTTATAGAGATGGTTTGTTGCTATGTTGCCCAGGCTGGACTAGAACTCCTGGCCCCAAGAGATCCTCCCTTTCAGCCTTTGGAGTAGCTGGGATTACAGGCACACACCATCATACCTAATAGGCAGTTTATTTCTGACAAGGAACTTGGAAGGAACATGGTAAAAAAACATCTGATACAAGAAAATTTTGTTTAAGAAATTCTACTTTTAGATAATTTCCTGTATCTTTTGTTCTCATCACAGATTTTCTCTAACAAGGCAAAATCAGACAAAGCATGTTTTCTCCTTTTCTTTTATTGATTGATTGATTGATTGTATTTTTTAGTTGAGACGGGGTTTCACTGTATTAGCCAGGATGGTCTCAATCTCCTGACCTTGTGATCCTCCTGCCTCGGCCTCCCAAAGTGCTGGGATTACAGGCGTGAGCCACTGCGCCCGGTCTCTTTCATTTTATTATTATTATTATTTTTTAGAGGCAAGGCCTCACTCTTTCTCCCATGTTGGAGTGTAGGGGCACAATCATAGCTAACTGCAACTTCAAACTTCTGGACTCAAGGGATCCTCCCACCGTAGCCTCCTGAGTGACTGATATGATAGGCATCCACCACCACTCCTGGCTAATTTTTGTATTTTTTGTAGCGATGGGGTTTTACAATGTTGGCCAGTCTGATCTCAAACTTCTGACCTCAAGTGATCCTCCCAAAGTGCTGGCATTATAGGTGTGAGCCACCCTGCCTGCTCAACATTCTCTTGTTAAGCAGCACCTTCACTGAACTTTATGCCAGTTGCCATGCAAAGCAAATAATCTCCAACAGGTTTTCCTAGCAGATAATGTGTCTAGGCAGCAATTGCAGGCCCTGAGTTATTTCCTTAAAATGGATTTCATAATTCTACATTAAAGAGATATGTAATATTGACTAATGGCTTATTTAGTGCCTTTTCACCATAAGAAGGAAGTAAATGTAGTGTACCCCAGCGGGGTCCCAATCAACCACTTTTCATATACATTTCCTTTGAACACGCACCATTCACCAAGGGCATCAAAATGAGTGCCCTGTGATGACCTGTTCTGTGATTTAAACATCCTAAATTTCTGCCCAAACACAACCTTTCTCTTTGACCTTGAGCTCAATGTGAGTCAACAACGGGATAAGACAACCAAAAAAAAAAAAAAGTAACTTTGCCCTTGGGCTGTCTTAATAGAATTGGGGGAGTGTTTATCCAATTCTACTTGAACTGATCAGACAGCACCTAGGGGTACTGTGTTCTTTTCTGGAAATTACAGTTTAAGAGAAACAATGATAAACTGAAATATATCCAGAGGAGAGGGAACCGGATGGAGAGAAACTGTATCATGTGAGGAGCATTGAGCAAACTGGTGGAAGCTATTTATACTGGAAAAGAAAGAGCAGGGTAACAATTTTTTCAAATGCCCAAGGGCTGGCATTTGAAAGAGGGAACTGTTCAAAGTGGCCTCAAAAAATTGAGGGACGCTAATGTTAGCTCAATGTAAGGCAGAATTTCCTAAAGATTATAGTTGTTAAAAATTTAAAAACTAAATTAAATGAATTATTTATTCAGCACCTACTATGTATTCTAGGCCCTGGAGAGAGAGTAGGACACAGAACTTATGGATCTTTCATTCTACTGTAAAGCTACGTCAGAGGGTGATACATTTCTCATACTTAGAGATGTTTAATGACGCAACCATAAAGTGAGGAGTTTTAAGCAGGAAATCAGACATTACACGTGATTGGACTTGTCGATGTCTAAAGTTCAGTCAACGCTGAAACCCTAAGGTTCTGTTAGGTTCTACTAAGTTTTTTGAAGGGATGGGGTGACATGGAGGGTAGGTAGATAAAGAGGACGGTATGAAATACATATATTTTTAATAATCTTTAGGCTGTTTGAAAAGGGGTGGAGTGAGATTGGCTAAAGATCATAGGATCACAGCCTTGGTTTTGTGTGTGTGTTTTTCCCTTTGACGGGTCTCCCTCAGTTGCCCAGACTGGAGTGCAGTGGCGCAAAAATGGTTCACTGCGGTTTCAACCTCCTGAGCTCAAGCGATTCTCCTGCTTCAGCCTCCTGGGTAGCTGGGACTGTAGGCACACCACCCCGTTCCGCACTAGCCTGGTTAAAGCTGGATGGCGTCCATAGCTATTCGCCCAGGGCGCCCGCCTCATTCGGGTGGGGATGGGGGAAGTGGGTGGTGGCAGCGGCGGGGGG
>NW_016811454.1:1328055-1331495 GCF_001698545.2 Rhinopithecus bieti | reverse complement strand
AAAATTAGCCGGGCCTAGTGGCGCATGCCTGTCATCCCAGCTACTCGGGAGGCAGAGGCAGGAGAATTGCTTGAACCCGGGAGGTAGAGGTCTGCAGTGAGCCGAGATCGCGTCCTTGTACTCCAGCATGGGCGAAAAGCGCGAGACTCCGTCTCAAAAAAAAAAAAAAAAAAAGCGCAACGCGGGTGTCTTGCACTAATTACAAATCGTATCCACAACCCACTCCCCAACTTCCACTTCCAGGGGAGGATTGGGTGCTGGAGATTGCATTAATCTCCAATGGCCAGTGGTTTAATCAATCATGACTAAGTAATGAGCCTCCGTAAAAACCAGAGCTTCCGGTTTGGTGAACACACCAAGGTCCTGGAAATGGTGGCGCGCCTAAAGGGCACGGAAGCTCCGCGCCCCTTCTCACAGACATTGTCCCGTGCATCGTTTCCATCTGGCTCTTCTTGAGTTCTGGCCCTTGTAGTAAACCTGCAGTCTTGTAAGTACGCCATTTTCCCAAGTTCTCTGACCTGATCTAGCAAACTAATGAATGTGAGGGGCGGTCGTGGGAAGCCTGATTTGTATTGTATTTTAAAACAGGTAACAACCTGGACTTGCAATTGGCTTCTGAAGTAGGGGGAGTCTTGTGTAAAGAAGCCCTTGATCTACGTGGGTCTGTGCTATCTCCAGACAGAAAAGGTTAGAACTGAGTTAATTTTTAGGACACCAGTTTATGTCCAAGCCCGGCAAGGTGGCTCATGCCCGGAATCCCAGCCAGGCGAGAGGATTGCGTGAGGCCAGGAGTTGGAGACTGATTTGGGCAACATAGCAAGACCCAGTCTCTAAAAAACATTTTTAAGAAAAAAATTTTTGAGACTAAATGTCGCTCTATTACCTAGGCTGGAGTGCAGTGGCAGGATCTCAGCTCACTGCAGACTCGACCTCCCCAGACTCAGGTGATCCTCCTACTTCAGTTTTTGCATTTTTGTAGAAACAGGGTTTCGCCATGTTGCCCAGGCTGATCTTGAACTTTTGGGCTCAAGTGATCTGCCCACCTTGGCCTCCCAAAGTGTTGGGATTACTGGCATGAGCCACCAACCTGGTCCCAAAAAATTTTTTTTAGGTTAGCTGGATGTGATCGTGCATACCTGCAGTCTCAGTCACTTGGAAGGCTGACGCAGGAGGATCACTTCAGCCTAGGAGTTTGAGGCTGTAGTGAGTTATGATCCTACCACTGTACTCCAGACTAGGCAGACCAGTCCAGACCTCACAGTCTCTAAAGGAAAAAAAAAAAAAAAAAAAAAAAAATGGGCACAGTGGCTCAGGCTTGTAATCCCAGCACTTTGGGAGGCTGGGGGGTGGGAGAATCACTTGAGGCCAGGAGTTTGAGACCAGCCTGGGCAACATGGTGAAATCTTGTCTCCACAAAAAATTAGCCAGGTGTGGTGGTGCACACCTGTAGTCTCAGCTGCTTCGGGAACTAAGGCAGGAGAATTGCTTGAGCCTAGGAAGTCGAAGCTGCAATGAGTGGAGATTGTACCACTGCACTCCAGCCTGGGTGACAGAGAGACCCTGAATAATAATTTAAAAAAAAAAAAAAGAATTAAAGAATTGCTTGGTGTGGGAAAAACTCTCTAACCTGGTGGCAGAAGTATTGAGAATATTTTGAGTGTAGAAAAAAGTTTATTTATCCCATCATATACTCAGGATATATAAACTATTACTCTAATTTTCTTTTCTATCTCGAGTCCCTTCCAATTTCCTATCTTCCCTCTATTTCCAGTGTCCTTCTAGTTCCTATGTTCTTTTTTTTTTTTTTTTAGACGGAGTCTCGCTCTGTCGCCCAGGCTGGAGTACAGTGGCCGGATCTCAGCTCACTGCAAGCTACACCTCCTGGGTTTACGCCATTCTCCTGCCTCAGCCTCCCGAGTAGCTGGGACTACAGGTGCCCGCCACCTCGCCCGGCTAGTTTTTTGTATTTTTTAGTAGAGACGGGGTTTCACAGTGTTAGCCAGGATGGTCTCGATCTCCTGACCTCGTGATCCGCCCGTCTCGGCCTCCCAAAGTGCTGGGATTACAGGCTTGAGCCACCGCGCCCGGTTCTTTTTCTTTTTTCTAGAGACAGGATCTTGCTCGGTTGCCCAGGCTAGAATATAGTGGCTTGATCATACTTAATTGCAGCCTCAACTCCTGGGCTCAAGTGATCTCGCCTCATCCTCCCAAGAAGCTGGGACTCCAGGCATGTGCCACCAAGTCCAGCTTAGTTCCTGTTTTCTTATTTGTAGATACTGCTTTGCATGTTTTTCTCAGCCCAGCATAGATACTAAATCAAATACACTGATCAAGCTTACCATATAAACGTTTTGGTACAATCAGTTCCTGTTCCTTCATCGATGATCTAGGGAACTGGGGAAGAAACCATGACTAAACCATTCTAGGTTTATTGTGAATGACAAAAGATAATATATGTTAGGGCATAGCACAGTGTCTGGATCATAGTAAGAGCTCAATAAATGTGCAATATCATTGTTATGACTTTACTTGATTCTTTCATTAGAGTGTATTATGAAATATTTCACATGACTTACATGACTTTGCTGAAACATAGCAAATTCTTGGGTTTCTAGCTAATTTAATGATCAATGGTTCTAATTAGAGAACTTATTTGTGGTTACTGGGTTTTTTTGTTGTTGTTTTTTTTTTTTGAGACAGAGTCTCGCTCTGTCACCCAGGCCAGAGTGTAGTGGCATGATCTCGGCTCACTGCAACTTCCGCCTCCAGGGTTCAAGCAATTCCTCTGCCCTCAGCCTCCTGAGTAGCGGGGATTACAGGCGTGAGCCACTGCGCCCAGTTTGCGGTTACTTTTGATGGCATTTTGGATCTGGGTTTCATCCTACGAGAAAACATCAACTGAAAGACTGCTGTGAGCCACAAAATAATGGTTTCCTCCTGTTACAGTAAAGCTACCCTGTGTTTATTCCGTCCTTGACAAAGTGGCACATTCTGATCTTGTGATAATGTTCCACCAAAGGAGTTATTTATTTTGCAGCAAAAGATTTGCATAGATTAGTTCATTTCTTGTGATAAATATCAGTACAACATAACCAGGCTACTTGCTATGATCTCACTGACCTCCTATAATCCAGCTGGCTCAAAGGAGCAATCAGTTGTTTGCCTTAGCAAGAGATACATTTTGTTTACTCTCTTAAGTTTGATGAATATATCATTTACTGATTGCTTGAGAAAAAAGTAAAAAGAAGTGGTCATCATGTGGGAAATTAGTAAACAGCATCCAGTGATTCTGAGCAGATTCCATTTACCATATCTAGAAAATAGGTCTTTATTTTCAAAAATCAGTATTTATTTAAGGCTTAAAGATGTGTGAATATTCTTGTAAATGTTCAAATAACAAGTTAAAATAGCTAAACTTTTTTTTTTTTTTTTTTTTTTTT
>NW_016811454.1:1314355-1326181 GCF_001698545.2 Rhinopithecus bieti | reverse complement strand
AAAAAAAAAAAAAGGCTTGAAGAGTGAAGACATGCTTTACTCTTCAGTGACCTTCGCTTTTTAAGGGTAATAAGATAATGCATTCTTAAATATATTGCACTGTAAAATAAAGTATATTTCATATAATATATTTAATACTCCAAGCTGAAGGGAAAAATTCAACGTGGCGATCGAAATTATTTCAAACATAAATTATATATTGTATCCCCTGGCTATCTTAACCTCTTGCTTTAAACAAGTATATTTTTAGGGCCTTGGGATATTCAGTAGTTCGTAAGCATAATGAGTTAATGTTTTTCTTTTTTATTCATAGTAATTTTAAAAGATGTAAATTATATGTCCAAGTTTTCCCACATCCAAATATTTAAGTTCCAGGGGTCCTAAGTTATATATGGACATTTTCATCCTTGAAAATTTATTCTAAAATGTATTAGTATATGTTTTTTAAGTATATGAACTCAATACTATATATCTGAATGCAAATCACATTCTTTCAAAATCTCATTGTTGTGATGCATTTAGCCCAGAGGACGTTTTCACAACTGATGTAGAAAGTTATTAAAGTATAATTGTCCTAAAAAGAGAAATTTTAAAACTATAGTATTTCAACCTTGAAAACTTTAGTATCATTTATAAGTTATTAGATTAATCTTTTTAAAATTTTGTTATTACTTTAAAAAATTTTTTTGGATACGTAGAAGGTATATATATTCATAGCATACATGAGATATTTTGATACAGGCATGCAATGTGAAATAAGCACATGATGGAGAATAAGGTGTCCATCCCCTCAAACATTTATCCTTTGAGTTACAGACAATCCAGTTACATTCTTTCCGTTATTTTAAAATATACAAGTAAGTTATTATTGACTATACTCACCCTATTGTGCTGTGAAATAGTAGGTCTTATTCATTCATTCTTTTTTTTTGTACCCATTCACCATCCCCACCCTCCCCTCCCTGAACTCCTCATGACTCTTTCCAGAGTCTGGTAACCGTCCTACTCTCTATGTCCATAAGTTCAATTTGTTTTGTTTTGTTTTGTTGTTGTTGTTGTTGTTGTTGTTGTTTTTTTTGAGACGGAGTCTCGCTCTGTCGCCCAGGCTGGAGTGCAGTGGCCGGATCTCAGCTCACTGCAAGCTCCGCCTCCCGGGTTTACGCCATTCTCCTGCCTCAGCCTCCCAAGTAGCTGGGACTACAGGCACCCGCCAACTCGCCCGGCTAGTTTTTTGTATTTTTTAGTAGAGACGGGGTTTCGCCGTGTTAGCCAGGATGGTCTCGATCTCCTGACCTCGCGATCCACCCGTCTCGGCCTCCCAAAGTGCTGGGATTACAGGCTTGAGCCACCGCGCCCGGCCTAAACTTTTTTTTTTTAACTTACTTCATTTTGGGAAATCTAACATATTTCTGAGGAAGTCTCAAAATATGACTTTTTTTCTTTCTGTTTTTGGAAACAGAGTCTGTCTCCAGGCTAGAGAGCACTAGCACGATCATAGCTCACTGCAGCCTCGAATTCCTGGGCTCAAGTTGTCCTCCCACCTCAGCCTTCCCAGTAGCTGGGACTACAGGTGTGCACCACCACACGCAGCTAATTTTTTTTTTTTTTTAATTTGGGGTAGAGACGGGGGTCTTACTATGCTGCTCATTCTGCTCTTGAACTCCTGGACTCAAGTGATCTTCTTGCCTTGGCCTCTCAAAGTGGTGGGATTTTAGGTGTGAGGTGAAAATGCCACTTTCACATAGTGTTTGGTGTATTATTATTATTATTATTTTTTTTTTTTTGAGACAGAGTTTCGCTCTTGTTGCCCAGGCTGGAGTGCACTGGCGCGATCTCGGCTCACCGCAACCTCTGCCTCCCAGGTTCAAGTGATTCTCCTGCCTCAGCCTCCCTAGTAACTGGGATTACAGGCATATGCCACCACGCCCAGCTAATTTTGTATTTTTAGTAGAGGCAGGGTTTCTCCATGTTGGTCAGGCTGGTCTCGAACTCCTGACCTCAGGTGATCCGCCTGCCTCCCAAAATGCTGGGATTACAGGCATGAGCCACTGCGCCCAGCCTGTTTGGTGTATTATAATCCTTCCTACAAGACAAGCAGTTTTCAGTGTGTGCTGAAATACACCCTTCCCCACTCAACTACCAAAAACCCAAAAGGAAGATCATGGAGAAACACCATATTTATCTATGAAATATTCCAGAACAAGGAGTCTCTCCCAGACAAGAAAGAAACCATTTCATTTTACCATCTAAATTTTTCCCAACTTGTTTGTTGTATGTAAAGA
The DNA here is from genome assembly GCF_001698545.2 of Rhinopithecus bieti. Lineage (NCBI taxonomy): Eukaryota > Metazoa > Chordata > Mammalia > Primates > Cercopithecidae > Rhinopithecus > Rhinopithecus bieti. Next base: position 1,323,899 of record NW_016811454.1, on the reverse strand, counting down.
ACTGTAATTAAGTATGCATTTATATGTGTGTGTTAATAGGGATAAAATCATTCTAAAGGTGGACGGTTTTATTTTGAATACAGTTAATAAAATGAGAGTCCCATTGGGGCACAATGACAAATGGAAAGGCCATGTTTAATGTTATCAATACAACTGGGTGATAGAATAAATAATTTATATCAACATGGCATTTTCCATATAGCAACCAAAAATTTATTTGACTAAGCTTTTATCTTCTAAGCTTACCGGTGGTTTTGGAATTAAAGAGAAAATCGCCAGCTCTTCTAAAGGGTAAGTGGTACTTTTAAATGTTACTTCCCTAAATGAACTCTTCCCTGCCTCCACAAACCTATGCCCCAGCCTAAATCAGGGCCCCTACTCTAAGCTCCTCACTTAGAGCAACTATTATTATGTATGTGGAGGCTTATTTCAAGAATGTCTGTCTCTGCCACCAGCCTGTGGTTTTGCTTACCTTCATACTCCCAGAGCCTAGCACAGTGCTTGGCAAACAGTAAGGCTCAATAGTATTTATTGAAGGAAAGACTATTCAGTAGGTTTTGATAAAGGCATTCGTGTGCCTGGGCATCTTGGCAATAACTATTTTGTCTGAGAAGACAAACGTGAACTGGAGAAGAGAATTTGAATTCTTGATTATCATCAAATCCATTAGTTCCTGTTTCAGTTCCCCCCGATCTTGTTTCTTGTGTTTTTTTTTTTTTTTTTTTTATCAAAAGCATTAAAAGAATGTTGAATACCTAGAAAAGCCAGCCCCGCTCCTGAGAGGTATGTTCAATCTGTTTAGTCACTTCCCTAGACCAGCACTTCTGACTGACAACAGGTCCCATTTCCAGGAAAAGATGATGAGATTTTTCTCTAAACTGGTATGAGGAGCAAACCAGTTTACTATAAACCATTGTCACTGTCATGTGTTGCTTATAATTTTTTTTTTTTTTTTAGACAGAGTCTCTTGCTTGTTGCTCAGACTGGAGTGCAGTAGCATGATTTCGGCTCACTGCAACCTCCGCCTCCAGGGTTCAAGCGATTCTCCTGCCTCAGCCTCCAGAGTATCTGGGACAACCAGCGTGTTCCACCCCACTTGGCTAATTTTGTATTTTTAGTAGAGATAGGATTTTGCCATGTTGGCCAGGCTGGTGTCAAACTCCTGACCTCAGGTGATCCATCTGCCTTGGCCTCCCAAAGTGCTGGGATTACAGGCGTGAGACACCATGCCCACCCTGTTGCTTATAATTAAAACCAGTTGACCTAATTCCACTCAAAGGAAGCAAGTACCAACCACATCTAATTATGCAAATAGCACTTAACACATATAGTAATACTCAGCATTTCCCGAGTGCTTGTGAAGTACAGTACAATGCTAAGCAATTCACATGCATTGTCACATTTAACTTTCACAAGAATCCTGGGAGGTACTGTTATTATTTCCACAAGGCTAAGAGAGCTTTGGCACTTAGCAAAAGTGGTGAAGACCAGACTAAACATCTGAGTCTGTCTGACCTCAGGGCCTTTATTTTTTTTTATTTTTTTGAGACGGAGTTTTGCTCTTGTTGCCCAGGCTGGAGTGCAATGGCACGATCTCGGCTCACCGCAACCTCTAGCTCCTGGGTTCCAGCAATTCGCCTGCCTCTGTCTCCCAAGTGGCTGAGATTACAGGCATTTGCCACCATGTCCAGCTAATTTTGTATTTTTAGTAGAGACAGAGTTTCTCCATGTTGGTCGGGCTGGTCTCAAACTCCTGACCTCAGGTGATCCGCCCACTTCAGCCCCTCAAAGTGCCGGGTTTACAGACGTAAACCACTGCGTCCAGGCAGGGCCTTCCTTCTTAATCCCTGCACACACAGTCTCTCTGAGGAATGATCTTTTAAGGAGTTCATCTCCCTTACTAAACTGAGAACATCAAGGGCAAGGAATACATTTTACTTATCCTTTTATCTCACAAGGAGCAGTGTGCCCAGTAGGTGCTCAATGAATGTGAAAGAAGACGGAAGTGCTTTCTCAATCATCAAAACTATGTTATGTTTAGGCTGGGTGTGGTGGCTCATGCCTGTAATCCCTGCAGTTTGAGAGGCGGAGGTGGGAGGATTGCTTGAGGCCAGGAGTTTGAAACCAGTCTGGGAAACATAATGAGACCTCCGTTTCTACAAAATCTAAAAAGTAGCCAGGCATGGTGGTATATCCCTGGAGTCCTAGCTACTGAGAAGTGGGAGGATTACTTGCGCCCAGGAGGTCGAGGTTACAGTGAACTGTGATAGTGCTACTGCACTCCAGCCTGGGCAAAAGAGAGAGCCATGTCTCAAAAACAAACAAACAAACAAACGTTATGCCTACTATGGTTTTAATGTGTAGAAATACACACAACAAATATTTATATAAAATGAGACAAATATTTACATATATAAATCTATGTAACTTTTTTTTTTTTCCAGACAGGGTCTCACTCTGTCATGCAGGCTAGAATGCAGTGGCATGATCACATCTCATTGCAGCCTCCACCTTCCAGGCTCTAGCAGTCCTCCTGCCTCAGCTTCCTAAGTAGCTGAGACCTCCTGCCTCATCTTCCTAAGTAGCTGGGACTACAAGGAATGTACTACTATGCCTGGATAATTCTTAAATTTTTGGTAGAAACAAAGACTCACTACGGTGCCCAGGCTGGTCTTGAACTCTTGGGCTCAAGCAATCCTCCCATCTTGGCCTCCCAAAGTGCTGGAACTACAGGTGTGGGCCACTAGTCCCAGCCTTCTATTTTTATTAAAATTTAATCCACTTTTTATGTCAAAGCATAAGAAACTGCCATTTTGTTAGATCAAAAATGGTCAAGGTCACAGCTAGTCTCGGTGACTCACACCTGTAATCCCAACACTTTGGGAGGCTGAGGTGGGTAGATCACTTGAGGCCAGGAGTTGGAGACCAGCCTGGCCAACATGGTGAAACTCTGTTTCTACTAAAAATACAAAAATTAGCCAGGCATGGTGGCACACGCCTGTAATCCCAGCTACTCTGATGGCTGAAGCGTGAGAATCGCTTGAACCCAGGAGGTAGCGGTTGCAATGAGCTGAGATTGCACCCATCGCACTTCAGCCTGGGTAACAGAGTGAGACTCTGTCTCAAAAAAAAAAAAACAAAAAAAAAACACTTTTTTTTTGTTGTTTGTTTTTTTCAGCTTTTAAGTTCTGGGATACAGGTGTAGGATGTGCAGGTTTGTTACATAGCTAAATGATTTGTGTCAGGGTGGTTTGCTGCACAGATCAACCCATCACCTAGGTATTAAGCCCAGCATCCATTAGCTATTCTTCCTGATGCTCTCTTTCCCCCAGCCCTCCCACATGCCCCCAGTATGTTGTTACCCCTATATGTCCATGTGTTTTCATCATTCGGTTCTCACTTATAAGTGAAATATGAGTGAGAACATGCCGTGTTGCCGTGTTTGGTTTTCTTTTTTCTTTCTTTTTTTTTTCTTTTTCTGAGACCGAGTCTCACTCTGTCACCCAGACTGGAGTGCAGTGGCACAATCTTGGCTCACTGCAACCTCTGCCTCCCAGGTTCAAGCAATTCTCGTGCCTCAGTCTCCCAAGTAGCTGGGACTACAGGTGTGCACCACCATGACTGGCTAATTTTTGTATTTTTAGTAGAGACATGGTTTCACCATGTGGACCAGGCTGGTCTTGAACTCCTGACTTCAGGTGATCTGCCTGCCTCAGCCTCCCAAAGTGCTGGGATTACAGGCCTAAGCCACCGTGCCTGACCCCGTATTTGGTTTTCTGTTCCTGTATTAGTTTGCTGAGGATAATGGCTTCCAGCTCCATCCATGTCCCTGCAAAGGACATGATCTAATTCCTTTTCATGGCTGCATAGTATTACATGGTGTATATGAGCCACACTTTCTTTATCCAATCTATCACTGATGGGCATTTAGGTTGATTCCAGGTTTTCGCTATTGTGAATAGCAAATAGCATTTTTACTCTTTTTTTTTTTTTTTGAGACACAGTTTCGCTCTTATTGCCCAGGCTGGAGTGCAATGGCACAATCTCAGCTCACTGCAACCTCCGCTTCCCAGGTTCAAGCAATTCTCCTGCCTCAGCCTCCCAAGTAGCTGGGATTACAGGCATGTGCCACCATGCCAGGCTAAGTTTTTTGTATTGTTAGTAGAGATGGGGTTTCTCCACGTTGGTCAGGCTGATCTCGAACTCCCGACCTCAGGTGATCCGTCCGCCTCGGCCTACCAAAGTGCTCGGATTACAGGCGTGAGCCACCGTGCCCGGCCTGCAAATATCATTTTTATATGGCACAACTGAATAAAGAAAAGGCTCTGTCAACTCTCACTTATACAATTAAGTAAAATGTTTCATTGCCAGATTTTTCCACTCAATTAGAGGTTTATTATTATAAACTGTTAAAGACAGAGTTTTGTGAAAAATTAAGGATGTCATATCTATATGCCATTTTTTCTAGGTTCAATGATCTAACATTGATTCAACTTCGTATTGTATTATTTTTCATGCCATTAGGGACAATTTGGTCTTAATGAAAATTCAAGCAGGCACATATATATTCCTACTTGGATTCTCCACTTTTTTCAAGCTGCCAGGTTGTCTACCTCCTTTCAAACTCATTCTCCATGAAGTCTTTTCTTTTTCTTTCTTTTTCAGATTAACTCCACCTTTATCCCATGCCTGACCCACCCCTTAGTGTTCCTCAAGCACTTTCATAATGACGATAGTTCACGTGTTTATAGTGATCACTTTTTGTTGAATATTGGTCTCCACTGTATACAGTTATGTAAAGCACTTAACATGGAGGAACTTTACCCAATTCATTCAGTTACTTTTTGTTTTGTTTTGTTTTTTGAGACGGAGTCTTGCTCTGTCTCCCAGGTTGGAGTGCAGTGGCATGATCTTAGCTCACTGCAGCCTCTGCCTCCCGGGTTCAAGCAATTCTCCTGTCTTAGCCTCCCGAATAGCTGGGACTGCAGGTGCATGCCACCACTTCTGGCTAATTTTTGTATTTTTAGTAGAGACAGCACCTCTACTAAAGGCTGGTCTCAAATTCCTGGCCTCAGGTGATCCGCCTGCCTCAGCCTCCCAAAGTGCTGAGATTATAGGCATGAGCCACCATGCCCAGCCTTCATTCAATTATCATACTAGGAGATTGACTGGTTGACTTGGAAGGTTAACTTTTTTGTGTTTTGTATAAAAAGAAACATAAAATTAGCATTTCAGAGAGTGACCTTGGGTGCCATTTAAACACATGTGAAATCTGCTTTGCTTTTGCATGATTCCGGAGGGAAGACTACAACCTCTCCTTATTGAATTCCTTATGTGCTAAACTTTGTGAAAGAAATTACTTTTTCCATTTCACTTTACACAAGACTTTGTCATCTAGGGACTGCCAGTGATAACAACAGGGCCTCCTGTTTCTAGTGTTCCAAGAACACCTCCCCAACCCACTGGTAGGCCTCTGTGGAATTTTAAAACTCCACTCAGTGCAAACAATGGGAGCGTCGTGATCCTAGTTGGGTGACCTGGCTTTGTGCACAGCTGGATTATCTGGCCTGGTTAAATTCTGAAATTGTATATGCAGATCAGCAACACTGGGGTTACAGGATTTAAATACTTAAGTCAGAACCTTCATTACACATTTGAGTTAGATGTGTATTTCCTAGAAGATAGTAATGGGCAGTCTTGTCAAGAATAGACAGTGAAAAATGTCAAGTGCCATACAAATATATTTTGGTTGTAACCTGAAAAATTCCTCAGTTGACAGTGGGTACAAATGGGGTAGTATTTACAATTGTAACTCCGGAGTCATTGGAGTGTCCCCATTGACTGGTACATTGACTTCTGTGTTTGCCAGAGAAACATTCTCGAAAAGAGTTCTCTAAAAAAAGAATTTGCAGTCCCAGCTACTCAGGAGGCTGAGGCAGGAGAATTGCTTGAACCTGGGAGGTGGGGGTTGCAGTGAGCTGAGATTGCGTAACTGCACTCCAGCCTGGGTAATAGAGCGAAAACTCTGTCTAAAAAAAAAAAAAAGTATCCCCAGGGCCAGGCCAGTTATCGTTGTTTTTTAAAAAGTCTGCTCCCCCCCGGGGCCATTTTTTTTTTTTTTTTTTTTTTTTTGAGACGGAGTCTCTCTCTGTCGCCCGGGCTGGAGCGCAGTGGCTGGATCTCAGCTCACTGCAAGCTCCGCCTCCGGGTTTACGCCATTCTCCTGCCTCAGCCTCCCGAGTAGCTGGGACTATAGGCGCCCGCCACCTTGCCCGGCTAGTTTTGGTATTTTTTAGTAGAGACGGGGTTTCACCGTGTTAGCCAGGATGCTCTCAATCTCCTGACCTCGTGATCCGCCCGTCTCGGCCTCCCAAAGTGCTGGGATTACAGGCTTGAGCCACCGCGCCCGGCCGGGTGCCATGTTTCTACAGGTATGCTGCCATATCACTGGGCTTCTCGTCTTGTCAAAATTGGGTAGAGCTTTAGGATGATGTGAAGGTAGGAGGCCAGAGATTTCCATTCTCTTATGATAAATATATTTTTTGTTGTTAAAGTCGTCCCAAAATAGGGCTGCCTGTGCTCCGAGATTTTAATGGAAACAACTCTTTCCATTTTTATTTTTATTTTATATATTTTTTGAGACGAAGTCTTGCTCTGTCACCCAGGCTGGAGTGCAGTGGCGCAATCTTGGCTCACCACAACCTCCGCCTCCTGGATTCAAGTGATTCTCCTGCCTCAGCCTCCTGAGTAGCTGGGATTACAGTGTGCACCACCACGCTCAGCTAATTTTTGTATTTTTAGTAGAAATGGGGTTTTGCCATGTTGGCCAGGCCGGTCTCGAACTCCTGACCTCAGGTGATCCACCTGCCTCAGCCTCCCAAAGTGCTGAGATTATAGGCATGAGCCACTGTGCCCAGCCTTTCCATTTTTATTTGCATACTGATCTCACATTTCCTCTCCTCTCAGAGTCAAAGGCTGTGCCAAGCTCCTCCCTCCCAGTAAGTTCTTCTGCAAGGCTACTCAGGCCAGGAAGGACTTCTGGTATGCCCCAGCAGCTGGCCAAAGTCCAGATCTTCTCATCTCACTAGGACCTATGATGGCACACCAAAACCCTCACACCTTCTCACCTTCCCCATGAACTGTGAGCCTTCATACTTCAGTTCAGATCCAATCCCTTCCTTTTCTGAACTCTATATTCTCTAGGCACTACACAATTTTAAAACTTCTTAGTTTATGAACTTAATTCTGCATCCCAGGCAGCACAACTCAAAGCTTTCTGAGGTTAACAACTCACCATTAAAATACCCTGTCTTCTCCCATCACACTAACTGAGGGTTCCGTCAATATTTGCTTGATTGACAATGACAAATATAGGTGGATTCTCTTAGTTAAGGCTAAACACCTCTCCGACAGGGGAAAATACTAGACTTCTAAATAAGTATCCCAAATTTTACAGTTTCCATCTTCCTCTGCCTGATGATGAAGGTGAAAACTGAGAGTAAAACAAAATATTACATCATCCAAAAGCCCTAACATACCTTATTTATTTGCTTTGTTGAATTCTTTTATCACAAAACAGGTCTTTATTTGCACCTGTCCTGTAGAGAGTTGCTGTTTGCAATGTTTCACACACTCGATTTACATGGCTAGCTGAGTTTGTTTGCTGAATAAAAGGCAAAGAGACCAAGTTTGGGCAATTGGATCTCCCCTAGGTCAATTTGCTTCGCCCAGAGATAAAGTTTTCTGTAGGCAAAGCCAGGTCCCATTCCTCACCCCTGCCCTTCTCCACTCCAATGAAGGGAGGATTGCATAATTTCTAGCAAAAATTTGTGCCTGATTCATGTTATATTTTATTCCTATTGATGCCACTTTCTTTAACAATGAAGAACATTTTTCCACTTATTTGAGTCTCAGTAAAATAATCGGAACATAATAAGATCAAGTTCATATTGAAAAATATGAAAACAGTGTCTGAATAGAAGATCTTTTTCACTAAATATTAAGTACCCATTGTATATGCTAGATATACATTATATATATTAACCCATTATATAGATCACACCGAGTAATGACTTAATAAGAAGGGGTAAAAAAAAATCCAAAAAGGAATTGGAGAGTTTTGGAAGGAATCTTGTCCATTTGATTTATTGTAAAGGAAAGGAAGCTGAGGTCCAGAGAGTTTACACTGCCTCATGCCACGAGACAAGTTAGAGGCAAAGCTCAGGACGACTTGGCAAAATCAAAATTACAAGTATAAAGATATCGTGCAGTTATAGATTTGAGGCATATTTGGAAATTGTCCAAGTTCAAGAGAGTGCTATGTTATTAATCTTAATTTAACTAGTTATGCCTTTTTTACCTTTTAATTTTGTACTACCAGTTTTTTTTGTGGCATAGTGTCTATTACTTTTGTTAAATATTTGATGAGGCAGTAGCCATACTGAAGTTAATGTCACCAAAGAAACCAGGTGAATTAGGACTGAATATCACCACCAGATTTAAAAGTTTAACTTTGTGGTTTATATGGTAATTCAGACCTGAAAAAAAATAGATGGTTATTTTCTTTCCCCTAGAGACAGGGTCTCACTATATTGCCCAGGCTGGACTCCATCTCTTGGGTTCAAGAGATCCTCCTGCCTCAGCCTCCTGAGTAGCTAGGACTCTAGCTGCACACCACTGCACCTGGCAATATTATAAAGTTTTAACGTTATAAAAATAATGTACCATTAGACTAAGTTTGGGGAAAAGGAATGGATATATTGCCTGAAGCAGTATAGAATACACAAGGGTGGCATAAAAACTATTTTGAGCAGAAGGGATTTGAGTTCTGAAATCTCTTATCTGCCTAAAAGCAGAGCCTTCCAAAAGAACTCAAGAGGCCGGGCGCGGTGGCTCAAGCCTGTAATCCCAGCACTTTGGGAGGCTGAGACGGGCAGATTACGAGGTCAGGAGATCAAGACCATCCTGGCTAACATGGTGAAACCCCGTGTCTACTAAAAAAAAATACAAAAAACTAGCCGGGTGAGGTGGCGGGCGCCTGTAGTCCCAGTTACTCAGGAGGCTGAGGCAGGAGAATGGCGTAAACCCGGGAGGCGGAGCTTGCAGTGAGCTGAGATCAGGCCACTGCACTCCAGCCCTGGCGACAGAGCGAGACTCCGTCTCAAAAAAAAAAAAAAAAAAAAAAGAACTCAAGAAACCTTAACTTGCCATAGATTAGATTCCCTCCCTGGAAGCAATCAGGGAAGACTGACCCTTATCACCAGAGATGAGAAGTCTGCACCACACCTGAACAGATATTGTCACCAAAACTATCGTATCACTGGTCTGTTCTCCTAAGGACCCATTTATGTTTCCAAAAAGTCATTTGTTTTCCCATAAGTGCCCTTCTCTTCCATTTCTCCTATTCTATTAAGATGGCATATATAAAGCAAAACAAAAAACAAAAAAACACACATAAAAAAAAGAAAAAAAAGATGGCATGTGAGCCCCAAATTCTAACTGCCCATCTGAGTCACTTGTTTTTTTTTTTTTTTTTTTTTTTTTT
>NW_016811454.1:1311352-1314194 GCF_001698545.2 Rhinopithecus bieti | reverse complement strand
TTTTTTTTTTTTTTTTTTTTTTAGATAGGGTTAAGTTCTGGTTGCCCAGGCTGGAATGCAGTGGCACAATCATAGCTCACTCAGCAACTTCTGAGTCACATTTACTTGGGAACGCCCATATCTACATACATACAATTAAATTTTGTTTTCTCTTGCTAATCTTTTTTCTGTCAATTTCATTTGCTGGTGCCTAATAATAAATCTAAGAGGGAACAGAAGTTTTTTCTCCTTGACACATCTATAATCTCACCATCAGAGTAACACATCTATTATCAGTTTTGCATATTCAATCTTTTCTACTTCATTTATTTTTACATGATTATAATTCTGGTTAACATGATCTGTTATTAAATATTTATCTCAGGGACATGACAATTAGTGGTCAAGTAACAGAAAATGTATGACCTTTTATAAACTAAGTGACTTAAATCAGATAAAATAATAAAATAGGCCATGAAAAACATAATAATCTAGTGTCTGGAAGATGTACAAATATGATGAGAATTATTCACTAAGAATCATTACTTGTAACTTGAGACCCAGGAAAGGTCCCTTGGCCTTTTTTTGTTGTTGTTGTTTAAACGAAAATACCATCGATTCATGTAACAACAGGTTTGTGGATTCTTGAGTGAATGAGTCTGCCTTAAGTGAAAAAGGCAGTTTAAGAGCATTATTGCCAGTGAAAGTTCTGTTGTCAAACTTTATTTGGTTTTCATTAGTTCTCTTTTGGAGGAAAAGATAAAAGGCAATTGGTGCTCACAGTTTCTGACTAGAAAAGGAACAACTGAATAGCTGAACCCTTCTCTCCCACAGTCTTCCCTGCATTTAGCCATCTACCCCTTGTTGGGAGAGCCCAGATGCCAATTATTCTAACAAGAAATTGATAGCGAGATTCGACAAGGCAACAACAACAACAAAGAAATGGGAGAGCACAACAAACCACAAACCTTTCATCGTAAAAATGGGGAGCCAGTGGCAGGGAACCGCATTACAACTCAGTTTAGAACTTTTTTCCCACCTTGTAATCTAAAGAGGGCGATATCAGTTTTCCTCTCGGAGTACCAATTTTTTTCTACTAGTTTCTCAACAGTGAGTCTTCCACATCAACAGTGAGTCTTCCACAAATGATGTTTGACTATTTCTAGATCACAACTCCTTAAAAGCCAGATTTATGAGCTGTAATTATGTAGGTAAAAGCTGAGAAAATTACTGAAAGTTCTTCTTTGTCCGCCCACCCCGGCAACATGCTCATTTTCTCTCTTGCAGTGTTTTAGGATTAATCAGCAGCTGTAGCGAACCCTGTAGGATCGTCTCTAAACACTTTTGCCAAGACCAAAAATATGAATCTGCAGACAGAGCATTTTGTAAACGATCAGTAGTCCTTTTCCTTTTTTGCCAGCTGGTAGTTAGTCAAATACTGTTTTGTAAATAAATCATCTGCAGGAATCCTCATCAGGTCAGCTGTAAATGTGTCAGTTTGAGGAAAACAAACAGGACAGCACTTACCAGTTAATTTTCTGTGAGGAGAGAAGCTATTGTCATGCCTGGGTGTACCTTCCCTGTTCCAGAATGAAATGGAGGGTGGTGTTCAGAACGGCTGCATTCCTCATTCCACTTTTATCTGGCTTTTGAAATGACAGTGTAGAGAAGAATGATGTTGGGTTTTGAATGTGGTTCTTCCCTTCCCCCACCACCCTCCATAAAAATTCATCATGCAATCCTAGAGAAAAGTAAGCAATGAACATACTGTACAAATTAATTCTTTCGACCAGCATGTGTTGGTGTAACAAGTTTGTTTTTGGAATGGAAATCACTGCTACTAGCTGTTCTGCAGGCTGAAAATCAGTTACGGATGGGGGGCACCCACCCCTCCTTTATCTGGGTAGGCTTTTGCTTATGAAAAGTCAAGTTAAATTAGCAGAGATGGAATGTTCTTCAAATGCATGGTATAAGGCTCATCAGGAGATTTTACTTTCTGTGCTTCAGTGTGTCCTGATAGTGAAGAGATGGAATCACATATTGGTTAATTGTGCATTTTAACTTTTTTTTTTTTTTTTGAGTCGGAGTCTCACTCTGTCACCCAGGCTAGAGTGCAATGGCACAATCTCGGCTCACTGCAACCTCCGCCTCCCAGGTTCAAGTGATTCTCCTGCCTCAGCCTCCCGAGTAGCTGGGATCACAGGCACCCACCACCATGCCCCGTTAATTTTTGTATTTTTAGTAGAGACGGGGTTTCACCATGTTGGCCCTGCTGGTCTTGAATTCCTGACCTCAGGTGATCCACCCACCTCAGTTTCCCAGAGTGCTGAGATTACAGGCATGAGACACCATGCGTGGCCTTAAAGATTTGATTTTTTTTTTTTTTGAGATGGAGTCTTGCTCTGTTGCCCAGGCTGCAGTGCAGTGGTGTGATCACGGCTCACTGCAACCTCCACCTCCTTTGTTCAAGGAATTCTTACGTCAGCCTCCTAAGTAGCTGGAATTACAGGCATGCGCCACCATGCCCAGCTAATTTTTTTGTATTTTTAGTAGAGATGGGGTTTCACCATATTGGCCAGGCTGGTCTCGAACTCCTGACCTTGTGACCCACCCACCTCAGTCTCCCAAAGTGCCCAGCCTAAAGGTTTGATTTTTATCCCTGGTCACCATCTGTGGGCCTGGCAGATGTGGGCACATCTGTGTACCTGAGGCAGGATTCAGAATTCATAAATTCAAGGGATAAGAAGTGTGGAGCTGGAAGGTAGGCACGCCTTGATGTGGCGAGCTTACCTCTGACAGCTAGCTATCTTTATTTTTTATTTATTATTATTATTATTATTATTATTATTATTATTTGAGATGG
>NW_016811454.1:1304278-1307821 GCF_001698545.2 Rhinopithecus bieti | reverse complement strand
GCCAGGATGGTCTCGATCTCCTGACCTCGTGATCCGCCCGTCTCGGCCTCCCAAAGTGCTGGGATTACAGGCTTGAGCCACCGCGCCCGGCCAGTTTTGCCACTTTTTAAAAAATCATTTGCAAATTTTCTGAAGGCTGTTATGGCTAGTATTTCAAGGGGTTTCTTTTTATAATATATATATATATATTTAAAAAATAGAGACAGGAGCTGGGCGTGGTGGCTCACACCTGAAATCCTAGCACTTAGGGAGGTGGAGGTGGGTGGATCACCTGAGGTCTGGAGTTCGAGACCAGCCTGACCAATATGGTGAAACCCTGTCTCTCCTAAAAATACAAAAATTAGCCAGAAGTGGTGGTGGGCGCCTGTAGTCCCCAGCTACTTGGGAGGCTGAGGCAGGAGAGTCGCTTGAACCAGGAGGTGGAGGTTGCAGTGAGCCGAGATAGTGCCACTGCACTCCAGCCTGGACAACACAGCAAGATGCCGTCTCAAAATAAAAATAAAAATAGAGACAGGGTCTCACTGTATTGCTCAGGCAGGTCTTAAACTCCTGGGCTCAAGTAATCCTCCTGCCTCAGCCTCCCAAAGTACTGGGATTACAGGCATAGGGCACCATGCCTGGTCTCAACGGGTTTTTGACAGGAGAATGTGTGCAAGGAGGTCTATAGGGCCAACTGGGCTCAGAGATGGAAGATACACAATGCCACTATCATATTATTCTGGGGAATAGGATCTCCCATTTCATAAAAATAGCACTTCTCCACTAATGCTTGAAGTATCACTATTAGAAAACTGTTCTTTTGAAGATATTACATTGTAAAAGAGAAGATTCATATTAATCTAATGAAGCTTCAATAGTGAGAAAGGGTTGGGCGATTTTAAGTGGGTCATCCCCTCCCCTCCCCTCCCATCAACCCCACGAGAAAAATTGGGGTTGCCAACTTGGCCTTTCATCTTTTGATATCATTAAGGTTAGTATTATTCTTTCTCTTTCTTGTGTGATGTTAGAATAGCATATTTCCCCAAACATCTAAAACTCTGATGATAGAAATTTTAGAAATAGACATTTGGGAGAATATTATATCATCAGGTCATATTAATTTTGTCAATTATCTTTTCTAGCCTTTTGTTGTTGTTTGAAAAAGAAATCTGTCTGGAACAAAAGCATTGGAAAAGATATATACAAAAGGACACTTTCTTACAAAGAAGCTGATTAATGAGAAACAAAGACACTTCAGTTTTTTCCTCCTGTCATACAGGGTAATGACTATCTTGCGTAAATGCCTTTCTTAGGCCTGGCTCTTCAGGGTAGTCATGTTGGAGATTACACTTAGGGGGCCCTTACTTGGTTAAACTGTGAGGCTGGAGACACACAAAGCTTTTTCCAGAGACTGAAATGGACTCACAGTGGCAGGCTCAGTAGCCCTGGGGGTCACAGCAAGGAACCATGGCAACCCAGCCATACAGGGAAGTTTTCATCCACTTAAAGCAGAGAATTCTTAAAGGCTTCTAAATGAGGAGGAAGCCTTGTCTAGATTCTTGCTTCTAATTCTGTTTTGCCCCATGTAGAAAGTAAGTCCTGAGTATACTCAGTGGGAAAGTCTGCGGAGGACTTAGTTCTCCATCTCTTCCACTAAGATTTCCGAAGTTCTAATTACCTGTAGAAATGCGGGGAACAGCTTCTGTTTTATCTCTACTTTGAATAAACCTTACTTTTAATATGCCAAATGCAAATTCAAAAGAGATCCAGATTCAAAACATTTTTAGGTTGGTTTTCTTAACTACAATCTACTGACTCAGACACATGGTATGCAGGCGGGGTGTGAAGCTTTGGGGGGCAAGGCAAGCACTCACCTCTCAGAAGTTGCCGGTGCCTGCGGCTGCTGCGGGAAAGCGCGTGACCAAAGTTTTCAGGGCTCTGGGCTCTGTCTGAATCCTTGTGGTTTAATGATTTCTCTGGGAGAACAGGTCACAGCTGCCCTGAGTCTAGGAAGTATTTCCTCTCTTTGCAACAAAGGGAGATACATAATCTTTTAAGTTATTGCCCTGGAAAAGGAAATGTGGTTTGCCAGTGGTTAAGTAAATCTGTTGTACATCAGTTAGTCAACAGCATCTGGGTGACACCATTGTTGGCCCTGATTTAAGAGAAAGGGCTGCTGTGGACATTCAGGTCACTCCCAATTACCTACTCTAATTATGCTACTTTTCTCATTAAACTGCAGATAATTGTGGCTATGATGTAAGTGTATCTGGAGTTTTCCAAAATGCCACATTTTAGGAAAGGAAAAGGATCAGATAAAACAGCATATTTTCTCAACCTCTTTAAACTTGTTCAGCTGCTACTTTTGCATTTTTCATTAGGAAATTGGTAGCCTGGGGGCTCACTGCAGCTGTGAATGTGTTTTGTTTGTGAAGCAGTGTTTTCTAGAGTTTGAATTAATTTCCAACCTTTAGAAGTCAGGAATCTTAGCCATCTAGATTATTGGCTCCTCATGAAAAAATCAGCAGATTTGGGTACACTGGACCCGTGTCCCAACAAGGATACTGTTTGAGCTGCCTGCGTAGTGGCTTACTCCCAGCACCACCTGCCCGCTTTTGGCAGGGCATTGCGTGCCAGCTCCACACCTTTCTCCTCTGTCCCCCTCACTCATGGACACCGTCTGGATCCTCCAGCAATTTGCACTTTCAATTTTTGTATCTCTTTCTGATTCTTTTCCTATTGAGTTTCTTCCATTTAGGAAAATTGAATATGCAGAATGATAAGTCACTGGGTGCTTATTTTTATTGCATAAGGAACTTTAGATTTGTTCATTAAAAGAAAATGAATCCCCAATGTTTCCCTACTAAAACCTGAATGCATTATAAAGCATTATGAAATTAACAAAACCAACCATGCCGAGCTTAACTATGGAATGGAGGTATGATGAAAGGCCATGTAGGAGGAAGCAGTCCACCCAGGTGTAGGCAATAAAGGGACTACTGTCTGTAGGGAATTTAAAAAACGATAATAAAATCAACTAAAGCCCTTCTGCTTTTTGTTGGCACCATGTGCCAGCAATTCTCAACTCAATGAACTACTCCTCCCCTCAAGAGACCTCTTGTTGGTTTTGGTTTAAGTTGTGAACAATTACTGTGATTATAATGAGCTGTAGTTTCATGAATATGTATAATCTACTCTTAAATAGACAATGTATTTTACATAAAAAATAACTATTCTTATTTTAATGTTTGTTACTTCTCTTTAATTGACAATGTATTTTACATTGAAGATAACTGAAACAACTCCCATTTATAAAGATGCCCCGATGCCATGTGTTGATTCAGATATGCTTTCTCTTGAGATTAAGTTGATAATGGTTCCAAAACATTGGCACAGCTTGTATTTTCCCATTGCGATCTATGTGCCTGCATTCAAGCAATAGATTCAAAATACATAATGATAGCACAACCATGGCAAAATAAAGAAGCAGAAGTTGGCATTTCAACTTCTTTATTCCATATTCTCTCTTGGAAGTTTTAGTTTTTTTTTTTTTTTTTTTTTTTT
>NW_016811454.1:1292348-1303585 GCF_001698545.2 Rhinopithecus bieti | reverse complement strand
GCCACCGCGCCCGGCCGGAAGTTTTAGTTTTTAAAAATTTTAAACAGTGAAACCAAAAGTCCTTCAAGGTGTACTATTTTTTTTCCCCTTTGGCAATTGTAAATTTTAGTCCATAGATGAAATTTTTGGCTGAATTTGGATATTTTTTTACATTAATTTTTTTTTTTTTTTGCGATGGAGTCTCACTGTGTCGCCCAGGCTGTAGTGCAGTGGCACGATCTCGGCTCACTGCAACCTCTGTCTCCCGGGTTCAAGCGATTCTCCTGCCTCAGCCTCCCCAGTAGCTGGGATTACAGGCATGTACCACCACGCCCAGCTAATTTTTGTATTTTTAGTAGAGATGGGGTCTCGCCATGTTGGCCAGGCTGGTCTTGAACTCCTGATCTCCAGTGATTTGCCCACCTTGGCCTCCCAAAGTGCTAGGATTACAGGCATGAGCCACAGTGCCCAGTCTAAAAATTATTTCAAAAAATGGTCACTTTGGGAGCTGAGGCAGGAGGATCACTTGAGCCCAATAGTTCAAGACCAGCCTGGGCAACATAGTGAGACTCTGTCTCTATCAAAAAAAAAAAAAAAAAAAAAAAAAGCTGGGTATGGTGGCTTGTACCTGTGGTCCCAGCTACTTGGGAGACTGAGGTGGAAGGATCGCTTGACCCTGGGACTTTGAGACTGCAGTGAGGTGTGATTGTGCCACTGCATTCTGGAGCCTGGGTGACAGAGCAAGACCTTGTCTCAAAAAAAAAAATTTAAAAAAAAAGAGGAGGGAAAAGTTAAAAAAAACAATTTTTTTTTTAAATATTCTATTTTAAAACTACAAACTGAATCAAGAAGTAAAGACATTATGGCAATGATGTGATTTAGTAGTTGCCTAAATTGTATGTTCTGCAGACATTTCAATTTTTTAAAAATTTAGTTATTAATTGCTGGACAATTATTTGCATAAAATATTATTATGTCATACTATAAGCAAGAGAGCTATGGTCAAATTGTTAGATATAAAAACTGTGAGGAAATCATTGTCCATTTTTTCTTTTCTTGTACTGTGGCTATATATTACTCATTTATTTTTAATTTAGCTTCCTGGTATAATTATATATTATGAGGTTCAATTAAAAAAAAATTCTGTGGTAGCTCATGCCTTAGTGTGGTGGCTCACACCTGAAATCCCAGCACTTCGGGAGGCTGAGGCGGGAGGATTGCTTGAGTGCAGAAGTCCGAGACCAGCCAGAGCAACATAGTGAGAGCCTGTCTGTAAAAATTAGCATGGCAGCATATGCCTGTAGTCCAAGCTACTTGGAGGCTGAGATGTGAGAATTACTGGAGCCCAGGAGGTTGAGGGTGCAGTGAACCACGATCGTGCCACTGTATTCCAGTCTGGGCAACAGAATGAGACTCTAAAACAAACACACAAACAAAAAAACACCTCACCATCTGCAATTTTTGTTTCATTTCATGATATTACTGAAATTATTCTGGTCATATTGAAAAAGAGGGTACTAAAAATTGATCTACTATAGTTGCCAGCCTAGATACACCACTGCAATGGTACACAGAGACATCAAAGTAATGTAGGAGGAAAAAGTTCCTGTGTACCCTCTTAAATTTGGAAGCTGGGGCTTGCAAACTGAACTGACAAAAGACAGATTAACAGGAGAAAAGATTTATTTCACGAGCACACAGGGTCTTCACAGAAAAGAATTAAAAACCCAAAGAAGCAGTTTGGAGCTTATATACCATTTTAACAAAGGGTGATAAATTGTAGAGGAGTGACTAGACAAAGGGAAGTGAGGTGGTTTGGGCTTCTAGGGGCAGTAAATTGTGGGCAGGTGACTAGGAAATGTATAGTAGACAAGGCTTGTTAAGTAAAGTTTGTTATGCAGGATGTGAGGGTGATCTGGTTGTGACATCTCTCACCCCATTGATTGCCAAGGTTGATTCAGCTGATCTGGATGGCTAGGCAGGTGTCCTCTTCCTCCCTCACCACCCCATGTGCATCCTCCCAAAGCTGCATGCTTGGTGGAAGAGGATGACCATCCCCGATAAAGAAGGACTGATCTTTGGTCAAGGGTATAAGAGTAACCGTGCTCCCCTGCTAGAACCTCCAAACAAGCTCCCAAGTTTGTTATGCAGACTCAATTCAGTGTCATCTCCAGTGATGATAGTCTGGTGGTTAAAAATTGTTTTCTTTGTGGCTCACGCCTGTAATCCCAGCACTTTGGGAGGCCAAGGCAGGTGGGTCATGAGGTCAGGAGATCGAGACCATCCTGGCTAACATGGTGAAACCCTGTTTCTACTAAAAATACAAAAAATTAGCCGGATGTGGTGGCGGGCGCCTGTAGTCCCAGCTATTTGGGAGGTTGAGGCAGGAGAATGGCGTGAACCCAGGAGGCGGAGCTTGCAGTGAGTGGAGATCGCACCACTGCCCTCCAGCCTGGGTGACAGAGTGAGACTCCATCTCAAAAAAAAAAAAATTTTTTTTATTCTCCTCTCCTGGTACTAGAGACAAACACATCTTTATAAATGGAAACTTGTGTTATCTGTACAAAGGGAAACTTATGCACTGGTTTTAGGCAGAAAGGAAGAGAGCAAAGGTTCTTCCTGTGTCCACTATTTCTTAATTGCCTTCAGCTCGAAATAAACCTTATACCAAAGTGATATATTTGGGGGTGGCATATTCTGATCTGCTTCACAAACTTATCAATGTATGTCCAGGTTCATTGGGTTTCTTCTGTTCTGTTGGAGCTCTCTGTACTGAATTTTTAGAAAATTTTCTTTCTAAAAAAAATTGTAGTAAAAAACACATAAAACTTACTGTTTTAACCATTTTTAAAAAGAGATGAGGTCTTGCTATTTTGCCTAGGTTGTGCAGTGGCTATTCACAGGTACTATCATAGTGCATTATAGTCTCAAACTTCTGGGCTCATGTGATCCTCTTGCCTTAGCCTTCTGGGTAACTGGGAATACAGATACACACCACTGTGCCTGACTTATCTTGACCACTTTTATTTTTACTTACTTATTTATTATTATTATTTTTGACAGGATCTCAGCCTGTCACCCAGGCTGGAGTGCAGTGGCATGATCATGGCTCACTACAGCCTTGACCTCCTGGGCTTAAGTGATCCCGTCACATCAGACTCCCAAAGTGCTGGGATTACAGTTGTAAGGCGTGTGTCTGGACCCTAACCATTTTTTGGGAGCAGGTATGGGGATGGAGTCTCACTCTGTCGCCCAGACTGAAGTGCAGTGGCACGATCTTGGCTAACTGCAACCTCTGCCTCCTGGGTTCAAGCGATTCTCCTGCCTCAGCCTTCCAAGTAGCTGGGATTACAGGCGCCTGCCACCACACCTGGCTAGTTTTTGTATTTTTAGTACAGACAAGGTTTCACCATGTTGGCCAGGCTAGTCTCGATCCACCTGCCTCAGCCTCCCAAAGTGCTGGGATTATAGGTGTGAGCCACTGCACCTGGTCCCCTGATTTTCAAAAGGAGATCTCAGCTGATCTTTTCAGCCATCCTGAAGAAGGGAGTCAACCTCACAGTGGCAATGTAAATAGACAGAAAGAACAGTCCAAGCAGGTCCTGACAGGACAGCCTGATTTGCCTGGAGTGGCAGAGGTCCAGATGGAGTTGCTGGAAGAAGGAGGATAGAAAAGAGCCCAGACCATTATCTTTACCACAGGCTTTGGAGATGCTTGATATCTTTGGAATGAAACTGTCCATAGAATAAGATGCTAGTGGCTTGTTTAGACTTTACTGAGTTACAATCATGGTCACACTGTAGCACCTTCCACTCACCCATTCAAAGGAACTTTTAAAATAATAACTTTGGTTGAGTGCAGTGGCTCGCACCTATAGTCTTAGCACTTTGGGAGGCTGAGGCTAGCAGATTACTTGAGTCCAGGAGTTAAAGACCAGCCTGGGCAACATGGAGAAACCCCATCTCTACAAAAAATACAAATAAGTAGCCAGGCGTGTTGGTGCATGGCTGTAGTTCCAGCTTCTCAGGAGGCTGAGGTGGGAGGAGTGCTTGAGTCTGGGAGGTTGAGGATGCAGTGAGTTGTATTCATGGCACTGTACTCCAGCCTCGGTAACAGAGCAATACCTTGTCTCATAAAAAAAAAGAAAAGAAAAGAAAAGAAAAACCCCCAAATCCCCCAAAACAAAAAACCTTTTTTCTTTTCTTTTTGAGACAGAATTTCGCTCTTGTTGCCCAGGCTGGAGTGGAATGGCACGACCTCGGCTCACTGCAACCTCTACCTCCCGGGTTCAAGCGATTCTCCTGCCTCAGTATCCCAAGTAGCTGGGATTACAGGTGCCCACCACCAGGCCCGGCTAATGTTTGTATTTTTAGTAGAGAAGGGGTTTCGCCACGTTGGTCAGGCTAGTCTCGAACTCCTGATCGCAGGTGATCTGCCCTCATCGGCCTCCCAAAGTGCTGGGATTACAGGCGTGAGCCACCGTGCCCAGCCAAAATCTTTTTTTTTTTCAATTAAAAAAGTTGCAGCCAGGCATGGTGGCTCACACCTATAATCCCAGCACTTTGGGAGGCCAAGGTGGGAGAATCACTTGAGTCTAGGAGTTCAAGACCAGCCTGGGCAACACAAGGAGACCTCATTTTGAAAATGACAGAAATCATTCTTAACCCACCCCCACCCCCATTTAGAGAAACCAGTCTTGACATTTTGGCATATTTTTAATATTTAAAAAATATGTGAGATTAGGTCAGACATGGAGTTTTATAGCCTACCCATTTTACTTACATCATGAGCATTTTTTCATGTCATTACATATTATCCACAAACATGCTTTTAATGGTTGCATAATATCATACTCTACAGAGTTCTTTAACGCATTTTTAAAAGTGACAACTAAATTTATTGCCACCCTAGAATACGAAAGTTTCAGTGCTGTCGAACCTGTCTTCCAAGCAATTACTGGTTTATCTCATGCTATTATCAAGTTGTACCCTAAAGGATAAGTACATTTTAAGAAATATTAAAGTAAAAGACAAAACCTTAGCATAGGCTGCAATTTAGGCAAAGTAAAAAGAGAATCTGGTGTTATCTGTCAACAAACAATTTAGAAAGCTTTTTCCATAAAATTAAATAATGACGTGATATGTCATTCACTGTACTTGCAGCAGCATAATTACAATAATGAGACTTATTTAATATAATGAGACTATATTTTAAAAATGTTATTCCAAGCATGCTACTTGGTGTTGCTTTGCTATTAAGCTACTTAACATTTTCCATTTAAGTTTTTAGGAAATCCAGGAAGCAACGTGAGGAGAAATTTTTGTTGAATTATAAAGCATATTGAAATGGAAAAACAAAAGCCTCTCTTGCATCCTCTAGAGTCATGTAGCAACAGAGTTGGAAGCGTATAGCTTTAGCTAGAGTCCATAAGCTCTCTGCAATGAATACAAATTTATAGTGCTTTAAAACATAATAAAAAGAGCATACTTGATATTTTATTTCCTCTCCTGTCATCGTGGCTATCAAAAAGTTGCAGTTAATGTCACCTTTGGAAATTTGTCTGGAAACAAAACCAAAATTATTATGGCACCGATGCACATAAGGGTGATAAATGCAAAGAGCAGGGCACTCTTGGCCAGAAGAGAAAATGGAAATGGCACTGAAGAAATTACTTGCTGGTAGGAAAAGCAGAGTCAGGCTGATTAAGTGCTGTTGCACTTGCAGATAAAAGGCCCAGCCCTGAGAAAGACATTGACCACATATTTTCCAGGAGAGGTCTTTCCTCTCTAGAATGAGACTCTTCAACTTTCAATTTTGTGATTAGTCGCTTGTTTCAGAGGGAGAGGAGAGCTCATCAAATACTGATGGCAAGATCTGGGCCATTAGAAGGATGAGTTTTTAAATCCGAGTTGCTCTTGCACTGCCTGGCTAGATGACCATAAGCATGTTTCTGAAATTATTCAAGCCCTGGTTTTTTAATCTGGATAATGATATTACCTATATCATAATGTTGTTGTGAGGTTTCACTGAGATGGTATGTGTAAAGCACATAAAGAATAAAGTTTCAATAAATGTTTGTGTTTTTATTGTTACTTGCTATGAACTGCCCTAGATACTTTCTGGTTTTTATTTCTTTCTTCTTTTTGAGACAGTCTCACTCTATCTTCCAGGTTGGAGTGCAGTGGCGTGATCTTGGCTCACTGCAACCTCCACCTCCCTGGTTCAAGTGATCATCCTGCCTCAGCCCCTCCAGTAGCTGGGATTACAGGTGCATGCCGCTATGCCTGGCTAACTTTGTTTTGTATTTTTAGTAGAGACAGGGTTTCACCATATTGGCCAGGCAGGTCTTGAACTCCTGACCTCAAGTGATCCACCTGCCTCACCCTCCCAAAGTGCTGGGATTACAGGTGTGAGCCACCATGCCCAGCCTTATACTTTCTTTCTTTTGAGATAGGGTCTCACTCTGTTGCCCAAGCTGGAGTGCAGTGGCCATGATCTGCAGTCTCGACCTCCTGGACTCAAGTGATTCTCCCATCTCAGCCTCCAAAGTAACGGGAACTCTAGGCATGTGCCCCCACCATGCCCAGCTAATTTTTTTTTCTTGTAGAGTTGGGGTCTCACTATAAATAGATGAATCCCCAAATTGGGATTGGACCAGTAGAGTTCTTGACTTCACACAGGAAATAATTCACGAGTGAGCCAACAGAATAAAGTGCGAGCAATGGAAGTTTATTACAGGAATAGAGTATGGGAAAATGACTGCTCCATAGACAGAGCAGGGCTACCCCACAGGCAGAGAGTAGCACATACGGATTGCTGTCTAGCTAGATCTATAGCCATTCCTTAATTATATGCTACATAAGGGGTGGGTCATTCACAAATTTTCTAGAAAAGGGGTGGAGAGGTTGCAGAACCAAGAGTTCCTCCCCTTTTAAACCATATTAGGTAACTTTCGGGCTTTGCCATGGCCATTTGTAAACTCATGGTGCTGGTGGGATTGTCTTAGCATGTTAATGCATTATAATTGGCTTATAATGAGCAGTAAGGGCAACTAGAAGTCCCTTTCGTCGCCATCTTGGCTGTAGCTGGTTTTGGCCAGTTTCTTTACACCATCCTGTTTTAATCATATTCTATTATTGATCAGCAGGATCATGACGGGTGCTCAGAAAACAAGTGCTGCTGATTACCAACCTCAGCTACGTTGCCCTGGTTGGTTTTGAACTCCTGGGCTCAAGTGATCCTCCTGCCTTGGCCTTCCAAAGTGCTGGGATTACAGGTGTGAGCCACCATGCCCAGACTGGTTAAACTTTCTATTGGTAAGGTGCTATACCACCTCTTCACCTTGTGACAGGGACCACAATTACCACCAAAAAATCCATTCCCTCCTTTCTTATCATCAGAACCACAGTTTTACTTAGCACAGCAGTATACTCAGACAAAACACTACATTTCCCAGCTTCCAGTGAAACTGAGCATGGCCACTAAGATTTCGGTAGAAAACACCGGCTGGGGCTTCAAGGAAAGCTGGCTCAGATTTCAAGGTATGACTTGGAAGGTCAACAAGACGGCTGTAGCTTCAGCAACTCTTGGAACTACAAGGGAAAGACAAGTGTAGGGGAGAAGTTACCAAAGCTGTCTCAGTTCAGAAATTCTTGAGGCACTGAAGTAATGCTAGCAACCTTTTGTTTCCAGACTTTTTGTCTCTTGAGAGATACAAGCTCTTATGTGTTTAGGTCACCATTACTTTGAGTTTGTTATGATATGTTGCCAGACCAAGTTGTGACTCACATACATCACACCGTGTTAAATTCCTTGAGAAATAAGGACAACTTCATCATTCAAGGTATCATTACAATAACATCTCATTGTGTGAGGTAATCTGGGTGACTTTGTGTTTGAAACAAATAAATGAAAAACTGACTTCAAACTCTCCCTTACAGAATTTTTGTGAAGATGGAATGAAAAGAAAGCACGTAAGTTTACCTGCTTAGCACAGCCCCTGACACATAGTGGTTACTTGGTTCATAGTGGCTAACATTATAGGGCTACCACAAAGGGAAACAAGCTAGGAAAAAATCCTGTTTATCGTTGGAGTAAAAAGCAGGGACAATCATTTTTTTTTTTTTTTTTTTTTGAGACGGAGTCTCGCTCTGTCACCCAGGCTGGAGTGCAGTGGCCGGATCTCAGCTCACTACAAGTTCCATCTCCCGGGTTCACGCCATTCTCCTGCCTCAGCCTCCCGAGTAGCTGGGACTACAGGCGCCCGCCACCTCGCCCGGCTAGTTTTTGGTATTTTTTAGTAGAGACGGGGTTTCACCGTGTTAGCCAGGATGGTCTCGATCTCCTGACCTCGTGATCCGCCCGTCTCGGCCTCCCAAAGTGCTGGGATTACAGGCTTGAGCCACCGCGCCCGGCCTGGACAATCATTTTTATAGCTTAGCCGTTGGCAGTCTGTATTGTTATTTTCCGAACCTCTTTTTGTCTGACAGTTCATTATTCAGGAGGATTTCAGCTCAAAAATAATTGAGAAGGCAAGGCCTTAAGGAAAGGCAATGGATTTCATGAGACTGGAATTACAAAAGGAGTGCCCTTCTATTTGAAGAGAGTGCCAAATAACAATTTGTGATCTCTGGATGTTATGTTTCTGGGACATGACCGCACCCTGTACCCAATATCTGAAGGGATTATGTCACTGTTGAGTGCTCGGGTAGGATGTAGATTCAGGAAAAGGCAGCTGTGCCTGCCGCTGAGAGTGTTCGTTGGGCATGGGCTGTTTGTTGCCTCTTCATTCTTCTTCATAGGTCGCATATGCAAATTCAGGTGGAGGTAGTATGTAACATGTGGTGGAAATTTGGGCTGTGATGTCAAAAGGTCACTCATTGGGTAAGCAGGTCTATTCTGAGCTGACTCTAGTCAGCCATATTGGTTCCAGCCAGTTTCAACCTGTCACCCAATTTTGTTGCAAAGGGAAGGGATTGTAACAAACTATTTCCTTATCTGCTGCCCTGCAAGACAATCTGGAGAATTTGTTGTTAGTTACCACATTCTCTAAGCCTGTAGGACACAGTTTCCAGAGGTTGGCTTACTCTTTCCTGATTCTCTACTCCTATTTGCCCGTAGTATAGTCAGGAACATAACATGGAGGAGGAAGGGACTCAGTGGCTCTTTGTGAAGTTTTTGTTTTATTTTATTTTTTGAGAGAGTCTCACTCTGTTGCCTAGGCTGGAGTGCAGTGGCATGATCTCGCCTCACTACAACCTCTGCCTCCCAGATTCAAGAGATTTTCCTGCCTCAGCCTCCTGAGTAGCTGGGATTACAGGCACATACCATCACACTCAGCTAATTGTTTTTGTATTTTTAGTGGAGACAGGGTTTCACCATGTTGGCCAGGCTGGTCTCGAACACCTGGCCTGGCCTCAAGTGATCTGTCTGCCTTGGCTTCCCAAAGTGCTGGGATTACAGGTGTGAGCCACCGCATCGGCCTGTGTGAAGTTTTTAAATGGTGAAAACATCTGTAAGGACCTTCCCCACAACCTGTGATGGTCAGTGTGACAAATGACTAATAATTAACTTTGAAACTTTCATATGGATGTCATTCCCAGAATGGAACCTGAGTGAGATCACTATTCACATGCCAAGGATTTTTTTTTTTTTTTTTAAGACAGAATCTCGTTGTTACCCAGTCTGGAGTGCAGTGGCGCAATCTTGGCTCACTGCAACCTCCGCCTCCTGGGTTCAAGCGATT
This sequence comes from Rhinopithecus bieti, assembly GCF_001698545.2. Taxonomy (NCBI): domain Eukaryota; kingdom Metazoa; phylum Chordata; class Mammalia; order Primates; family Cercopithecidae; genus Rhinopithecus; species Rhinopithecus bieti. The sequence goes on along the minus strand of NW_016811454.1, from coordinate 1,293,860 downwards.
CTCCTGCCTCAGCCTCCTTAGTAGCTGGGATTACAGGTGCCCACCACCATGCCCAGTTAATTTTTGTACTTTTAGTAGATACAGCGTTTCGCCATGTTGTCCAGGCTGGTGACAGTGAAAAACAAGCTAATTCAACTCTATATTATATATAAGAGACACATATAAATCAAATAGATTATGGTATATCCACACAATGGAGTCTTTTGCAGATGACAGAGAAATAAAGAAAATTTTTGTGTACTGATATAGAGTGATCACCAAGATATCGTTTAGCAAAACAAGATGAAGGTCTAGAACTGAATTATAGTATGCTAATGTTTGATTAAGACAAAGTGTGTGCATATGTGAATGTGTGTGTATATACGTGCACTCACACACACATCTGTATATACTTATATTAAAATGGTTATCTATAAATAGGTTAGTATAAAAGTGAAAAAGATAGGGATGAAACCTGTCCCTATCTGCAATCCATTCCCTTTGCAACAAAAGGTATCTAAAAAATAACTTCAGCTGGGCGTCCTGGCTCATGCCTGTAATCCCAGCTACTTGGGAAGCTGAGGTGGGAGGATCATTTGAGCCCAGGAGTTTGAGCCTGTAATAAGCGATGACTATGCCACTGTGCTCCAGCCTGCGTGACAAGGCAAGACCTTGTCCCTACAAAAACCAAAAAACATGTCTTGATATATAATTCTGTTTTTATAATCATATTTGTTTTATTTAATTAAATGAATAAAACAGAATCAAATGAAGACAGCAGGCTTTAAAAATGAAAAACAACCTGAAACTAATGAACGTAACTGTATGTCAAGTTGGTAGCATATTCACACAGAGAAAAAAATCACTTCAAGTGACTTTAAAATACAGTATTTTTCCTGTACATCTTTATGAGATATAATTTAAGAACAAAAGAACTGCAAAGAAACTTGAAACGCGATCAGTATTTATTGATAGTAGAAATATTGGCATTATTTGAAACTATTCTAGATATATTGAAAAGTGAAATTAAAACTTACATAAATATAATTTAGAATGAAGATATTCAGTAATCAGTACAAGAGCAGATAAATAATGTACAAAAATCAAGGATATTTATATTCGTGGGTAACAAAACCCAAAAGAAATGTATAAATAAATATGAATAAAATAATTTAAAACAGTTTTAAAAAAGAAAAAAATATAAAAAAAGATTTAAAAAATCAAGGAAGTTAAAACATTGTAATTTTAAATTTGAATTGGAAGGATGAACTCAAAATTATATTTTTCTCTTAAAAATGTAATTTTAGCTCTGTTCTCCAAAACACCTAGAAGTAATAAAAAGCAAGTAGTGATGAGCTCCAGTTGTGCCTAGATTATAGTCTCTAAATATCCATTTTCTTTACGAAGCTGCCAGAGGTCTTTGGAAAAATGACAGGAAATGTACACTACCTTTATGAGCTGGAAAACAAAGAAGTTATAAATTGAGTCAACAGTATAAAAGAGCCATCTATTTTTTTTTTTTTTTTTTTTTTT
>NW_016811454.1:1288120-1291955 GCF_001698545.2 Rhinopithecus bieti | reverse complement strand
CCACCACACCCGGCTAATTTTTTGTATTTTTAGTAGAGACAGGGTTCCACCGTGGTCTCGATCTCCTGACCTTGTGATCCGCCCGCCTCAGCCTCCCAAAGTGCTGAGATTACAGGCGTGAGCCACCACGCCCGGCTGAGCCATCTGTTTTTTTGAGATGGAGTCTCACTCTGTCACCTAGGCTGGAGTGTGGTGGCGCGATCTCGGCTCACTGCAACCTCCGCCTCCCAGGTCCAGGTGATTCTCCTGCTTCAGCCTCCTGAGTAGCTGGGACTACAGGCATGCACCACCATGCCTGGCTAATTTTTGTATTTTTGGTAGAAACAGGGTTTCGCCATGCTGACCAGGCTGGTCTTGAACTCCTGACCTCAGGTGATCCTCCTGCTTCGGCCTCTCAAAGTGCTAGGATTACAGGCATGAGCTACTGCACCTGGCCATAAAAGAGCCATCTTGAAGGCCTTTCTCTGGTCTCAGAAGAGATGTTTTGGACAGAAATCAAGATAAATAATGACTGCAGCTCATCAAATATATTAAAAATCTGTGAGTTCATAATGACACTGAAGGAAAAACTAATTGGTCACCATTTGGAGGTCGTTAGGGCATTATAACTCATTTACTGTCATTACCCTGAAAATAAGGAAAGAATTAAGCATTTTCCTGTATTTCCTGTATGCGCTATGCCGAGGATAGCCAAACTATTAATAAAGGAAAGTTTTTCTTTACATAAAAAAAATCCAGCTTATAATTGTAGGCGGAAAAAAATGAAAGGATTAGAAATCACCATTTTGCAACTCCTGAAGATATAATGGATCTAGGCAACCATCTTCCGTGGATGCTAAAATAAGTAGATTAAAGGTTGATGGAGGAACTTTACAAATGAAGAATTAGGCTACTACTTGAACACACCTGATCGATCTTAACATCACTAAATGTGGGCCAGCCAGACATTCCATGCCTCTTGATGTGATACAATAGGAAGTGCACTGCAGCATCACCTATGAAGTGTTCTTCCCTAAAGTAGATTGAACCAAATAGAATCAAATCTCTAAATCTAACTATCATTTTGCCGGAAATGCCAGGGATGGAGGAAAAGTTAAATGACATTATGAGAAAGCAACCAGCCACATCTAAAATGTGTAACATTCTAAAGGATAAATGATTCTCCAACAAATTTATTGTACGAGAATGAAAGGAGAGATGAGGGACTCATAAAATAAAAGAGAGTTAAGGGACTTTATAACCAGATAAAATGTGTAGACCTTGTTTGAAGCCTGACTGCCTTTGAGACAATCAGAGAAATTTTAACACACACTGGGTATTAGATGAAGTAAGTCAAGGAGCCCTTGTTAACTTTGTCAGGTGCGATAATGGAAAGATGATTATGTTTTAAAAAGTTTGTTAGTTAGCAATACATACTGAAATGCTGACTAATCATATGATATCTGGGTCTTTAAAATATGCCGGTGTCCTAAAATACTAAACAAAAAGATTTAAAGAAATGTATAGCCATCAGGCAGAAATGTTTCAGAGATGACCAGGAGGGTAGAATGGGAAAAGTATTCCTTGGTTTAAGCAGTAGGTGAGTCATTGGTGACTTTACAAGAGCATCTACAGACAGATGGGTGGTTGAGGAGCAAGCCAGACCAAATATTTGGGGAGTAGTTACAGGAAAGGGGGTGGACAAGTGCAGTCAGTGAGAAATTACTTATTTTTTCCTTTGAGACAGGGGTCTCACTCTATCGCCTAGGCTGCAATGCAGTGGCACGATCTCAGCTCACCACAACCTCCACCTTCCAGGTTTAAGCAATTCTCCTGTCTCAGCCTCCTGAGTAGCTGGGATTACAGGCATGCGCCACCACACCTGGCTAATATTTTGCATTTTTTAGTAGAGATGGGGTTCAATCACTTGAACCCAGGAGGCGGAGGTTGCGGTGAGCCGAGATCATGCCATTGCACTCCAGCCTGGGCAATAAGAGCGAAACTCCATCTCAGAAAAAAAAAAAAAAAAAAAAGGCTGGAAAGATACTAATAAAAATAATAATAGTAATAATAATAGTAACTAGAGGAGTTTGAGAAAGGTTTGTGTGCTGACTTTTTTTTAATGTGAAGAGATTCTATAGAGAGGGAAGGGGGATAATGCTTGCCTTTTTTTTTTGAACTTTCAGAATTCGGTCTACAACACCATGTTCTCTTTTCCTGTGACAGAGAGACAGGCAATATTCTCGAGAATGTCTTCTCCTTTTCCCCTGAGTCCCAGAGTGAGTAAACTTGGAGCAGAGTTTCCAGCCAAGGTATGATGGATGTGTAGGGAGAGTGAGAATAAACCTTTATTGTCTTAAGCAACTGACATTTTGCAAGTGTTTGTTATTGCAGCATAACTTAGCCCATTTGATTTAGGGATACATTTTAACATAATAAAATATAGAAGAGGTTTAATGGATTCTGAGAGTAGCATTCAGTCAGACATACATTTGCAGTAACATCTTATCAATGTGGCCAAGGGAGAATTTAATGCCACCAAGTGTGTGTTCTCCATCTGGGTCCCATAGTAATGGTACCTACATCTGTTTTTTCTGGTAGGACCACAGAGAAGGTTTCTGTGTTTTCAGAGAAGGTTTTTCTCTTATCTTTTCACAAGAATGGAAGTTAAAAATAGATCCCCCTTTGGCAGCATCACGCTACCCTTCCTTCCCTGCAAAATGGGTTGCACTAGCAGAGGGTGGCCCAGTCTACGGGCCCTAAAATCAGAGCAAGAAGAGCTGGGGCTGGGGCTGGGGAGTGAGGCAGGTTGAGACACTTCAAACATTAGGAAGTCTGTAGAGGACTTGGTAAGTATTCAAAGAACACTCGTAAGGAAAGTAAAATGGTTGGAAACTTTGACCCAGTCTAGGTCTGGAAACTCTGAGGACCAAGCATGGTGGGATATTTGGAACTCCTTCCCCATCTTCAGGCAGGATCTGGGATTTGTTGCCTGCCTGAATCCTGGGTGCATTTATTCAGGCACTGCAGTTACCCACTTAGCAGCTCTCCCTGGTTTCCCTCGGTGGAGCCCCACTGGGCAGGAATGTGATTAATTTGTCCATGGCCTAAAATCCTAGCTAATGCTTTGGTGGATCAGGCTTTGTCTTAGAAATATTTTCCAGTGGACAGAAAAACAGCTCTTTCTGGCTCACCACAGGGTCTGTCTCTAAGGGTGCTCTCAGAACTGCTGACACAGGGATATATTTCTATGAGGCAGCAATTAGCCAACTGCCCTGGGGCTGATCCCTTCTACACTTGCAGCAGGTTCACAGCAGGGTTCCCTGCTGGATAGCCTAAGCCCAGTTCATCTCAGGACTCAAACTTGCTTGGGCATGATCTGGAAGGCTGATGTGTCCCAGGGGGTTGGGCTTTTGAATGAAGAGCCTCATGGAAAGGAACCACATAAAGGGAAAAAAAAATTGAAGTTCACAGGTTGGTTTAAAGATAGCAAGAAGCCAAGTATTGGGGACAAGAGAGGGCAGGGTTGTGAGGGTGTTGTGGTGGATATCTGCCACTCCCATTCACTCCCATTGCCCTCTGTGTCAGCTCCTATGTCCTGGAGGAGGGAGAAGGAGCGGCAATAAACATCAAATGAGAATGGAAAGAGTTGCTCTGCTGGTAACCTCAGTAAGACATAAAGGGGACCAGGACACCTTACTGTGAAGCTTCATCTGAGAGCTCCCTGATTTTTCAGTTTTCCGTGGCTATCCCCAGGGTCACCTCTGGCTCCTGCTCCCACTGGCCCCTTCGCCCCACCCCTCAGCCCCAGATTTGGAATTCAGGCACTTTCCCAGGATTATTTCCCTCCCTCCCT
>NW_016811454.1:1277070-1285293 GCF_001698545.2 Rhinopithecus bieti | reverse complement strand
TTTTTTTTCTGTTTCTGACAGAGTCTCACAGTGTCACCCAGGCTGGAGTGCAGTGGCGCAATCTTGGCTCACTGCAACCTCTGCCTCCCAGGTTCGAGCAATTCTCCTGTCTCAGCCTCCCGAGTAGCTGGGATTACAGGTGTGCACCACCATGCCCAGCTAATTTTTGTATTTTTAGTAGAGATGGGGTTTCACCATATTGGTCAGGCTGGTCTTTCTTTTTTTTTTTCCTGAGACGGAGTCTCGCTCTGTCACCCAGGCTGAAGTGTAGTGGCGCGATCTCGGCTCACTGCAAGCTCCGCCTCCCGGGTTCACGCCATTCTCCTGCCTCAACCTCCCGAGTAGCTGGGACTATAGGCATGTGCCACGACACCCAGCTAATTTTTTGTATTTTCATTAGAGACGGGATTTCACCGTGTTAGCCAAGATGGTCTCGATCTCCTGACCTTGTGATCCGCCCGTCTCGGTCTCCCAAAGTGCTGCGATTACAGGCATGAGCCACAGCGCCTGGCCCTGATCAGGCTGGTCTTAAACTCCTAACCTCAGATGATCCACCCGCCTGGGCCTCCCAAAGTGCTGGGATTATAGGCAGAAGCCACCGCACCCAGCCTTTCCTGCTTTCTTTCAAAGACCCCTTCATGGAAGGTGTTTATACATGTGGCAGATTTTATTGAATATTTAGGGTCCAGAAATGGTATCACATCACTGCCCAGCTCAGCCTCCCCTGGAAAGTCTATTTTACCACAAAGCAATCTGCCTGAGGTCACCTGCCAATTTTGGTGACTGGTTATCAGGCACACTGACTATTCCTCACCTCAGGGCCCTAAGTGCCTCACTGCTAAAGGGCATTCTCAGACACCGGACCTGGGACAGGGGGTTTTATGCCCCAATACCAAGCTGCAGCTGATGGGGAGCCTATGTTGGTAGATAAGTACCCCAACTTCCCAGTCTCACAGTGGGGAGATCGTGTAGCATGTTCTACAGAGCTCTGCGGAGAGGCTCAGCACCAGCAGTGTTCTCATTAACATATGCCACTGTAGGGTGGCTATAATTAACAATAATATATTATGTCATTTCAATAGTGAGAAGGAAGATATTGAATGTTCCCAACACAAAGAAATGATAAATGTTTGAGATGATGGATATGCTAATTATCCCGATCTGATCACTCTACGTATGTATTGCAACATCACTATGTATCCCATGAATATATACAATTATTATTTGTCAATTAACAAAATAAAATTTAGTTTATAAAACACAGAAAACAAAATCCTTCATGGCTTCTGTCTTTTCCTGTCTCTCACTTTACCCACCCCCTCACTTCTGTTTCCTGGCAACACCTCCCGGCAACCTGCCTACACCTAAGCCCTTCCTTAGCAGCTGCTTTTTGTAAAATCTAAACCAAGACACCTACTCTCTGTATTTCATGTGCTACTAGTTTAAATTCTCTGCCCTCTCTTAGTTTTTCAGGCCTTTGGTTTTATAGCTGACGTCTCATGAATATCTCTGTGAAAACAACATGCCATCTACTCTCTGTATCACACAGTTTAGCAACATAGAGGAGCTGTGTCTTTGAAATTTCAGCCTTCCTTTTCCTCTTGCCTCCACCAGTGTCTGTTTGCAGTAGATGGAAGCAGTAAAATTTCTCTGCCCCTTAATATGAATTGTGCATGGACTGTGGCCTCTTGCAAGGCAGAAATGACTGCAGTAAGCTTGCTTTTATGCAGTTTTACTTCCATCCAGTGGCAGGATATGTTTCTCCTTGGATGCAGTTGGAGTGGGTGGTGGACACAGGGACTTACGGAGTAAAAGCAGGGAGGATATCAGGTCTTGCAACATTATGGTTGCTTTAGAGGTCAAACTTGCTTGGGCATGATCTGGAAGGCTGATGTGTCCCGGGCTTGGGCTTTTTATTAAGAGCCTTACGGAAAGGAACCACATAAAGGGAAAAAAAGAATTGAAGTTCATAGGTTGGTTTAAAGATAGCAAGAAGCCAAGTATTGGGGACAAGAGAGGGCAGGGTTGTGAGGGTGTTGTGGTGGTTTCTCTGGGGTAGGATTAGCAGCATTCAGGCACTAGCTCCTCTGTCAAGGAACAGGCTACAGCAGGTACAGCTCCATTTTGAAGCTGGTCATTGTGGAGACAGGTTTCTTCTCATGATGGCTTCTTAATTGGATCAGTGATAGTATGACTTCATGGCCAACAACTGTTATGGCAGCTTGTGATCCACCCGCCTCGGCCTCCCAAAGTGCTGGGATTACAGGCGTGAGCCACCGCACCCGGCCCTGGTCAGGCTGGTCTTAAACTCCTAACCTCAGGTGATCCACCCTTCTGGGCCTCCCAAAGTGCTGGGATTATAGTAAGTGCTGAGTGAGGTACATGGAAGGTGGCTTCAAGGGTACATTGGAGGCACCTAGTAGTGCTAAGTGGCACCATTTGGGAGGAATTTGATGGATGGTTGGATTTCCTACAGCATAAATGAGAATGAAATCAAGGTTATCCTTTTAGGTGATGTCTATTTTGATTATTTTTAATCTCCAGGCTCGTGTGTCCTGGAAATACGCATTACATCAAGTTGCTTAATTTTTTTATTTTTTATTTTTTTATTTTTTGAGATGGAGTTTCGCTTTGTTGCCCAAGCTGGAGTGCAGTGGTGTGATCTCGGCTCACTGCAACCTCCTCCTCCTGTGTTAAGTGACTCTCCTGCCTCAGCCTCTGTGTAGCTGGAATTCAGGGGCCCGCAACCATGCCCAGCTAATTTTTATATTTTTAGTAGAGACGGGGTTTCACCATGTTGGCCAGGATGGTCTTGAACTCTTGACTTCAGCTGATCCACTTGACTTCAGGTGATCCACCCACCTCGGCCTCCCAAAGTGCTGGGATTACAGGCATGAGCCACCACGCCTGGCTTAAGTTGTTTAATTTAACTGAGTGAATGCACAGTAGTATGTTCATGGACAAACCAGGTACAAAGGAATGTTTTCCCATAAAGCAAACACATGATGGCAGATACTGCGTGAGGCCAGAGGTTCTGTCATATTTGAACTTGGGTGGAACCCTGTGAGAATGACACAGCGGTAAGGGCTTCTGACACCTTGAAGAAAGCCTAGAATTGGGAATGATTTGAACAGATGAATCTGTTAAGAAAATTTCACTAGGAAGATTGTGTGAACCAATTCTTTGGAAGAATGAAATTCATAGCTGCTTTAGGATCATGCAAATGGCCAAGTGTGGTGGCTCATGCCTGTAATCCCAGCACTTTGGGAGGCTGAGGTGGGTGGATCACTTGAGCCCAGGAGTCCAAGACCAGCCTGGGCAACATAGCAAAACCCCGTCTCTACAAAAAATAAAAAAAAATTAGCCCAGTCACAGTGTTGTGACGCATGCACCTCTGGCCCTAGCTACTTGGGAGGCTGGTGTGGGAGGATTGCTTGAGCCAGGAGGTTGAGGCTGCAGTGAGTCGTGATCACGACACTGCACTCCAGCCTGGGCAACAGTGAGATTCTGTCTCAAAAAATAAAAAAGATCATACAAATTATTACAACATTAGGACTCAGTGAAACTCAATAACATTTATTGAATGTGTTATTTACTTGGGTACATAAACTCCTTAAAATTGAGTGTGAACTTCTTCTGGATAAAAGATTTGTAGTTTCATCAGATTCTCAGTGTTGAGTTTGTGACGTGCCCCCCCCACACCCAAAGATTAAAAGCCTTGAGTATACTTTTTTTTTTTTTTTTTTTGAGACAGAGTCTCGCTCTGTTGCCCAGGCTGAAATGCAGTGGCACGATCTCGGCTCACTGCAAGCTCTGCCTCCCGGGTTCATGCCATTCTCCTGCCTCAGCCTCCTGAGTAGCTGGGACTACAGGTGCCCACCACCATGCCCAGCTAATTTTTTGTATTTTTAGTAGAGACAGGGTTTCACCATGTTAGCCAGGATGGTTTCGATCTCCTGATCTCATGATCTACCCGCCTCGGCCTCCCAAAGTGCTGGGATTACAGGCTTGAGCCACCACACCCGGCCAAGTATACTCAGAAGAGAAATACCCTGGGTCACATAAATCTACCAACATTTAACCTCTGTCCTGTTGCTGTTCATGAGTGCGTTTGTACTTCAATGGTAACAGAAACAACCACCACCACCACCACCTCCATCATGAGCCTGAGGATCATATTGCCAAGCTGACATATATGCTTTTGTGTGTATGGAAATGGGTTTTATACTCGGATATAGGTTTGAGTCCCTGTTCTGCTAGTTAATAATTATATGACACTGATTCAGGAACTTTATCTCCTGTGTTTTGTTTTCTCTTCTCTAAGAGTCCTACCTCCTATGTTGCTGTGAGGATTAGAAAGAATGTATGTGACCTCCTTGGAATTCCTTCTTTACTCTCATAACTCTTTGTTATAGGACTTAGGTTGCTGTATTGATTAGGGTTAACTTTTAGAGAACAGAATCTACTCAAGCTATAGAAAAGTTGATTTTTTTTTTTTTTTTGAGTCGGAGTCTCGCTCTGTTGCCCAGGCTGGAGTAGAATTGTGCCCAGGTGGCACAATCAGGGCTCACTGCAACCTCCGCCTCCTGGGTTCAAGCTGTTCTCCTGCCTCTGCCTTCTGAATATCTGGGGTTACAGGTGCCCCCCACCACGCCTGGCTAATTTTTGTATTTTTAGCAGAGACAATATTTCACCATGTTGGCAAGGCTGGTCTTGAACTCCTGACCTCAAGTGATCATCTGCTTCACGCCTCTCAGAGTGCCGGGATTACAGCCGTGAGCCACCAGGTCTGGCTGAAAAGTAGAAATTTGAAGGACTAAAGAAACAGATTCTAGGCAGAGTATTCAGAAATGATTCTCAAAGCCACACTGCAGAATCAGAACACCAAGGAAGCTGCTGCATATTCTCTTGTCAGGAAAGCATTTACTGAATGGGGAAGCTGCCGTAACAGTTGTTGGCCATGAAGTCATACCATCACTGATCCAATCAGGAAGCCGTCATGAGTAGAAACCTGTCTCCACAATGACCGGCTTCAGAATGGAGCTGTACCTGCTGTAGCCTGCTCCTTGACAGAGGAGCGAGTGCCTGAATGCTGCTAATCCTATCACAGAGAAACCACATACCTCTGTGACCATTTTTTAAAAATTGTTATTTTGAGACAGAGTCTTACTCTTTTACTCAGGCTGGAGTTCAATGGCACAATCACAACTCACTGCAGCCTTCAACTCCAGGCTCCAACTTCAGCCTTCCAAGTAGCTGGGACTGCAAGTGTGCACCACCATGCCTGGCTAACTCTTTAATTTTTTGTAGAGAGAGCATTTTGCTATGTTGCTCAGGATGGTCTTGAACTCCTGGGTTTAAGAGATCCAACTGCCTTGGCCTCCCAAAGGGCTGGAATTAAAGGGGTGAGCCACCATGCTCAGCCTCTTTGTGACCATTTTTAAAGTGTAAATGTAGAAACACCAAAAAAGGGGGGCTCTTACCTCATAATCTGATTTAAGAAACCTAAATCATACCCAGAGCCCTAGCTGCAAGGGAGTCTGAAATATGTAGAATTTTTTTTCTTTAATCTTTCATCTTCTTCAATATAAGAAAGCACCCTAGGAAGAGATAAGGTAGATATTGAATGTTAATCTGCCATGTGTATTCTAGTAGTTTTTGTGCAAGTATTATTAGCAGAGACAGAATTTCACCATGTTGACAAGGCTGGTTTTGAACTCCTGACCTCAAGTGATCCATCCGCCTCAAGCCTCCCAGAGTGCTGGGAAAAAAGGCGTGAGCTACCATGCCTGGCCAAAAAGTAGAAATTTGAAGGGCTAAAGATTATTGTTAATTATTTTGTCCAAGTAGTATTTTTATTATTTTTTCTGTTCCAGATGCTTTTTATTGTTGCTCCAAGTTTAATAATTTTCAGTGATGGCAGAAAACCAACACTTTCAGACAACATCTCGCATAGCCCTGCTCAACTTCTGAATCTTGGTCTTGGCAGACATGTCAACATATTTCTTCCCAATGCACACAATCATTCCACCTATGATTGACAGATCAGTCTTACCCTCCAATTTCAATACTTGGCCTTGACTTAGGAATCTCTTCAGGACTGTTTTTAATTCAGAGAGTGTGGCTTCCTCTAAAGGAGATGCAGTGGTCACTGTGCAAGGTACCTCTCCATGGTGGACACTCATCATGATAGAAAAGGCAGAAACAACTCCTTGGGTATTGCTTAAGTGACCATGTTCAGCAAGCAAATTGATCGGGGTCATGAAGGAAGAGAACGTCTCTTTGGCTGTGATGTCATTTAGGCTTTTCATTTAATGGAACGCTTCACATAGGGATTCAAAATAGAAGCAGCCACTTTGGGTTCCTTCAGGATTTGTGCTATTCTCAACAGCTCCTTTTCTACTTGCTCCAGCTTATTCTGGTTCGATGCAGCAGAATGAAGAGCCATGACATAGAGACCTTCAATACTGTATACCTGAACAGGAGGCCTCACAGGCTTGGCAATGGTCTGACCACAGATGTACTGAAGCATTGCACCTGCAGGGAGAGCCTAGACACTGCTGGAGGGTGGCCATCATCTCCCGGGCACCTTTTTACTATTTTTAATTATAGAAGTAATATATAGGCTGGGTGTGGTGGCTCACACTTATAATCCCAGCACTTTGGGAGGCAGAGGTGGGAGGATTGCTTGAGCCCAGGGGTTTGAGACCAGCCTGGGCACCATAGCAAGATGCTGTCTCTATAAAAAATACAAAAATTAAGGCCAGGTGTGGTGGCTCATGCCTGTAATCCCAGCACTTTGGGAGGCCAAGGTAGGTGGATCACTTGAGGTCACGAGTTCAAGACCAGCTTGACCAATATGGTGAAACCCTATTTCTGCTAAAAATACAAAAATTAGCCAGGAGAAGTGGCATGCGTCTGTAGTCCTAGCTACTAGGGAGGCTGAGACAGGAGAATTGTTTGAACCTGGGAGGCAGAGGTTGCAGTGAGCTAAGATCGTGCCACTGCACTCCAGCCTAGGCGACAGAGTAAAACTCCATCTCAAACAAATGAACAAACAAACCAAATATAAAAATTATCCAGTCATGGTGGTGCATGTCTATAGTCCCAACTACTCGGGAGGTTGAGGTAGAAGGATTGCTTGAGCCCATGAGGTCAGTACTGCAGTGAACTGTGATCGTGCCATTGCACTCCAGCCTGGGTGACAGAATGAGACCCTGTCTCAAAACAAAAACAACAATAACAAACAAAACAAAAAAGTAATACATAGATATATTCTCTTTGTAAAAGACGAGAACAGAACAAATCTGTAGAATAAAAAGTAAACATCCTGACCCACTCAGTTCCCACATTGCTTCCTAGCAGGAGTCACTGACAGCAGTTTATCAGCTATTGGTTCAATCTTTTGTCTGTGCCTGCATATGTATATAGAGGTATGTACACATATCTAAGAATTTTTTAAAACATAAATATGCTAATGCTAGACCATAACTTTACTTAGAAATCTTTCCATGTCCGGTCATAAAGATCTAATAGGGGTCAGGAAACTTTCTGCAAAGGGCCAGATAGTAAGGATTTAAGGCTTTGTGGACCACATACAGCAGCCGTCCCCAACCTTTTCAGCACCAGGGACTGGTTTCGTGAAAGACAATTTTTCCATGAATGAGGGTATGGGGGAGATGGTTTCAGGATGAAACAGTTCCACCTCAGATCATCAGGCATTAGATTTTCATAAGGAGTGCACAGCCTAGATCCCTTGCATGTGCAGTTCACAATAGAGTTTGCGCTCCTATGAGAATCTAATAGATCTGGCAGGAGACGGAGCTCAGGTGGTAATGCTCTCTTCACCTGCCACTTGCCTCCTGCTATGCTACCTGGTTCCTAACAGGCCACTGATCTGATACACAGTCTCTGTGACATAGTCTTCTTTTTTTTGTTGCTATTTGTTTTTTTAAACAATCATTTAAAATGTCAAAACATTCTTTTTTTTTTTTTGAGACGGAGTCTTGCTCTGTCCCCCAGGCTGGAGTGCAGTGGCACGATCTCGGCTCACTGCAAGCTCTACCTCCTGGGTTCACGCCATTCTCCTGCCTCAGCCTCCCGGGTAGCTGTGACTACAGGCACCCGCCACCACACCCGGCTAATTTTTTTGTATTTTTAGTAGAGACGGGGTTTCACCATGTTAGCCAGGATGGTCTCGATCTCCTGACCTCGTGATCCGCC
>NW_016811454.1:1273810-1276850 GCF_001698545.2 Rhinopithecus bieti | reverse complement strand
TTTTTGAGATGGAGTCTTGCTCTGTCACCCAGGCTGGAGTGCAGTAGCATGACCTCGGCTCACTGCAACCTCCACCTCCCAGGTTCCAGTGATTCTCCTTCCTCAGCCTCCCTAGTAGGTGGGACTACAGTTGCATGCCACCATGCCTGGCTAATTTTTGTATTTTTAGTAGAGACAGGGTTTCACCATATTGGCCAGGCTGGTCTCAAACTCCTGACCTCAGGTGATCCGCCCACCTTGGCCTCCTAAAGTGCTGGGATTACAGGCATGAGCCTCCGTGCCTGGCCCCACATTTTCTTTATTCACTCATCCTTCAATGGATATTTAGGTTGTTTCCATAGCCATCTTGGCTATTGTGAATAATGATGAAATGAACACAGGGGTACAGATATCTTTTTGGGATCCTGATTTCAATTCTTTTGGATATGTACCCACAAGTGAGATTGCTAGATCACATGGTAGTTCTATTTTTAATTTTTTGAGGAAATTCCAAACTGTTTTCTACAGTGGCTGCCATCATTTTGCATTCCTACCAACAGCGTGCAGGAGTTCCACATCCTTGTCAACACTTTCTGTCTTTTCCTTTTTGATAAGTGGGGGTTCTGGGCCAACTCTCTCTCCCCTGGCAAAAGCTGAGAACTGGACTTTTTTTTATCCACAAACTCTGTGCTGTGTGAGGGGAAGAGCCAATGGCGCCTATCAGCCAGAGACTCCACCTCCATTCTCCCCTTGGCATCCGAACTGTAACCGATCATGAGACTTGAGGACTGGCCAAATATAGCTAGTTTTTTGGGAAGTCCTCTCACAAGAGTTGGGGTGCTGGACACAAAGACCAACCTCTCTCCTCCTCTGGTGGAAGCTTGGGAGTGAGGGGATCTTCTCATGGTCATACGGCACGGGGGTCATACGGCAGGGTCTCCAGTAAGAGAATGTCCCGAGTCTCCTTACTGACTTCGGTGAGTCTGATGTAGCATTTTCTGGGGGTGCAGGAGCCTTTCAGGTAGTTTCTGATCTTCCGCAAAGGGAATTTGTCAATGAATTTTTGTTGAATCAGTACGTGGAGGGGAGGGGGAAGGATAATTCAGGGTTTTTTATACTGCCATGTTGCTGACATAACAACCTCTTATTAACATAACTACTTATTTTTTTGTGAGTCTAGAAAGTTGTTAATCCTTTTTGAACCTCATTTCTTTTAAAAATAAGTCTATAAATTGGAGGTGGCAACACTGAGACTTTATTAGGTTACAGTAAGTATTAAATGAAATCATGTATGCATTTTGTGTGGATGTTACTGGCTCCTACTCCCAGTTTGAGCAGAAGACTAGATCCATTTCATGGACTCACTAGGGGTGGCTTACATTTCCTTAACACCGAACTGGCTAATTAAAAGATGGCTTTAGCCATTTGCTCCCTCTCCTACTCTGGGTTATCTTCTCTGAGAGCCAATATTTCCGCCCAACACTTTTTTTTTTTTTTTTTTTTGAGACAGGGCCTCACTCTGTTGCCCAGGCTGGAGTGCAGTGGTGCCATCTCGGCTCACTGTAACCTCCGCCTCCTGGGTTCAAGCGATTCTCCCGCCTTAACCTCCCGAGTAGCGGGAATTACAGGCGCCCACCACCACACCTGGCTAATTTTTGTATTTTTAGTAGAGACGGGGTTTCACCATGTTGGCCAGGCTGGTCTCGAACTCCTGGCCTCAAGTGATCCTCCCACCTCGGCCTGCCAAAGTGCTGGGATTACAGGCATGAGCCACCATGTCCAGCTTCTGCCCAGCACTTCTAACCCTCCTCCAGCATCTACTTCCTCTTCTTCTTCAATGCCTGGGAGATGGGCTCTATTCCAGGCACTACTGCTGGTTCCTCCACTAGGATCTGAACCTTCCTCTCACCCATAAACAGGTCCTTTCATAGGGTCAGAACAATGCTTTGGTCTGTGGTCTGTCTTGGGGGTTGGGGGACTGCCGCCCTCCCACATCCCTGTTAGAGATACGATAGGAAAGCTGGGCTGCGTGCGTACCAGCATCTTCCAGCATTGATATGTAGCCTTGCCCCTTACTATTTAGAACCAGTTTCCTCTGCTCCTTCCTTCACTCTGAGGACTTTGTAATTGGACAAATGTTAATATCCCTGCTTTTTCCCCCTTAGGATCAATTTTCTCTCAGGAGGCTCCTCATTGACTCATGCAAACAGATTTCTGGCAGGAACTGCTCCAAAGCCTTCCAGATGTTCACAGGCATGGATGAATCAGAGCAAAAATGGACAGATGCAACTGAAATGGAGGGTTCTGCTATGTAAGTAAAGCATCCAGCCTTCCACATTGGGAGTCACCACTAGTCCTAAGCTTGAGTTGAGTCATCTTTAATTGAGGTACATAGAGTAGGGCAGCTTTGAAGTCATTTACACCTGAAACTGGACCCCTACCCAGTGTCTTTCTCTCTATGTGACCTGGAGTTAGCTACTTAACTTTCTGAGTTTCAATTTACTCACAGTTAAAATAGTAATACTAATTTTCATTTTATGCTTTGTTGTGTGCATTATTAAATAATATTTAGAAAATATCTGGCAAGTACTAGGTTTGCTTTTTATTCTTTTTCCATTGAGCATCTCTTTTGTGACTTACTAAGGCTGAGTTTTATTTTATTATATTTCTATTATCCTTCTTTTCGTGTAGTCTTTTTCTTTCTCTTTTTTTTCTTTTTTCTCTTTCTCCCCTCCTGCCTGCCTGCCTACCTTCCTTCTTTTTTCCTTTGCTGTGTTTTTAAAGCAGTAGATGAATGTCAGAGAACAGGACCCCATCATTAGAACACTGACAAGTTTTTCTAGCAGAAACAAGAATATTTCGTTTCAACAATTGTGTAGGCTTAATATATAAGTAACTTCACAATATCCTTAAAAAATTAAACACAGATTAGAGTGTTCTAAAATTATTTAAAAATTTAAAAATGTTAAAAATCGGCTGGGTGTGGTGGCTCACACCTGTAATCCCAGCACTTTGGGAGGCTGAGGCGGGTGGATCACCTGAGGTGGGGAGTTTGAGTCCA
>NW_016811454.1:1264920-1270835 GCF_001698545.2 Rhinopithecus bieti | reverse complement strand
AAAAAAAAAAAAAAAAAAAAAAAGGTTAAAATCACACATAAGCTCACAACTTACATGAACAAAAGAACTTTTATATTTTATATTACTTACCATAAACCAATAGCAAATATCTATTTCTCAAAGGCACAAATTCTGCATAAAATTTAGCAATGCCTTCCCACACCTGTTACCCAAATACAATTCAATAAAATCAGTGACGCCGGGGTATTGTGAAGCTTCAACTACAACTGGATGTAAAATGAGCTTATCTAAGCTGTTGTTATGGTGCTAACTTTATAAAAAATGTATCTGAGAATGGACTTTCTCTTTCTACCTAATCTAAAAGGTAGGATGCTGGAGATAGTGAATTACCCCAAACCACAAATGGGAAACAGATGGCTTTTCAGCCAGGGACAGAACCAATTATTTATAACCTTCTCCTCATCATCCTTTTTACAAACTAAACCTGGCAAATGGTTGGGAACATGAGCTCACAAGTCAGTAGGACAACAAAATATGCTGGTTATACTGTAGGCTAGTTTCTTCCTGAAAGAAAGCACAGTAGTGCAGGATGAAAATAGGGGTGATGAAAGCAACTTAAGGTTACTTTTGATTTTTAAAAATAGTAATTCTGGGCTGGGTGCTGTGGCTCATGCTTGTAATCCCAGCACTTTCAGAGGCTGAGGGGGGTGGATCACCTGAGGTCAGGAGTTTGAGATCAGCCTGGCTAACGTGGTGAAACCCCGTTTCTACTAAAAATACAAAAAATTAGCCAGGCGTGGTGGCATGTGCCTGTAATCCCAGCTACTTGGGAGGCTGAGGCAGGAGAATCGCTTGAACCCAGGAGGTGGAGGTTGCAGTGAGCTGATATCGCGCCATTGCACTCTGGCTTGGGCAACAAGAGTATAACTCCGTCTCAAAAAAAAAGTAATTCTGGCTGGGTGCAGTGGCTCATGCCTGTAATCCCAGCACTTTGGGAGGCTGAGGTGGGTGGATCACCTGAGATTAGTTTGAGACCAGCCTGACCAACATAGTGAAACCCCCCCTCTAATAAAAATACAAAAATTAGCCGGGCGAGGTGGTGGGCGCCTGTAATCCCAGCTACTCAGGAGGCTGAGTCGGGAGAATTGCTTGAACCCAGGAGGCAGAGGTTGCAGTGAGCCAAGCCATTGCACTCCAACCTGGATGACAGAGCAAGACTCTGTCTCAAATTAAAAAAAAAAAAAAGTAATACCACCAGAGCTACTGAATGAAAGGTTTCCAAGTGTTCTAATATTAATTCTGAAGTGTCAACATCATGTTTTCAGAAGGATGTTATTGAATCACAACATATTGTCACTTGAAGACACCTCTAATCTCAGTTTACAAATAAGAAAGTGTGATGTACTTCTTGGGCAAACACAGTGGGCAATGGACCAGCCAGTGGGGATACCCCAATTAATCCTGAGTTACAATTCTAAATACTACCTCATTTGTACACACTGGGAACTGGGAAAATGTCAGGTTACAAGCAAAATATATTTGCATAGACCTTTACATTTTTCACTGTGCTATTCTCGACAACACTGTCGATTACTATCCTCTTTGAAATCCACGTCTAACTCAGACCAGCAATGAAGTCTCTTTAATTCTTGAAACCAGTAATGTCAGTGTTGCTGATCTACATGTAGGATTTCAGAATTTAACCAGGCCAGAAAGTACAACTGTGTTCAACTCAACTAGGACCAGGAAGTTCCCAAGTGGACTTTGCATTGAATAGAGTTTTAAAATTCCACAGAGGCCCACCAGTGGATTAAGTATGTATTCTTGGAACACCAAAAAACAGGAGGCCTTGTTGGTATCACTGGCAATCCCTAGATGACAAAGTTTCAAGTAAGGTGAAATGAAGACAGGGTCTTGCTCTGCCACCAGGCTGGAGTGCAGTGGTGTGACCTCGGCTCACTGCAGCTTTGAATTCTCGGGCTCAAGCGATCCCCTTGCCTCAGCCTCTTGAGTAGCTTGGATTACAGGCACATGCTGCCGTTCCCCACTATGTTTCTATAGAGACAGGGTCTCACTATGTTGCCCAGGCTGGTCTTAAACTCCCGGCCCAAAGCCATCCTCCTGATTTGGCCTCCCAAAGCACTGGGATTACAGGTATGAGCCACTGTGCCTGGCCCAAGAAAGTAATGTGTTTTATAAAGTTTAGCGCATAAGGAGTTCAATAAGGAGAGGTCATAGTCCTCCCTCAGGTATCATGTAGAAGCAAAGCAGAACTCATATGTACTTAAAATGTCATCCAGGGTCACTGTCTGAAGTGCTAATTTTATGTTTCTTTTTACACAAAAAAAGAAAAAAAGTTAATCTTCCAATTCAACCAGTCAGTCACCTAGTATAATAACTGAATGAGTTGGGTATAGTTCCTCCATTTCAAATGGTTTACATAATTGGATATAATAGAGAGCAATATTCAGCAAAAGGTGATCACTATAAACATGTGAAATATCATTATGAAAGTGCTTGAGGAACATTGGGGGTGGGTCAGGGCACGGGATAAAGGTGGAGTTAATCTAAAAAAGAAGAGACTTCATTGAGAAGGAGTTTGAAAGGAGATAGGCAATCTGGCAGCTGAAAAAGATGGAGAATCCAAGCCATGTGTAATATATATGTGCCTGCTTGAATTTTCATTAGGACCAAATTGTCCCTAATGGCATGAAAAATAATAAAATACAAAGTTGGATGAAAGTTAGATTGTTGAACCCAGAAGAAAGTGCTTATAGCTATGATATCCTTAATTTTTTATGAAATTTTCTGTTTAATAGTTTATAATGATAAACCTCTAGTTGAGTGGAAAAATCTGGCACTGGAGAATTTTACTTAATTATATAACTGAGAGTTGGCAGAGCTTTTAAAAAAAATTAGCTTGTACCATGTAAAAGTGCTGGTATTTGATCTTGACCATTTTTGACCTAACAAACTGGCAGTGTTTTATGCTTTGACATAAAACATGGATTAATAATGTCATAAAAATAGTTATATATACCAGGTGCGATGGCATGCCTATAAGATCAGCACTTTGTGAGGCCAAAGCAGGAGGATTGCTCACATCCAGAAGTCCAAGACCAGCCTGGACAATATAACAAGACCTCGTCTCTCCAAAAAATCAGAACCTATCCAGGTGTGGTGGTGTGTGCCTGTAGTCCTAGCTACTTGGGAGACTAAAGTGGGAGGATCACTTGAGCTCAGGAGGTTGAGGCTACAGTGAGCTGTAATCGTGCCACTGTCCTCAGCCTGGACAACAGAGTGAGAGACCCTGTCTCAAAAAAATAAAAAAATAACTCAAGAAGAGCTAAATATATTTATATATATAATATTTGACGTATTACATACAATTTGTCTTATTTCATATTTTATTTCTATACATAATATAATTCAATATATGTAACATTAAAACCCTACTAAACATACCATCATTTTGATGACTGAGAAATTACTTCCTTCTTCTTCACTAGACATTCATTGAGCACCTATTATGTTTTCAGCACTCTGCTCCTTGCTGAGATACAAGGATGAGTAAAATATATTTCTTGCCCTTGACCTTCTCAGTTTAGTAAGGGAGATGAACACCTTAACAGATCATTACTCAGAGAGACTGTGTGTATAGGGGTTAAGAAGGAAGACCCTGAGGTCAGACAGACCCAGATGTTTAGTCTGGTCTTCACCACTTTTGCTAAGTGACAAAGCTCTCTTAGCCTTGTGGAAGTAATAACAGTACCTCCCAGGGTTTTTGTGAGAGTTAAATATGGTAATGCACGTGAAGTTGCTTAGCATTGTACTGTACTTCACAAGTACTCAGGAAATGCTTAGTATTACTGTATGTGTTAACTGCGACTTATATAATTAGATGTGGTTGGTACTTGCTTCCTTTGAGTGGAGTTAGGTCAACTGGTTTTAAGGATAAACAACATATGACAGTGACAATGGTTTATACTGAACTATAGTGAACTCCTCATAGTAGTTTAGAGAAAAATCTCATCATCTTTTCCTGGAAATGAAACCTGTTATCAATCAGAAGTGCTGGTCTAAGGAAGTAAGGAAGTGGCTGAACAGATTGAACACACCTCTCAGCAGTGGGGCTGGCTTTTCAAGGTACTCAACATTCTTTTAACGCTTTTGGTAAAAAAAAAAAAAAAGAGGGGCCGGACGCGGTGGCTCAGGCCTGTAATCCCAGCACTTTGGGAGGCCGAGGTGGGCGAATCACGAGGTCAGGAGATCGAGACCATCCGGGCTAACATAATGAAACCCCATCTCTACTAAAAATACAAAAAAATTAGCTAGGCGTGGTGGCAGGCAGGTAGTGGCTGCCTGTAGTCCCAGCTACTCAGGAGGGTGGGGCAGGAGAATGGCGTGAACCTGGAAGGCAGAGCTTGGAACTTGCAGTGAGCCGAGATCTTGCCAATGCACTCCAGCCTGGGTGACAGAGCAAGACTCTGTCTCAAAAAAAAAAAAAAAAAAAAAAAAAAAAAAAAAAAAAAAAAAAAAAAAAAAAAAAAAAAAGGAACTGAAACAGGAATTGATTTGATGATAATTAAGAACTTAAATTCTCTTCTCCAGTTCACGTTTGTCTTCTCAGACAAAATAGTTATTGCCAAGATGCCCAGACACATGAATGCCTTTATCAAAACCTACTGAATAGTCTTTCCTTCAATAAATACGATTGAGCCTTACTGTTTGCCAGGCACTGTGCTAGGCTCTGGGAGTATGAAGGTAAGCAAAACCACAGGCTGGTGGCGGAGACAGACATTCTTGAAATAAGTCTCCACGCTGGGCGCGGTGGCTCACGCCTGTAATCCCAGCACTTTGGGAGGCTGAGGCGGGCGGATCACGAGGTCAGGAGATCGAGACCATCCTGGCTAACACGGTGAAACCCCGTCTCTACTGAAAATACAAAAAATTAGCCGGTGGTGGCGGGCGCCTGTAGTCCCAGCTACTCGGGAGGCTGAGGCAGGAGAATGGCGTGAACCCGGGAGGCGGAGCTTGAAGTGAGCCGAGATCGCGCCACTGCACTCCAGCCTGGGCGACAAAGTGAGACTGTCTTAAAAAACAAACAAACAAAAAAAAAAGAAAGAAAGAAATAAGCCTCCACATACATAATAATAGTTGCTCTAAGTGAGGAGCTTAGAGTAGGGGCCCTGATTTAGGCTGGGGCATAGGTTTGTGGAGGCAGGGAAGAGTTCATTTAGGGAAGTAACATCTAAAAGTACCACTTACCCTTTAAAAGACCTGGCGATTGTCTCTTTTTTTTTTTTTTTTTGAGACTGTTTTTTTCTTTCACCCGGGTTAGAGTGCAACGGCGCAATCTTGGCTCAGTGCAATCTCCGCTTCTGGGTTGAAGTCATTCTCATGCCTCAGCCCCCCGAGTAGGTGGGATTACAGGTGCCTGTCATCACACCTGGCTAATTTTTGTATTTTTTAGTAGAGATGGGGTTTCACTATCTTGACCAGGCTGGTCTCGAGCTCCTGACCTCATGATCCACCCCCACCTTGGCCTCCCAAAGTGTTGGGATTACAGGCGTGAGCCCCTGTGCCTGGCTGATTTTCTCTTTAGTTCCAAAACCGCCAGCAAGTTCAGGAGATAAAAGCTTAGTCAAATAAATTTTTGGTTACCATATGGAAAATGTCATGTTGATATAGATTATTTATTCTGTCACCCAACTATATTGATAACATTAAACATGGCCTTTCTATCTGTCATTCTGCCCCAATGGAACTTTCATTTCATTAATATTATACAAAGTAAAATCATCTACCTCTGGAATGATTTTATCATTATTAACACACATATACACGTATACTTAATTATGGTTCTTTATGCGCACTAAAGAAGCTGGGAAAATTTTAGAAGATAGTAGAATGAAATGGTTCTTCCTTTCCTTTTTTTTTTTTTTTTTTTTTTT
>NW_016811454.1:1213076-1264909 GCF_001698545.2 Rhinopithecus bieti | reverse complement strand
GTGGTCTTCCTTTCGGATTTTTGGAGGTTGATGGGAAGGGCTGAATTTCAGCACACACTGAAAACAGCGTATCTTGTAGGAGGGATTATAATATCCCAAACATTGTATAAAAGTGGCATTTTGAGATTTCCTCAGAAATGTATTAAAAACGCAGGGAGGAAAAAAATGATTGTAGCAAGTATTCAGCCATTTTGTCCTTTTATTCAAATATTTACAGGAATATTCACACTTATTTTTTTCAGCCTTAAATAAGCAAAGCTTGATTTTTTAAAAGAGGCTGTCTTCTAGGTGTTGCAAGTGGAATCTGCTTGTATTGATTAGGTTGCTCTTCAGTCATTTCCTTCAGCGTGCACATATCTTCCTTTTTATGTTTTTCTCAAGCAATCAGTAAATAACGTATTTATCAAACTTAAGAGAGTGTCCAAACAGAATTTCTTTGGAAAAGCTGGGTTTCTTTCTTGCTGAGGCATACAGTTGATGAGTTCTTTAGCCAGTTGGATTATAGCAGCTCAGTGAGATCATAGCAAGTAACCTGGTTATGTTGTACTGATATTCATCACAGGAAATGAACTCATCTCCACAAATTATTTGCTGCAAAATAAATTAACTCCTTTAGTAGAAAATTATCACAGGATCAGCACGTCCCACTTGTCAAGGAAGGAATATGAGCACAGTGTAGCTTTACTGTAACAGCAGTAAACCATTATTTTGTTGCTCACAGTAGTCTCAACATAAATCTAAAATAATATCATCAAATGAACTCTCTGATTGGAGTCATTGATCACTAAATTATTAGATGCCCAAGAAATTGCTAAGTTTCGCCGGGCATGGTGGCTCATGCCTGTAATCCCAGCACTTTGGGAGGGCGAGTCGGGCGGATCACCTGAGGTTGGAAGTTCAAGACCAGCCTGACCAACATGGAGAAATCCTGTCTCTACTAAAACTACAAAATTAGCCGGGTGTAACCCCAGTTACTCAGGAAGCTGAGGCAGGAGAATTGCTTGAACCTGGGAGGTGGAGACTGCAGTGAGCTGAGATCGTGCCATTGCACTCCAGCCTGGGCAACAAGTTGGAAACTCTGTCTCAAAAAAAAAAAAAAAAAAAAAAAAGAAAAAAAGAAAAAGAAATTGCCAAGTTTCAACAAAGTCAGTCATGTTAGTTGTGTGAAATATTTCATAATACATTCTAATAAAAGGATTATTCATGTAAGCTTATAACAACGATATTGTGCCCTTTTACTATTGCATAGCTTTTCCTATGAACCTGACACTATGTTAGGCACTTACATGCATTATTTTATGTCCTTTGTACAGCAAGCCTAGAATGGTTTACTCATGGGTTTCTTCCCCAGATCACAGATAAAGAACAGAGAACTGATTGTGCTAAAAAAGTTTTCTGTGCCTGTGATCAGTGTATTATATTTGGTATCTATGTTGGGCTGAGAATAAGAAAATAGAAACTAGAAGGACACTAGAAATAGAGGGAAGATAGGGAATTGGAGGGGACCAGAGCTAGAAAAGGAAATTATAGTAATAGATTACTATATGCCAGAGACTGTGTATATGATGGGACAAACAAACTTTTCTTTTTCTTTCTTTTTTTTTTTGAGACAGAGGCTTGCTCTGTGGCTCAGGCTGGAGTGCAGTGGTACAGTCTGGGCTCACTGCAAACTCTGCCTCCCTGATTCAAGCAATTCTCGTGCTTCAACCTCCCAAGTAGCTGGGATTATAGGTATGTGCCATCATGCCTGGCTAATGTTTGTATTTCTAGTAGAGTTGGGGTTTTGCCCTGTTGACCAGGCTGGTCTTGAACACCTGACCTCAAGTGATCTGCCTGCTTTGGCCTTGAAAAGTGCTGGGATTACAGGTTGAGTCATCGTGCCTGGCCAAAAACTTTTTTTCTATACTTTCACGGTATTCTTAATATTTCTGCCACAAGATTCAGGAGTTTTTCCCACAGCAAGCAATTTTCCAGTTCTCTGTGGACATCAAGTAGTGTCCTATGAATCAACTTAATTCTGACTCTATCTCTATCTGGTGATAGTACAGACACCACAGGTCAAGGGCTCAGTCAAGACTGCCCCAGTTTCATATGCCGGGTTGTAACCTGTTCTTATAGCCAACAGGAATCTAGGGTTCCTATGACTGCCTCTCACATTCGTTAATTTGCTAGACCAGCTTGGAGAACTCAGGAAAATAGTTAACTCCCTATATTTGCTGTTTATTACAAAGGTTAGAACTCAGAGGCAGCCAGATGGGAGTGATGCACAGGACAAGCTACATAGGAAAGTGCACAGCTTCTATGCTGTCTCTAGGTGGGATTTATTTATTTATTTATTTTGAGATAGGGTCTTGCTCAGTTGCCCAGGCTGGAGTGCAGTGGTGCAATCACTGTTTACTGAAGCCTCGACCTCCCTGGCTCAAGCAATCTTCCCACCTTATAGTCCTAAGTAGCTGGGACTACAGGCCACACTACCACGGCCAGTTAATTTTGGACTTTTTGTAGAGATGAAGTCTTGCCATGTTGCCCAGGTGAGTCTGAAACTCCTGGGTTCAAGTGATCTTCCTGCCTCAGCCTCCCAAAGTGCTGGGGTTACAGGCATGGGCCACCCTGCCCTACGGGCTTTTCTTTTCTTTTGAGACAGGGTCACCCAGGCTGGAGTGCAGTGGTGCAATCAGAGCTCGCTGTAACCTCGAACTCTTGGGCTTGAGTGATCCTCCTGCCTCATCCTGTTGCGTTGTTAGGCTTAAAGGCATCCACCACCATGCCTAGCTAATGTTTCGGTTTTTTGTTTTTTTGTTTCTTTGTAGAGACAGGGTCTTGTTTTGTTGCCCATGCTGGTCTCAAACTCCTGGGCTCGAACGATCCTCCCACTCGGCCTCTTGGAAGTGCTGGGATTACAGGCAGGAGCCACCGAGCACAGCCTGCCGCCTGGATGTCTATGTGAGACAGTAGGTGGCACTCTAAGCGTCTCCGAACGTTTTTCGGCACTCTATTGTGTGCCGTACCTGGTGCTGCACTCTACTCACGTTTGATTCTTTGTATACACTCTGCCTCACTCCTCATCTTGGAATCATTCACTGTACCATACGCCTCAGTCTTTTTGTCTTAGAATCTTTTTTGTTTGTTTTGTTTTTTTGAGATGGAGTTTCGCTGTTGTTGCCCGGGTTGGAGTGCAATGGCGCGATCTCGACTCACTGCAACCTCTGCCTCCCGGGTTCAAGCGATTCTTCTGCCTCAGCCTTCCGCATAGCTGGGGTTACAGGCGCATGCCACTACGTCCAGCTAATTTTTTATTTCTAGTAGAGACGGGGTTTCATCATATTGGTCAGGCTGGTCTCAAACCCCTGACCTCAGGTGATCCGCCCGCCTCGGCCTCCCAAAGTGCTGGAATTACAGGTGTGAGCCACAGCACCCGGCCCCGTCTTGGGATCTTTAGTAGTGCCGGATGCCCTAGGTTTTCATCTTGGGATTATTTGGGGGCCATATGCCCCAGTCATTTTGTCTTGGAATCATTTGGGAGACTGTATGCTTCCCGTCTTTTTTTTTTTTTTTTTTTTGAGATGGAGTCTCACTCTGTCGCCAGGGTGGAGTGCAGTGGCTCGATCTTGGCTCACTGCAACCTCCGCCTCCCTGGTTCAAGCGATTCTCCTGCCTCAGCCTCCCAAGTAGCTGGGATTACAGGCATGCGCCACTATGCCCAGCTAAATTTTGTATTTTTAGTAGAGATGAGGCTTCACCATGTTGGCTAGGATGGTCTCCATTTCCTGACCTTGTGATCTGCCTGCCTCGGCCTCCCAAAGTGCTGGGATTACAGGCGTGAGCCACTGCGCCCGACTGTCCCGGTCTGTTTGTTTTGCAATTGTTTGCAGTGCCGTACTCCCTGATCTTTTCGTCTTGAAATTCTCTGGGAAACTGTACACCCAATCTTTTCATCTTGGAATCCTGTAGCGGACCGTATTGCGCTAGTGTTTTTGTCTTGGCATTGTTTGCAGTGCTGTACACCCCAATCTTTCCGTCTTGAAAACCTTTGGGATACTGTACCCTTGGTCTTTTCGTCTTAGAATTCTTTGCGGGATTGTACGCACCCGTTTTTCATCTTGGAATCTTTTGGGAGACCGTATGACCCAGTCTTTTTGTTGTGGGATTATTTGGGATACTGTATTCACCAGTCTTTCCATCTTGGAATGTTTTGGGAGATTGTATGCTCCAGTTTTTACGGCTTGGAACCGCTTGCAATGCCCTATGCCCTAGTCATTGGAATATTTTGGGATGTCATATGCCCCAGTCTTTTGTCTTGGAGTCATTTGCAGTGTTGTATGCGCTGGTATTTTTATCTTGGAATTCTTTGGTGGACTGTACACCCCACTGTTTTCATCATGAAATCTTTTGGGAGACGCTATGTTCCAGTCTTTTCATCTTGGCATCTTTTGCGGTGCCACAGCTCTAGACTTTTTGTCTTGGAATTTTTAGGGGCAGCTTAAGCCCCCGTCTTCTCATTTTGGAATTCTTTGGCAGACTGTATTCACCAGTTTTTTCATCTTGGAATCTTTTATGAGATCATACATCCCAATCTTTTTGTCTTGGAATCGTTTGCAGTGCCATCTGCCCCAATCTTTTCATCTTGGAACTCTTTGGGGGGACTATACACCCCAGTCTTTTAATCTAGGAATCTTTTGGGAGTCCGTATGCCCCAATCTTTTTGTCTTAGAATTCTTTGTGGCATTGTACGCCCCAGTCTTTTCATCTTGGAATCTTTTGGGAGACTGTATGCCCCAGTCTTTCTGTCTTAGAATCATTTGCAGTGTCATACTCCTCAGTCTTTTGATTTTGGAATCGTTTGCAGAGCTGTATTTCCTGGTTATTTTTCTCTTGGAATTATTTGGGGGACTATATGCCCCAGTCTTTGCATCTTGGAATTTTCAGGGAACCGTATATTCCAGTCTTTTATCTTGGAATCATTTGCATTGCTTTATTCCCTACACTTTTTTTTTTTTTTGAGACAGAGTCTCGCTCTGTTGCCCAGGCTGGAGTGCAGTGGCGTGATCTTGGCTCACTGCAACCTCTGCCTCCCGGGTTCAAGCGATTCTCCTGCCTCAGCCTCCCAAGTAGCTGGGACTACAGGCACCTGCCACCATGCCCGGCTAATTTTTTGTATTTTTAGTAGAGATGGGGTTTCACCGTGTTAGCCAGGATGGTCTCCATCTCCTGACCTCATGATCCACCTGCTTCGGTCTCCAAAGTGTTGGATTACAGGCGTGAGCCACCGTGCCCGGCCATTCCCTGGTCTTTTTGCCTTGGAATCATTTGTAGTGTCATACACCCCAGTTCTTTCATCTTGGAATTCTTTGGGGGACCGTGTGCCCCAGTGTTTCCATCTTGGAATCACTTGCAGGGCTGTACTCTTCAAATCTTTGGGGACACCGTATGCCCCAGTCTTTCCCATCTTGGAATCTTTTCGGAGACCCTATGCCCAGTCTTTTTGTCTTGAACTCATTTGCAGGGCTATATGCCCCAGTCTTTTCATCCTGGAATCTTTTGAGAGATCGCATGCCCCAACCTTTCCATCCTGGGATCATTTGCAGTGCTGTACTCTCTGATCTTTTTGTGTCGTAATAGTTCGCGGTGTCATCTTGGAATTATCTTGTCATCTTGGAAGTGTCTTTTCATCTTGGAATTATTTCGGGGACTATAAGTCCCAGTTATCTGTCTTGGAATTGTTTTCGGGGATGGATGCCCCAGTCTTTTCATTTTGGGGTCTTTGGAGAACCGTATGCCCCAGTGTTACTGCTTTAGGATTCTTTGCAGTACCGTGCACCGCAGTCTTTTCATCTTAGAATCCTTTGGGGTACCATACTCCCGGTTCATCTTGGAATTATTTGGGAGACCGTATGCCACAGTTTTTTCCAGTGTACCACAGTTTTAAACATTTATGTTCACCTATTGAGAGACATCTTGGTTACTTCCAGTTGCCTCAGTTTTTTTGTCTTGGAATTCTTTGGAGGTACTGTATTTCCTCTTTTTGTCTTGGAATCATTTGCGGTGCCATACACCCCAGTCTTCTCATCTTACAATTCTTTGGGGGTACAATATGCTCCAGTCTTTTCATCTTGGGATTCTTGCAGTGAACGCAGGTCCCAGTTTTTTTGTCTTGGAATTCTTTATGGGACCACACACCCCAGTCTTCCTGTCTTGGACAGGTTCACGGCACTCTGTTGCATGCAATCCCGCCGGCAGCCCTCTACACGGCTTGGAGCCGCCTGCGCTACGGTATGCAGCACTCTCCACGGTAGCTCCCTGGGGACTCAGCTTTTCCAGTTCCCCATCTTTAGGCTGCAACATCATGGCAATGCCCAATAAAAAACAACGTAAGCAGTAGCCATCATGCTGCCAACACTGGCAGTGCCCTCTTGGGCAGTGGCCACTCTCTGCTGGGCGCGTTACTAAGCCCAGAGCACTCTATGGACTCATCGTCTCCATCTGGTGTGCACATATCCTGCTTGCTGCTCCAGTTGCCCTAAAAATATGCCCCAGACTTGTTTTGAGCAGATATAGTAAGATGCACAGACACACAAATGATTGCCAATGAACAAGTCACAGTTTATTATACTCACAGTCCCCAAGACACGGGAGGGGGTCACTCCACACAGGGCCGCACAGGGAAGTGAAAAAGCAGAATGAGCAGGTGTAGAGAGAGGGAAAGCACTGGCAGACTCTTTATTATGGATTTCTTAGGAAGGAATGGGCAAAGCAAGGTAAGCAAATGGCGCAAATTTAGGATTGGATAGTTTGCATTGTTTCAGCAGATTCTGTGCTATAGGGTGCATTGCCAATTGTGTAAAAACTGGTTTTGGAGAGTCTGAGTAAACTTGTAGCAATAAACACATAACATTAAATTTACCATATTTACCATTGTAAGCGTACAGTTCAGTAATATTAAGTATATTCACATTATTATGCAACAAATCCCCGGAACTTTTTCTTCTTGCAAATCTAAAAGTCTATAACCGGTAAACACTGATTCTCCTTCCCTCTTTCTGGCCTTTGGTAACCTCTTCCTACTGTTTC
Source organism: Rhinopithecus bieti (assembly GCF_001698545.2). NCBI lineage: Eukaryota > Metazoa > Chordata > Mammalia > Primates > Cercopithecidae > Rhinopithecus > Rhinopithecus bieti. The sequence goes on along the minus strand of NW_016811454.1, from coordinate 1,257,841 downwards.
TGTGATTTTGACTGCCTTATTTAGTCTTCCTTTTCTTTCTTTTTCTTTTCTTTTCTTTTTTTTTTTCCAGACAGGGTCTCACTCTGTTACCCAGGCTAGAGTGCACGTGCCGCGTTGTGATCACAGCTCACTGCAGCCTCGAACTTCCGGGCTCAAGTGATCCTCCTACATTAGCTTCCCGAGTAGCTGGGACTACAGGCATTCACCACCACACTCTGCTAATTTTTAAATCTTTTATAGAGACAGAGTTTCCCTGTGGCTGGTCTCAAACTCCTGACCTCAAGGGATCCTCCCTCATGGCTGGGATTACTGGTGTAAGCCTCTGTGCCTGGCCGTTTTTTTTTTTTTTAGAGACTGGGTCTCACTCTGTCGCCCAGGCTGGAATGCAGTGGTGGGATCTCAGCCTTTCAAATAGCTGGGATTACAGGTGTGCGCCACAACACCTGGCGATTTACTCCTTTAGATCCTTCATCGGAGTCCTTTTGTGACTGGCTCATTTTTTTTTAAGGACCCTACGTATTGTTTTCCATAATGGCTATATTATTTTACATTCCTACCAACAGCTCCCAAGGGTCCCAACTTCTCCATTTTCTGGCCAACATTTGTTATTTTTGTTTCTTTTTTCTTTAGTAGTGGGGATGTTATGGGCTGTGTTGAGGATCAGTACACAAACATTCGCATTTGAATACAATTCTTAACATACTAGAATGAAAATCTCAAAAGCCATGTCGTTGTGATCTTTTCTAAAATGATTCCAGTGACTTCCCAGCTTCATAGCTGGGAGCAAATTTTCCTTAAGAGCTGTTAATTTACGATGTAATATAATATAAATTACATGCTCACATTTTCAATCTTTCACGGCATATTAACAAAGTTATTAGGAAAATTGGACTGCCGTAACCAAAGATGTTACAGAGTGCACATAATCCTTTTCTTTCTTTCTTTCTTTTTTTTGAGACAGAATCTCAATCCGTACCCAGGCTGGAGTGCAGTGGCATGATCTTGGCTCACTGCAACCTCTGCCTCCCAGGTTCAAGCGATTCTCCTGCCTCAGCCTCTCGAGTAGCTGGGATTACAGGTGAGTGACACTATGCCTGGTTAGTTTTTGTATTTTCAGTACAGACGGGGTTTCACTATGTTGGCCAGGCTGGTCTTGAACTCCTGACCTCAAGTGATCCTCCTGCTTCAGCCTCCCAAAGTGCTGGGATTACATGCGTGAGCTACCACACCCCGGTCAAGTGCACACAATTCTGACAGGGAGAGTAAAGATTAAGGAGTGGTTTTCTTTTCTTTCTTTTTGTTTTTCTTTTTTTTAGACACAGGATCTTGCTTCGTCAGCCAGACTGGAAGACATTGGTGCGATCACAGCTCACTGCAGCTTTGAACTCCTGGGCTCAAGCGATCCTCGCGCCTCAGCTGCCAGAGTAGCTGGGACTACAAGCGTGAGCCACCAAGCCCACCCGACACCGCCCCCCTCCCACCAAACCCTTTGAAAGTAAAATATTTAGGAATGCTTTTATTTTAGGGCCAAACTACCATTTATCCCCCCTCTGTCTTTTCTGTGTTCACCTACAAGCTCCTGGTGGTAGCCAATAGGCTCTGACAAGAGAGTGAAGAAATAAGGTAAGCGTCCCAACTAGTGACCCCAGGCCTGGGTTGGTATTTCATCTTTGGTGGTGCCATTGGTTTCCTGTTGTGAGATTATTCCTGCCGTTGGGGTTAGGACACTTAGGCCAGGGGCAGGGGACTGAGGGGGTGTGGTATGCGGTGTAGTGGGGGGTGGGGGGTGGGAGGGGTGAGAGAAGACTCCTTCCTTTGCTGCGGGTGTTACTTTCCTAGTTCACTTTAGCATTTAGCCCCTCCTTGGGCGGAGATAGTAATCTTGCAATTGTTCCATGCCCATCAGCTTTCCTTGGCTCGAGGCAGGGAGGACCTGGTCTTTAACCTGTCTTGTCTTTAACCTTAGTCAATCAGGAGCCTCTATGTGGTCAATTCTTGTTAGACCAGATGCGCCTGGTCGAATGACTCTCTTTGGGAGGACTTAGGTTGATAATGGCAACCTCATACTTTAGGGTGGACACTGCAAACAATAGGCAGCAGAGGGCTTTATGCAGCTCGCAGAGCAGCGGCACACTCCTCCAGCAAGCAGTTCTGCTTCCCCACATTGTGCTAGCCACGGGGGAGAGCCACAGCAAGCTACACACGGGTCAAAGGCATTTTGTTGTGCCCCTCATGGCTGTGACTACACACCCTGCTTGCTGTGCCAGTTGTGTTTTTCTCTAATTTGATCTTTCCTCTAATTTGCTCCCAAGACAGACAGTAGCTATGAAGCTATGAAGGGGCTGCACTGACGGGGATGTTTATATTGTATTTTTCACAGAATACTTCTTTACCCTGACCTAATGCCCGATTGTCCAGCCTGTATCCGGCTGTCCCTGTCACAGGAAACTTGTTTATATGGGCAGATGCCCTTGTGGCTCTTGTTTGACCTGTGTCCAGTTTATTCCAACGAAGCCGGAATACTCTCTCTGAGGGCCCTGACTGGCAGAAGGGTTCGCTTCCAGTGTTTAGCTCAGGTGACACACAGCGGAGATAACACAATGAAACACGTGAAATAACAAAAGCAGTGTGTCACTGACAGATCCCAGAGAGAAGAGGACAGCATGCCTTGCAGGGCCAGCGGGAAGAGGGGAGCCATCTGGGACATGCACGCTCAGGCAGTGGGTGGGGAGCAAGCAAGAGTATGCAGGGGAACTGTGGGCCAAGCCTTTAGAGGGGTCCAGGGCGTCACCCAAGCAGGTTTCCCGCGGGGAGTACTTTTTTTTTTTTTTAATCGGGTTTGGCTCCTGTTGCCCAGGCTGGAGTGCAGGGGCATGATCACGGCTTACTGCAACCTCTGTCTCCCCATTTCAAGCGATTCTCGTGCCTCAGCCTCCCGAGTAGCTGAGATTACAGGTGGCCTACGACCATGCCTGGCTAATTTTTTTTTGCATTTTTAGTAGAGGTAGGGTTTCACCATGTTGACCAGGCTGGTCTCGAACACCTTGACCTCAGGTGATCCACCTACCTCGGTCTCCCAAAGTGCTGGAATTACAGGCGTGAGTGACCGCGCCTGGCCCTCGTGGGGGGTTTAGAGCAAGTAGGCGTGAATTCCGTGGGGGCACGCATGCTGTGACTGGGAGGGGGGCACTGTGGCATATCTGTGCAGTCCATGCAGGGCGTGGGGGCCAGTGGGTGAGTCTAGTAGGTTGTGCCCAGCTGTCCTCTAGGTAGGTGGTCACCAGGAGGTGATGTATAAAGTAGATTGCTGGATCATGTACCTTGAGGAACAGAGAGGAGACAGAGAGTTGAGAACTGGAAATGGTGTCAAGGGTGACTAAGCCCTGCTTCTGGTATGAGAAAGTCCAACTTATATTCAAAGTGGATGTCAGGCAACATAAAATTATAAGAATTCCCTACAGCTTTGTATTACAGGATATAAAACTACCCTCTCCACCTATGGTTTGTTACGTTGACACCCACAACAGTAAAGTGCTCCCATAATTTATATCCCACAGTTTTCTGGTTGTATAAAAAATAAACAGCAAATGATTTTGCCTCTTTTAAAAAAAAAAAAACACTTAGCAGGGGAATGGTGGCACACGCCTGTAGTCCCAGAGGCAGGAGAATCGCTTGAACCTGGGAGGCGGAGGTTCCAGTGATTGTGCCACTGCACTCCAGCCTGGGCGACAGAGCGAGCCTTTGTCTCAAATAAATAAATGAATAAATAAAAATAAAAAGCACTTAGGCCAGGCGTAGTGACTCAAGCCTGTAATCCCAGCATTTTAGGAGGCTGAGGTGGGAGTATTGCTTGAGCCTAGGAGTTCAAGACCAGCGTGAGCAACATGGCAAAAACCTGTCTCTACAAAAAATAAAAAAAATTAGCTGGGCACAGTAGCGCATGCCTGTAGTCCCAGCTCTTCAGGACCCTGAGGCAAAAGGATTCCTTGAGCCCAGGAGGTCAAGGCTGCAGTGAGCCGTGTTCTTGCCACTGCACTCTAGCCTGGGTGACAGAGCAAAACCCTGTGAAACAAACAAACAAAAAAAGCTTTTATATTTTAAAAATTATATTTCTTCCTTCTTAAAAATATTTCCAGGCTGGATGTGGTGGCTCATGCCTTTAATCTCAGCACGTTGGGAGGCCGAGATGGGAGGATTGCTTGAGGCCAGGAGTTTGAGACCAGCCCAGGCAACATAGTGAGACACATCTCTTTAAAAATCAAAAATCAAAATAAATAAATAGCTGGGCATGGTGACTCGTGTCTGCACTCCCAGCTACTTGGGAGGCTGAGGTGGGAAGAGTGCTTGAGCCCAGGCATTAAGGCTGCCGTGAGCTATGATCATGCCATTGCACCCCAATCGGGGTGACAGCAAAACCCTGTCTCAAAAAAAAAAAAAAAAAAAAGCAGAGCTACTTGTATGTTTACAAATACAGTATTTGATACAAATATTTCTCAGAATTGCACAAGAAGGAAGACAGGGACCACTGATAAGACAAGGGTGTAGGATATTAACCAGACTTGGCTTCTTTCTCTCCTGCTTCAGCAGAGGCTGGCCTCTCCTTATTTTCAGTTTCTCCATTTTCTGCCGGAAAATCTTTACTTTCTGGGGTAGCTACTTTGGCCTGTTTGTCTTATACTCCCATTTCCCTTTTCTTTGCATTTTGTTTGTTTGTTTGTTTGTTTGAAGATTTATCCTTTCCTGCTGCCTGTTTTGGATTTGTTTTCACTTTTGTAGGGGCGGGTTTAGCTGATAACCTCACCAGTCTTCACTTCGACTCTTCCTTCACTGCCCCTTCAGTTGTGCGGACCTTCCTCTTGGGCATCTTGGCAGCAGGGAGGGCGCCTGAGGGTACTGGTGCCGGCAGGCTTTGAGCACGGGGAGCCTTCTTGAAGCAGGGCTGCCTGGCCACTTGGAAAAAGGTAGGGAGAAATCCACGTGGAAGAAGGTAGGGAGTAATCAGAAAGTCCAAGGTGGGACGTGAATTTAGAAAGCCCTTGAGAGCCTGTTTGGAGGTTCTAACAGGGGAGTGCAGCTACTCACATACCCTCCGTCAAAGAGCGATCCTCCTCTATCAGAGTAGGAGCTCACAGCTCCTACTTTGACAGAGCTCACAGCTTCAGGAGGGAGGGGACACCTGGCTAATCAGACAGATAAAAAACAAAGAGCTCTTAAGGTTCTCAAAAGCATCTTTGGATGGGGGATCCTAGGTGACCAGGCGGGCATATGGGGCAAGGCAGTTACAGAGAGATCCTGCAGTTCCTGACCCCAAAATCCCCTCTATTGTCTTTTTGTTTCTGGCAGAGTAAACTGTTGAACAGTAGAAGCCCGGTCTGTGGAGATAGTTTTTCCTGTGGCTGAGATATCATGACCCAGATATTGAATGCAGAACTTTGTCTTTAGCCACCTGGTGGCCCTTTATTCCTAATGCCTTAAGTTTTCAGAAGAGCACTGTCATAACGGGCAGGACATAGAAATCATCCACATATTGAAATAAAGTGGAGTTTCCTGCGTATTTTAAGCCCCTTATATAGGACAGGACCCTCAGTAAATCCTTGGGGCATAACTGTCCAGATATATTGTTGTCCAGATATATTGTTGATTGTGAAGAAAAACAAATACTGAGAATCTTTATGAAAAACGATGCTGAAAAAATCTGAACACAAACTGATGACAGGTGAAATATTAGATGTTGGAAGGGACCACAGCCAGCCTAGTATTAGGGTTGGGCATCAGGGGAAATCTGGGTTGGACAATTTTATTGATAGCTCTCAGATCTTGGACTGGCTGAAAATCCTCTTCCGTTTGGCTTTGTAGTGGCCATGATGGGAGTGTTGCCTAGGCTAGAAGTGGGAATTAGCCTTTCTTTGTCTATTAAATCTTGGGTTATTGGGTGGAGACCTTCAAGTCCTCATGGTTTTAAATGATTTGGGGTAGTTTGGGGAGGAGCGTGGGAAGATCTGTTTCCACCTTAAGGAATTCTGCGGGCCATGTACCAGTGGGGTTTGTCGCCCACAAAGGAAGGATTTTGTCTAACAGTTGATGTAAGTCCTTAGTAGAACAGTGCTAGGTTGAAGGGGGAAGAGGAACTCAGAGAAGTCAGACAAAGCCATTAGGGGACAGACATGGGGGGGCAGAAGTTTGAGAGGGGTCCCTTGCAGGCACAGTGAATTTTGATACTCCAATTCCTGAAAATATCCCTTCTTAACAGATTTACAGGGGTGAGAGAATTGAGAAAAAAGTTGTGCTGAGCTTTAAGAGGCCCCCCAAAAACATTAAGAGGTTGAGAAAGGCAAATCGTGAGACAAATGATCAAAACCTGCCGCTGAAAAAGTCTAGTAATGCTGAGGAAGGAGCACAGGAACCAGAGTGGTGGGTGGTGTTAAGGGTAGATGATTGTGCAGTCCAGATATTGGTATCAATAAGAAACATGGGCCGGGCATGGTGGCTCACATCTGCAATCCAGCACTTTGGGAAGCTGAGGCGGGCAGATCACAAGGTCAGGAGTTCAAGATGGGCCTGGCCAACATGATGAAACTCAGTCTCTGCTAAAAGTACAAAAATTAGCTGGGTGTGGTGGCACGCGACTGTAGTCCCAGCTACTCGGGAGGCTGAGGCAGGAGAATTGCTTGAATCCAGGAGGCGGAGGTTGCAGTGAGCCGAGATCATGCCACTGCACTCCAGTCTGGGCAACAGAATGAGACTCTGTCTCATAAATAAATAAATAAATAAAAATGCTGAAGTGCCTTTCAACTTTCAGTCTGGTGGCAGTTGAAAGTGCTGGACGTTTACTTCCTCGGAGGGGAGTCAGTGATTTTCTACGAGAAAGGCCCCGAAAGTTTTCCCTCCTCTTGAGAGCTGGGCAATTCTGGACCCAGTGTTCTTTTTCTTTACAGTATTGACACACTTCCAGATCACTGAGAACCCATGATTTTGGAGCTCGCCCCGTGGGTTAAAATCTTGGGGTTTTTCTAATTGTTGTGATTACATTGATTGCGTTGCCACAAACCTGTGTATTTTCCAATTGTTTGGAAATGCTACCTTTATACTGTTGGACTAATGTCTGAAGCTCATACATGTCTGCATTTTTCTAGTTGATACTATTTTTTCTTTTTCTTTCTTTCTTTCTTTCTTTTTTTTTTTTTTTTTTTTTAAGACAGAGTCTCGCTCTGTCACCCAGGCTGGAGTGCAATGGCGTGATGTCGGCTCACTGCAACCTCCTCCTCCCGGATTCAAGCGATTCTCCTGCCTCAGTCTCCTGAGTAGCTGGGATTACGGGTGTGTGCCACCACGCCCAGCACATTTTTGTATTTTTAGTAGAGGTGGGGTTTCACCATGTTGGTCAGGCTGGTTTTCATCTCCTGACCTCGTGATAGCTGCCCGCCTCAGTCTCCCAAAGTGCTGGGATTACAGGCGTGAGCCACTGCACCCAGGCGTTGATACTATTTTTTTTTGTGATGTGTGAACTCCAGCCTGAGACCATTTACAAAGCTTGTGGCCAGAACAGAGGTTTTTTGGGGAAGTCAGTTCTCACGCTGAATGTTCCTTCCATGTTGTCTCCAGTCGATGACGATAGTTTGCCACAGTTTCATCCCTTTGTTGTATACAGTTTTGAGTACACGGCCGATTGGTTTTGGTCAGATATTCAAAACTGTGCAGAGCAAAGGGGATAGAACTGAGGGATGCCTTGCAGTAGTTTATCTCTTATTTCTTTCAGTCTTCAAAAGGGGTCAGGGATAGGCTGAGAAAAAAGGTCCCCGGAAATGGTGGTCCATTTGGCTTTTTTAAACCAAAAGGAGGCATTTCCAGGTTCAACCAAGAGCTGGTTACATTGATATAAGTCAGGGAGAGTATGACCCCAGGACAATTCTAAATTGTTCAGTAAATTGTCCTTTTCCTTTCCTTTCAAGGGTGATGGCATGTAATTCAGACCAAGACCAAAGTTTAAATTACGTCTCTTTCCTCAGTCTAGCTTGGGAACAGGGGCCTGCTGTACCCTGGCTTCATCTGTAGGAGATTAGGGCCCAGTGAATCTTAAGGTTACGGGGAGTTGAGGGGCATTGAGGTTCCGTTGGTAGAGAATATTCTGGGAAAGAAGCATGTGGGAGAGAGCTGGGAGCAGGATATGGAATTGCTGTGGGGTTTTCTGGGTTAAAAACATGTTTCTGAAGGCATGATGTAAAGGTCTCAATGGTTTGAGTAAGGTGTGAATTATTTCGCTGTTTTTTGGCTTCTTCTTTAAATAAGCAGACCCTCATGCATCGTGTTCCTTTTTGCTCTGGGTGTCCCTTTAGGTGGATTAATTTGGGATATCCGAGGAGCCCCAGAGGGCCATTGTAATTCAAGATCTTCAGTAAAGTTTTGCCACGGAGAAAGAACCAGGCCAGTATTGGGACCATGGTGGTGGCGCAGGATTGGAGGAACAGAGGTTTCAGTTGACTGAGAAGTTCCTGTGAGAGAAACAGCCTGAAATAAGGAGAACAGAAAGATGTCGTGAGGAGTCAGGAAAGAAAATTTTCCAGGGGTCAGGGTATGAATTCCAATCAGAACAAGGAGCCAGCAAGAACTTCCAGCCTAGGAGGTACTTTTCAAAAGAAGCCTGGGACTCTAACCCAGCTTCCGAGAGTATACTCAGAATTGTAAGAATCAGGCGGGGCGCGGTGGCTCATGCCTGTAATCCCACACTTTGGAGGCTGAGGCGGGCGGATCACCTGAGGTCGGGAGTGTGAGATCAGCCTGATTAATAAGATGAAGCCCCATCTCTACTAAAAAAATACAAAATTAGCTGGGCATCGTAGTGCACGCCTGTAATCCCAGCTACTTGGGAGGCTTAGGCAGGAGAATTGCTTGAACCCGGGAGGTGGAGGTTGCAGTGAGCCGGGAGGTGGAGGTTGCAGTGAGCCAAGATCGCGCCATTGCACTCCAGCCTGGGCAACAAGAGTGAAACTCTGCCTGGGGTGGGAGGAGTGTGGGGGGAAGAATTATAAGAATCAAAACCTGTGCTCCATGTGCGTCAACAAATGCTTGTTCAGGCACTGGATGTGAAGTTCGATTCCCCACTGGATACCCAAACTGCAGGAGGTAGGTGGTTCCCATCTGGACCCAAGTCGCCGTACCAGGCCATTGTCAGAAACAGCGGGACGTGAGTTAAAGTGGTGAAAAAGCAGATTTTATTCAGTAACTACTGAAAGCAGGGAAGGAGCTGAGCTCTATTCCAATTTGGGCAGAGGTGATTTGGGTGTTTTAAAGAAAGAATGAGGGAGACGGGAATAAAGGAGCTCCGAAGAGTCGGGGAAGTGAAAAAGTGCAAAGGAGAGCTTCCAGATAGCAAAACACATGGAGGTTCCTGGAGGGTGTCCTCCCAGAGAGGACGTGGAACCTTCCCGCTCCCACTGCACACTTGCCCTGTGCGTCTCTTCCATCTGGCTGTTCATCTGCATACGTGGTAATTTCCTTTATAGTAAACCAGTAAATGGAAATTTGCAGCAGCTGTGAAAAACTTCAATTTTCTGAATCCACTTTTGGTTTTTAGTGGCGATTGTTTAAATGCCTCAGTTTTAAGTACCATAACGAAAGGAAAGCATACGATTCCTTTATTAATGAATCAGAGGTACATTTTGTAGTTTTTGTTTTGCTTTTTCAGACAGGGTCTTATTCTGTCATCCAGGCTGGAGTGCATTGGTGGGAACACAGCTCACTACCTACTCAGCCTCCTGAGCTCAAGCGATCCTCCCACCTCAGTCTTTCGAGTTGCTACGAGCACAGGCACCCACGCACTACACCGCCCAACTCATGTTTTGTTTTATATTATATTATTTAATTTAATTTTATTTTGTAGAGACAGAGGTCTCACTATGTCAACCAGGCTAGTTTTGAGCTCCCGACCTCAAGCAATCCTCCTCCCACCTCAGCCTCCCAAAGTGCTAAAATGATAGGTATGAGCCACTGCACCCAGCGATTTTGCAGTTTTTGGAAACCACGAGCTTGATTTTGGTGTGGACATTTTGGAAACAAATGCACTTCATGTGTTCTCAGTAATGTTGATGATAGATTTACTTCTGAACCTTTTGGACGTGTGTATGTTAGAAGTTCTCCACCAAATTTATATGGAATTAAATAGCTGTGAAATTACTATAAGAAGAACCGAAGCAACTTTGGAAATTTGGTAACTAATGCCATGTTGGAAGCTACTCGTGCCGATGCAGCATTGCTTCATACAGGTACTTCCAGATCTAATTGAATATATCCAGTGGGAAATTTCACTTTGCATGATTTTTTGGCTATCCTTCTCATAGTGGACCCCAGTTTTAGTTGTCAGAGTAACACAGGCACAGCTGCTTGAAGGTCTTGAAAATGAGGTTAACAAATATTCAGCTTTAGATGGGAGTTTTTCTCAAGTTGTTGGACTAGAATGTGGACTCAATTCAGATGCAGAACTGGGACACGGAACGATAAGAGATACTGTGAAAGTTCAAGGACCACATGAAAAAAATTTACCTTCTTGCTGCTATAAACAATATATTGCACATGGGAAAGATAGTTACATTATGCTTGATAGTTGTTGTTGAATGTTTGACACAGAAACTGTACAAGTACCTTCCACAGTCATCATGAATCACTTTGAATCGATAAAAATTTTATAGGGAAGGAAGCAGTGTCTTTCAGGCCATTGAATGAATTTGATTACTACTACAAACAAATCATCATTATTAAGAGCCTTCAAGGAAGAATCAGATAAACCATCAGCAGTAATTGTAGTACCTGGCATAGAAGGGCGAATTTGCCATATTTCTCAGCACATGAAAGAACATTTGTGCCAACTTAGAGCTGGAGGGGAACAAGGTTTAAGAACTTTTCCCATTATTAGTGGTAATGCATCTGAAAATTTTGATCCTGATTGAAATACTATATGGGTAATATATAATCAATGCCCAAATGAATGGAGAAAACATACACTTTTAGCATTGTTAAGCACAGTAATGTAATTTTGGCCCTTTGGTATTGTTCTAGAATTAATTTTAATTCTAGGGATATTGCTCTAAATGTGCTTCTTATCACTTTTGACTCTTCAGTGTGTTATCCAGGAAACAATATATATATATACATATATATATATATATACACACATATATATACACACACACATATATATATACACTTGTGAACTGTTGTTTGTGATTTAAGCATATATATTGAATAATGTTTCCAGATTAAATGACTTCCAAGCTCCAAAGAAAAGAGTGCAAAGCATTGGTCAATATAAACGTGATTAGGCCAGCTGTGTCTGCTAGCAGGCAGTTATCTGAATTAGGGATCTATCCTCCCACAGAGAGTTGGAGACAGAGGCCTTACCCTTCTTGATGATTATATTTTGAAGGAATGGCTCTCAGATCCTTGAGAGAGATGGTCCTGAGTTACAAGAGCTACATATGTACAATTGTGAGGACTTTTTGGTAAGTGCCCTAAGAAAGGGTGGTCAAGGAGCTATCATCAGATGTGTGCTGGCTAGAGCACATAGTAAATTTTCCTGGCAGCATTTAGCTTTCTCAGGCAGGCATTATTTAGGGGCCTGGGATCATTCTAGGGACACAGCCTTATGCTGCTAGAAGCCAAACTTGTTTGATCAGGTCTCAGTGCAGGGATTTGGATGGGGTTTTCATGTGCCAAGGGTTCTGTACTCTTCCTTCTCTGCCGCTTGGCACTGTGCATGGTGATCTGTACGGTAATCTACACAGCGTGGTGCTCTTCACTGCAATCTGTGGGACAGCTCAGGGAGAACTCAGCTTTTCCAGCCCCCCAGTTTTAGGTTGAAAAATCACGGTAATACCCATTGAAAAACAATACAAGCAGTAGCCAGCAAGCAGCAAGGTGCCGACACTGGGGTGCCCTCTCAGGCAGTGGCTGCCGTCTGCTGGGGGTAGTTATTAAGCCCAGAGTACTCTATGGACTCATCATCTTCATGTGGTGTACACCACCTACCTCGCTTGCTGTACTAACTGTTCTAAAAATATACCCTAGCCTTGTTTTTGAGCAGGTGTAGTAAGGCACACACACCAGATGCGCAAATGGTCGCCAGGAAGGAATATTGTTTTTTCTTTTCTTTTTTTTTTTTTGAGACGGAGTCTCGCTCTGTCACCCAAGCTGGAGTGCAGTGGTGTGATCTAAGCTCCCTGCACTCTCTGCTTCCCAGATTCAAGCAATTCACCCCGCCTCAGCCTCCCGAGTAGCTGGGATTACAGGCGCGTGCCACCACTCCCGGCTAATTGTTTAGTTTTAGTAGAGACCGGCTTTTGCCATGTTGGCTAGGCTGGTCTCGAACTCCTGACCTCATGATCTGCCCGCCTCAGCCTCCCAAAGTGGTGGGATTACAGGCGTGAGCCACCGCACCTGGCACATTTTTTATTATACCCACAGTTCCCAAGACACGGAAGGCAGGCATACTACACAGGGCCACACAGGGAAGTGACAAATTGGGGTGAGCAAGTGTAGAGAGAGGGGAACTGCTGGCAGAGCCTTTATTATGAAATTTTCAGGAAAGAACGGGCGAAACAAAGTAAGCGAGTGGTGCAAATTTAGGATTGGATAGTTTGCATGGTTTCAGCAAATGCTGGGTTATAGGGTGGGTGGTCTAGTACCTGGCGCTATAGTAAATAGGACAGGGGATAGTGTCCCAGGCTATAGAGTTCTGATAAAAGGAGATGGCTGGGGGTGGTGGACAGGTGATTGGTTGGTTTGCATAGCAAAGGCATGCTGGCAGGCAAGCTGTTTGTTATCTCCGGGAATTAGTTAAACCCAAGAAAGGTGGTTCCTGAACCCAGGTCCCAAAGGCCCTAATTGCATCAATAATACAGAAAATAAGAACATATAGTTAATCCAATTGGTCTTGTAGTGCTCTAGCATTACAAAATTTTATGGAGCCCTTACCATATCATAATATTTGAATGCTACCAATTAATTTAAAAAAATAGGATCTGTGGAATTCACAGCCTCTAAATTCTTCCTTATAGAGTTATTCTATTTGAATATAAATTGCTTTATTGTTGCCAGTTAACTGGTGAAAATGTCGGAGTTTAAATAGAACAGCTCAATAATATAGTTTTCTTTTCTTTCTTTCTTTTTTTTTTTTTGAGACAGAGTTTTGCTCTTGTTGCCCAGGCTGGAGTGCAATGGTGCGATCTCCGCTCACTGGAACCTCCGCCTCCCAGGTTCAAACGATTTTCCTACCTCAGCCTCCAAGTAGCTGGGATTACAGGCATGCGCCACCACGCCCGGCTAATTTTGTATTTTTAGTAGAGACGGGGTTTCTCCATGTTGGTCAGGCTGGTCTTGAACTCCCGACCTCAGGTGATCTGCCCGCCTCAGCCTCCCAAAGTGCTGAGATTACAGGTGTGAGCTACTGCACTGGGCCAATAATATAGTTTTCATGTTGATGACCTCATTGTCTAAAAAGCAATAGTAATTCTTTCTTTAAAGTTAAATCTCTAGAGGACATAAACTTTGGATAATTTTTGAATTAAAGAAACAAGCGGGACGTTTGTAGCATTTTCAGCCTCAATTATCACCAGACATTAAAAGCACTCTTTGAGGGCTACCAATTGTGTTTCTACTAGTGAGAAAAGAGAAAGGAGGAGAAAAAAATGGGTGGGTAAAAAAGAAAGAGAAGCAATAGAGGAAGAAAAAAGAGAAAGGAGTAGAATATGGCAAGAATTGGTAGAGAATTATTGGAAACAAACACCTCAACTATGACTGTATGAAGGAGGTGTATTACAAATGTTTCCATAAAGTATGAAGTGGAAAAGACTAGAATGAAGGAAGAATACAATGTAAAGACTATAACTGAGAAGTTAAAATCACACTATGCCTAATTTTAAATTCATGTGGGGGGAAATGTTATCATGATTTTTATACTTGTAGTGTCTTGCCCCTGCAACTCCTTTGCCCACATCTACTCCTGATAAGCAAAAGCAACTATTTTAAAAAATTTACTTTGAACTGGGCATGGTGTGGCTCATACCTGTAATCCCAGCACTTTGGGAGGCCGAGGTGGGAGGATCCTTTGAGGCCACGAGTTTGAGACCAGCCTTAGCCATATGGCAAGACCCCATCTCTAAAGAAAAAAAAAATATTGGCCTGATGCGGTGGTTTGCACCTGAAGTCCCAACTACTCAGGAGTCTAAGGCAGGAGGATCGCTTGAGCCCAGGTTGTAGGCTGCAGTGAATTACATGTCACTGCATTCCAGCCTGGTGACAGAGTGGGACTCGGTCTCTATTAAAAAAAAATTATTTTGTCCTAGGTGGATCATCTGTATGTTTACATTTAAAAAGGCTTATATTGCTATTTAGTGATTTGCTGACTGTAGACATTACATTATATATTAAATTCCTGCATGACAGATGAGGAGTTATTAATAACTCATTTGCACGATTTCCCCTTGTAGTCTTCTCCCCACACTTAATTATACTGCCATTCCGCAATTGTCTGTTGTATATTTCTGCAACTTAAAGACATATACTTTAACTTTCTTTCTCTTTCTTTCTTTCTTTTCTTTCCTTCCTTCCTTCCTCCCTCCCTCCCTCCCTTCCTTCCTTCCCTCCCCCCTCCTTCTTTCTTTTCTTTTGTTTTGTTTTCTTTTCTATTCTTTTCTTTTTTTCCTTGACGGAATCTTGCTCTGTCGCCCAGGCTGGAGTGCAGTGGCGCGATCTTGGCTCACTGCAGCCTCCGCCTCCACCTCCTGGGTTCAAGCGATTCTCCTGCCTCAGCCTCCCAAGTAGCTGGGATTACAGGCGCGTGCCACCATGCCTGGCTAATTTTTTAGTATTTTTTAGTAGAGACGCAGTTTCACTATGTTGGTCAGGCTGGTCCCAAACTCCTGACCTCAAATGATCCGCCTGCCTCAGCCTCCCAAAGTGCTGGGATTGCAGGCATGAGCTACCACGCCATCCCCTCTCCTCCCCTCGCCGGCCCTCCCCTCCCTTTCCCTCTCTCTCTCTCTTTCTTTTTTCTTTCTTTCCTTTTTTTTTTTTTTGATAGTCTCACTCCGTTGCCTAGGTTGGAGTGCAGTGGTGCAATCTCAGATCGCTGTAGCCTTGATCTCCCGGGCTTAAGCAGTCCTCCCACCTCAGCCTCCTGAGTAACTGGGACTATAGTCATGAGCCTCTGCACCCGCCCTGCGTGATTTTTTTTTTTTTTTTTCTTGAGACGGATTCTCGCTCTGTCTTCAGGCTGGAGTGCAGTGGCACCATCTTGGCTCACTGCAACCTCCACTTCCCAGGTTTAAGTGATTCTCCTGCCTCAAGCCACCAAGTAGCTGAGACTATAGGCACACGCTACCACACCCAGCTAATTTTTGCATTTTTAGTAGACAGGGGGTTTCACCATTGTTGGCCAGAATGGTCTTGATCTCTTGACCTCCTGATCCACCCGTCTCGGCCTCTCAAAGTACTGGGATTACAGGCGTGAGCTGCTGTGCCCGGCCTGCATTTTTTGCGTCAACATTTTTGTTCCAACAACTGGGAAGATGAGGACATTTAACACTACCATCTTTCCCTCTGCCTTACGGGGAGGAATCAACATGACGAATGGAGATATTTTCTGACCATTCACATTACTTTAATTGGATTTTATTATTTATTTATTTTTGAGATGGAGTCTTCACTCTTTCTCTCAGGCTGGAGTGCAGTGGCGTGATCTCAGTTGCCTGCAACCTCCATCTCCTGAGTTCAAACGATTCTCCTGCCTCAGCCTCCTGAGTAGCTGAGATACAGGCTTAAGCCACCATTCCCAGCCAAATTTTTATTTTTAGAAGACATGGGGTTTCACCATGTTGGTCAGGCTGGTCTCAAACTCCTGAGCTCAAATGATCCGCCTGTCTCGGCCTCCCAAAGTGCTGGGATTACAGGCATGAGCCACTGCACCTGGCCCACAATTATTTTAAAATAATGATTTGGATGGGGCATGTGCATGAATCCCTTTATGCTTAAAGAAAACGTTTTACTTTTTAAAGAGCTAACATGCCAGGCTTAGGGGTAAAAGCTTTATAATGACCTCACCTGACTGAATAGGTAGAATGAAGCACACAGTAATAGAATTTGGGAAAAGAAATAGCCCACACTCTAAATTGATGAAATCTAAATTCTTTTATGACCCACCTATGAGATCTTGTTTTTTCCCAATAGCCTTTCCTTAAGACATTAGCCTAATATTAGCTTAAATGGCTTACAAAATGTAGGCATTATTGGAGTGCTTTCTAGACACAAAAGAGCGGGTTTTGGTGTTCCTTAGAAGAAGGAAGAATGTGAAATAACACACACCCAGCACTTTTTTCTCCCTGGACCAAATATGTTGGGGGAGGGAATGGAGTACATACAAACCCAACCCTGATCTCTAAGGTCCTTTAACTATGTTTAGATGTGTAATGTGTTTAGATCTGTAACGGGTTAGTAAAGAATTGAGGGGGAAATTACAACTTTTGGAGCTTAACCTTATAGATAACTAAGCTCTCCCACAAAACGTGCCCATTGCCAGTAGACGGAAATCTGATTTGTGCCGACTGCTGATCTGATGCAGAAAGGCACTCCCTTTGATGTTTTATGATAGTATCATGTTGGAAGAAAAATTTTGCCAACTAAACACAACAATTTCTTGTAATTTAGTGTTTTCTTCTTCTTTTTTTTTTTCCTCTTTGAGACAGGGTTTCACACTGTTGTCCAGGCTGGAATGCAGTGGTGTGATCACGGCTCGCTGCAGCCTCTACATCCCAGGCTCAGGTGATTCTCCCGCTTTAGCCTCCTGAGTAGCTGGGACTACAGGCATGCGCCACCATACCCAGCTGATTTTTTTGTATTTTTTGTAGAGACGGGGTCTCGCTGTTTCCCAAGTTGGTCTTGAACTCCTGGGATCAAGCGATCCTCCTGCCTTAGCCTCCCAAATTGCTGGGACTACAGTGCGAGCCACTGTACCTGGCCTATTTTTATTTCATACTCAGAGCACTCTCAGACCTTGACACATTTATTATGCATTGATCTTGTAAAATTGGTTTAGGTATTTCAGAAACTTATTCATATTCGGAACTCAACTTTTATTTATTTTTTTAATTTTTTTTTTTTTTTTTGAGACGAAGTCTCACTCTGTCACCCAGGCTGGAGTGCAGTGGCGTGATCTCAGCTCACTGCAACCTCCGCCTCCCAAGTTCAAGTGATTCTCCTGCCTCAGCCTCCCCAGTAGCTGGGATTACAGGCACGCGCCACCATGCCTGGCTAACTTGTGTGTGTGTGTGTTTTTTTTAGTAGAGATGGAGTTTTGCCATGTTGGCCAGGCTGGTCTCAAACTCCTGACCTCAGGTGATCCACCCACCTCGGGCTCCCAAAGTGCTGGGATTACAGGCATGAGCCACTGTGCCGGGCCCAGAGCTCAACTTTTATGAATCACTTTTTGAATCAGTTGTCCATGGCTGTAGTTTTCCACCAAAGATGTTGGTGATGCATCTAACCTTAAGAGTACCCCAGCCAGGCACAGTGGCTCATATCTGTAATCTCAGCACTTTGGGAGGCGAAGGTGGGAGGATCCCTTGATGCCAGGAGTTTGAGACCAGCCTGGGCAACAAAGTGAGAACCCCATCTCTACAAACAATAAAGAAATTAACCGTGTGTGCATGGTGGCACACGCCTGTGGTCCCAGCGACTTGGGAGACTAGGGCAAGAGGATCGCTTGAACTTGGGAGATCGAGGCTGCAGTGAGCCGTGTTTGTGCCACTGAACTCCAGCCTGGGTGAACAGAAGGAGACCCTGTCTCAAAAAAAAAAAGAGAGAGAGAAAGTAAGAATGCTGCATTATATTGTATATGTATGCAGCATTTTCTTCCAAGCAGCTGATCTTACTCTGCAAGTTTTTATGCTGGCACCTTCTTGATCTTACCTGAATATGTCAATTGCGTGTTTTCACGCAAAACATTCAAGACTTGTTTTCCTTCTTCAATGGTGTTATTGAATAAAATCTATAGGGGTTGTAATTGACTAACCAGGCTATCAAGAATAATATCCAAGTTATTTCATTTTCGGGGGGTGCAAGTAGGCTTAGTATTTAACTGTTCATATATAGGTTCCCCAAATCCATCAAGAATGAATGTACTTGGTGAGTAACCCAGGGCTTCCAGAAGACTACTAGTTCTTAGCCAGCCCCATCTCTTTCTTTTCTAAATGCTGGGGAAATCCCTTTTTGGTCCTAGGAAAATCTTCTCCAGGAAAATCTTCCTTGTTTCTCTAGGAAAATCTCTCTCCAAGTTTGAGTGACTTTTGTCTGTTAATTCCCTTCCTCCTAGGGTTATGTGTTTTATTAAACAATGCACTTATCTCAGTTGAAATGAGGACAACCTGCACAGCAACATCCACGTTGTAATATGTGGAGGTAATGACAACCAGGTCTGTACTGCCACCTGGTCAACGAGAGTTTGTAAGATGCATCTTGATTTCACAGATATTAAACTGTGGGGAAAAATGTGGCTTAATATCTGTGAAATACATAATGTCATGGTGGTTGGATCAATGTAAAGCGGGTTTTCTATAATTCCAAAGTTAGGATGTGGAAAAAACTTGCCTTAAAAGAAATCCGTACTTTTTGGTATGTTAAATCTAAGGGAGGTTATAAATCGAACAGTTGCAGGAGCCCAAGTTTAAAGTGAGAGAAAGATGTAGTGGGGAAGGAGGAGCTGAGAAATACAAAAGAATGAAAACAATGGATGCAAAAGCAACAGGCAAGTTTTGTTTTGTGTGTGTTTGTTTGTTTTTTAAAGGGACAAAATCACAAGCTTATTAAAAAGGGTAACGACAATTATAGCTACAGCCAAACAGCAAAGTAGCTCATTTTAAGATTATTTTTACATTAGACATAAGCTTTGCAACAGGGCCTCTCTTCATTTTAGTAAAATTGGTTTAGGTGTTTCAGAAACTTCTTATCGCAGATTATAATTTCATATTCAGTAGTGTGATTTATTTAGGTTTGTGATCTCCGTTACAATTAAACTGTTTTTGCTCACAACTATATTCGTAATGGGTAGCGCAGTGAATATAATTGCATGACCTAATGTTTGTTAATATTCGTAATCCTTTAATGTGCAGGATAGATCTTTGAATACCTAACTTCCTCAAGCCTCAGTTTTCTCATTTGTCAAAGGGGGGACAACAATAGGATTCATTCAGAGTTACTCTGAAATGAAATGCAGCAATGTATAGAAACCTTAACGCCTAGCACAGCAAGCGCTCATTGAACACCAGCTTTTGTGAGATGCACCTCACTATGAAATAGGCGTGGAAACAGAAAACGACTAGCTCTCTTAGCCCCGTTTTCTTTTTTACATTCATATGTTGCTTTGAATTGGCAAGCAGTTTTTATTTGGACCCTTAAACGCTAAAACCTTGGTCTCTACTTCGCGTCCTAACTGCGCTTATGAGTCTAGCCATTTTCGTTGGAACGTGATAGATTTCCAAGCTCTGGAGTGGGGCCCTGACCAGGGAGGAAGTGTCCGCTTTAAGAGCTCCTGGAGGGGAGGAAGGGGCTCCTCAGCCCGGGTGGGAGAGTGAGTGAGTGAGTGAGTGGGTGGGCGGGCAGGGGGCGGTCCCGCCGCTCCTGCGTCAGAAGGGGTCCGGTTTTCGCACCTTCCCTGACGTCAAACCTCCATCAGGGTTGCAACGCCACGTTGCCTTGGATGCCTGCGTGAGTGGAGTCGCGTCTTGGGGCCCGCGTCCTGCGAGACGCGCTCCCGCCCCGCTTCTCCCCTGCGGGTCGCAGGGGCCGAAGGCGCCTATTTCTGGCTCCGCGGGCAGCGGGGCTGCGGCGCTTGGACTGTGTGGGGTTCGGGCGCCGCCACGGAACCGGAATAAGAAGGGAGACCGCCTGGCGCGGTCCTCGGTCTCCACCGCGGCCCGGAAGGAATCCGGGAGGCCTCCGCGGAGGTGAGTGCCGCGGCGGGGGCGGGGCGCGGCCGGGGCGACGCCCGCGGGCGGGGCCTGCTCTCTGGGAGCCCGGGGCGCCTTCTTCCTAAGGGACGCCAGGACCACTCGCTGGGCTCCCGCGGCCGCCTCGCAGGTCCTCGGCTTCCCCCAACCCCGCGTCCCTTTCTGCCCCTGCTGCGTGAGAGGTGTCGGCGGCTCCGGGCCGGGATCGAGGTGGCGGGGCGAGGGTAGGGGAGGAGGTGGGGCTGCACTGCGCTTCTGTCCGGGGCCCTGGGTCAGAGTGGCCGGCGGACGAGGCCTCAGGCCCGGGCTCGGGGAGGGGGCGGCCTGCGAGGTCGGATTGAGGGCCGGGAACCCGCGGAGTCTTGCCCCTGGGCACCTGTGGGGCCGAGATTCCGAGCCACCTGTCCACACACCCCCTTTCCCCAGCGCCCTGCGTTGGGTCCAGTTGGCCCCAGACCTAGGCCTTTCCCAGCCTCGGGCGATTATAGTTTATTTGGAAACGTTTGATTTTTGTGTTAGTGATCCTTTTACTACCGCCGTGCAACAGTTGTGTAAATGTGGTCATGTTACGCCATCGTTTTTACTTGCTCCTAAGGAGGCCCTTACCAGCTCCTGCGATTATCCCACGCGATGATTCTTGGTAGCTCGTGGAAAAAATGCATAACAAGATACTGGTTCTCAAGGGACCAAAACCCCACCCCCACCTAAAGGAAATAGCTTGTTTTTGTTTTTCTTTTTTACAGCAATATGCTACGTGTGGGGAGGGGGAGGGACGACGGAGGCAGCCTGTAGCGATCTCATCCTCGAGAGAATCTGCTAACAATTTGGTGGGGTATCTTTCCCTTCTCATTAATTAATACACAAACGTGTGTTACATAAGGGGTGTTTATTTGCTTTTTTCACTTAATACATGGAAGACCTTTTCTCTATCGTTTGAACCCAAAGCCTAGAAGGCAAGAAAGCAACTCGTTAGAGAGTTGATAAAGTATCACTGCAGTGGCCAGTGATTTGGATAGAAATAAGCTGAATTCAGGGTAAGAACTGGTTTCTATAAAATATTGTTTACTCTGCATAATAATTGGAGGCAGTGTTTTTTCAAACTGAGTTTTTTCAGCCGGTTCGTGAATTGTGAAATTAATTTAGTGGGTCGTGACTAGCATGCAATTTTTTTTTAAAAAAGATTGCATTAAAAAATCAGAATGCATTACATGTAATGAGAGTATTGTTTTGTGAAAAATGTTTTAACTGTGCGTGTGTGCCTGTGAGTGTGTGCTCGGTTGTAATTAAAAATGTATTGGTTCCTGTGTGTCATGTTAAATAATCTTGAAAGTCGCTAATCCAAGGTACTGTCAGCACTCAGCTGAGCAATGATGCAATTAAAATAAACATTAGTTTTATTTTTTCTTTGGAATAGTGTTGTTGATTGCAGCAAATAAGAGTCCTAATTATTTGTTTTCACCTAATATTAAAGCAAGTAGTATTCCTAAAAAGATAGGAAGTGGCAAAGTCGTTAAAAGGTTAAAGCATAAACTACTCAAATTGACCAGTGATCACATCTCAGTTACGCTGGTTATTGGTGTGAGACCTGCAATGAGATACCTCTTTTCTCTCAACCTCAGTTCCCTGATTTGTTAAATGGGAATTAATCATGGCAGCTACCTTATAAAGCTGTTTGTTATTTAGATGAGATAATGCACAGGAAGCTGTTGACAGAGCGCCTGGCTCAGATTCAGTACCAAGTATTAGCTGTTATTATTTTATTAAGACTGAATAGAGGTGTCTAGGATAATGCTTGTCACCAGAGGAAAGCCAGCATAGCGTGGATAATCCAAAAAAGGGAAAAACTGAAAATTAGTAGTGTTGTGTGGAGGAACTGACACTGAATTAGCGTGGTCTTTTTATGTCATTTGGCCATTGTTTTGTCATTGCCCCTCAATTGCTTCCCTACTACTGGACAGAAAATTCAGATTGTCTTATTCATAAAACCCAATGGCTTTCTATTGTCTTTCCTTATTACTATTTTTTATTAAGTTGATGTCTCTTTTGTCAGGCAGTTGAAAAATATGTTTTATGAGGATTGTGGGTTTTGTTGGTTCTTACCACACTGCCACACTCAGTTTGAGAAATACACACACGGCAACTCCAAACTCATTTCAGAAATATTTTTATCTATGTTTACCTCTGCAGCTGGTGCAGCTCTCAGGTGTGCAAGAAATATTTCTTAAAAAAAAAACAAAACCAAAATGCTGTTTTATTTTATTTTAAGACATTTCTACCTAAGTCATCTGGGTAGCTCAGAAATCTCTGTTCGCTGCCTGGGATAGGTTTATGCAATTTTAAATGTTACATAAATGAATGAAATAAGAAGGTGAACATAGTCATTTTTTAAAATAGCATTGTTATTTTATGAAAATAAATAGAATGCTTTGGATTCATAAAAGGTTATATTTGCAAAAGAACTGGGTATGATAACTGTGAAAGATTGGGGAAAATGTTTAACATTGATCATAATTCTGCTCTCAGATTTGAAACTGCCTTCAGATTTTGTTCTGCTTTAGAGGAACAAAATGGAAACTCAGGGGTGAATTACGATGTAGTTTATGAAAAGACATGTCTCGAAACTCTAGCTAATCTGTCAAAAAAGAAAAGAAAAAAGCAACAACCCCATACTAAAATACCAATGAAACAAAAAAAGCCCAATTTGGTCTTAAACATGTATAAATTTAGAAGTTTTAAGTTAAATATTAAGGTTATGTGTAGATTTAAAAAATTATCTTACTGATTGACTTTAAGACGTTAACCCACCAATTACTGGTTCTTGTCTTGACAGGGCTTTTATCTACGCTGACAAAATACTATGCAATCATTAAACATTCTATTTTATTTTACTTGATTTTCTTCTATTTTATAATAGCATTTTATAATGATATATAAAGGTACTCATTATATGTGGTTCAGTGAGAGAGGGTGGCTATAGAATAGAATGTACTGTACCATCCCATTTTTGTAAAAATATGTTTAGAACAAAGAAGAATATGACACATTAATGGTGGGTAGATTATGGCTGATTTTTATGCTCTTTATTTTTATAATTGTACTATTATAAATGTTTTACTTTTGTAATAAAATTAATAAAATCATTTTTTAAAGAAAATTAAATGTGTATTTTCTTGTTTTGTAAGCATACATGACTATGCTTTAAGGGATACTGACTCTTAACTTGGAGATTTTGGGAATTGACTAATTCTCCAGTATTTTAGGAAATGGTGCTGAGTAGTTAATAGTTATGTCCCTTACCCTTTGGAAAGCTGTTTTGAGTAGGAGAGAATCATTTTTCCAGAATTTTCTTAAAGCACTCTCAAGTATACCTCTTTCCAGAAAAATCTTCCACAGTGCCTAAAGGTGCAGTCTAAATTCTTTAGTCTGCATTTGAATACTACCATGTCAAAATCCAATCTACTTTCCCTGCTTTATTGCCCCTTAAATTCTCAAATGAAACCTTAGATTCAGCTGGATTTGTTAATTTACTGTCTCCAAATGTACCTTGTATTTTCTTGCTTTTGTACCTTTGCTTGTTTGTTAATTGGAATATCATTTCCCAACCTTTGAGTGAGTAAATCCCACCCATTTTCCAGTATCTGGTTAAAAAATCATATTCACAGTGGCATCCCTGACCACTCTAGCTGAAACTGAACTTTGCAGTTGAACTCATTAGCATTTATTATTTTTGCTGAGGCATTTCTTAGGCAGCACCTCATTCTTTGGCTTTAATTTCTCAATTTCATTTAAAAATTTTTTGAGGGCAAGAAAACTTGTCTCATATTTGTCTCTATCCCTTAAAGTTTCTACCATGGAACTCTGCACTGAGTAGGTGCTTAATAGTTATTCTTTGATTATACCGTGGTGTCACTGGCTCTCTTGAGCCCATGTGTTGGAATTTTTTCTTAATCAGTGATCCTGGATAAGGAGCAGCACTTTGCCCACAACAATGCGGAGGAATAAAAAACATGCTTCTGCTTAATAGTGTATTGATATAGATAGGTGATAAAAGAATTGACAGTATTTTTCATTAAAGCTAACGTGTACCTAAGCCTCGGGAAGTTTCTTATGAAGCTAATTTTGGGTTTGACAGCATTTTTGTTCTCAACCTTACCAGAGGCACAATTCAGCCTTATAGTCTTTTACAGCTGCAGTTCCAGGAACCCAGAGACCTGCAGTGTTTGATGGTGGGTTAGATGGGCCATCACAGTCACTGCGCCAGAACTTTAGGAGGTCATGTATGAGATTCAGTGGGTCATAGTATGTAAAGTGCTTTGTGTTCCAAAGTTAATATTTTTTCTTTTATTATTGGGAACATGTCACTTTTCAAAATATATCTGGATATGTTTGGTCAATGGTAGACACTTATGGGACCTCTTTTAAAAAATGATTTTATTTTAATTTACAGATATTTGCCTGAACTAATACAGCTGATGAAATACCTGACTTTTTCTGCTCCAGGTAAATAATTTGTTACTTTAAAAATATCAGGTTCTAGTAGAATTCAGAGTTTGTATAAAAAGACCTATTTAGGCATGCAAAGTAATATAAATCCAGACCCTAAAGGAGTGATCCCTTTAATAAATAAGTTTTATTAGTTTATGAAAAATGATGACTTATGTTATTGAGTCAACTTATAGCAGAATCACCTTGAGCATTTTAGTTTAGTTTAGTTTTTTGAGACAAAGCCTCACTCTGTCGCCCAGGTTGGAGTGCAGTGGCGTGACCTTGGCACACTGCAGCCTCCACCTCCTGGGTTCAGACGATTCTCTTGCCTCAGCCTCCCGAGTAGCTGGAACTATAGGCATCTGCCAGCACACCCAGCTAATTTTTGTATTTCTGGTAGTGATGGGGTTTTGCTATGTTGGCCAGGCTGTTCTCAAACTCCTGACCTCAGGTGATCCACCTGCCTTGGCCACCCAAAGTGCTGGGATTGGAGGCATGAGCCACCATGCCCAGCCACTTTGAGCATTTTAAGTATGCTTCATAATGTATGTCCTGGGTTCCCTCAACCCATGGGATTTTGATTTGGTAAGTTTCTGATGGGGTCCTGGCATGTTAATTTTTAAAAATGCCAACACATGCTTCTGGTTTATTGTAACTCACTGCCATTATGGCGCTAGAGATGATGGAAGTGGCAGGTGATAATGCCATGAGAGTTAAGGACCATAGGGTTAAAGACTAAAAATATTTAAGTATTTACATTTTGTGTATATGTGATAGTAGATTAATGATTTACTTTTGTCCTTTATTTAATGAATGTTTTAATTATATTTTCAATCCCCAAAAGTTTATTTTAGGATTTTCAAAGCTTACATTTAAGCTCTAGGTTCTCTCAGCTTGAAATTTGCCTTATGTGTAAGTACAATTTAAAATAAAAGTTTGTTCTGTTTTATTGCTGTAGGTTAATAAGTGAAGTAAATTAGTGGAAAAAAGACCAAATTTTAAGTAAGTAATGTCTTACATGTTTTTTGTGTCAGAGGCTGATTTAATTGATTAATTTTACCCATAAATGTGAGAAGTCAGAAAATCAATTTCTCATAATAAGAAGTAATAGGTAAGTAAATATTATGCTAGCATTTTGATTTAATGAAGTTTTTTTCACCTCATCTTATGGTTTTAAGGCTGTGATTTCATTTTTCAGTTATTGATTTTAATGATTAAATTTTTTCCATTGCAGAAATACTCATAACACATTATAGAATGATTGTTATATATTTTCCGACAGATGAGACTGCTTAAATTAATTGAAATACAAAATTATTTGCAGTTCTATTTTCAGCTTAACAAAGCAGCAAATAAACTGCATTCAATTTTTTATTTAAAATAATCATAAATTATATGTACTTTGTGTCAGTTAATACGTTGACTGGGCATGAAAATTACTGGGGGAATTTTAAAAATTCTGAATCCTAGGCTCACCTCAGCTCTACTAAAATTTTGGGTATTCATCCTGGTTTGGCAGCCATGCAGTATGTAATGTTGAAGGATTACACTTTTAGGTGAGTGGAAACTGGAAAACTATTTATTTGTAGAGAAATCTAAACACTAGTAGGAAAAAAAAAATCCCTCCTATTTATCTGGCTTACATAATTCTCAGAAGAAAATGTTTTGTGTTTCAGAGGCTAAATTAGTTATTCTGATTTTAGCAACTGTGTTGGATAAATTATTTAAAATCTGCCTCTTTGTGAGCTGAGCAGAAAATGCCATGTGGTGTCTTTACACTCATGATGACAGAGAATGAGACGTTGTCAAATAATCTGGGGTTTGATGTGGAAACATGATGGGGAAATTAATGAACTCCATTAGAGTGTAGTAAATATACCATAACAATATCATAGAAGTAATTGGTCTTCACAAATTTAATATTGTATTCTTTGTTACTAAATCAATATCTAATATCTCTAATAAGTTATTAGAAAAACTAAATATTTAGTCATCTAGTCTTCAAATATTAGCAACTAACTGTTCTTTCATAAGATACATAGTTCTTGTCTCTGCTCCAGGCTCACTTATTTATTCAGTGGCTCATGGCAGCCTTGTATATTTTCCTAATTATTAGAAGTAGAAGTGAATTTCTGTTTTCTACTAATTATCATAGCCATTTTCCTCATAAGATAAGGAATTATCATGATTTTGCCATTTTCTTTTGTTTTCAGCTTGAGTATTCAAAGACAGTAGACATCTGACTTCAGTTATTTATTCAAGATGCAGAAAAGACAAGGATATTGCAGTTATTGCCGTGTGCAGTATAATAACCTGGAACAGGTGAGAGGTTTCTATTAATATGATAATATCTCAAAGGACCTAGTTGTGACTTTTTCTTACATTTTATTAAATTCATTTATTTATTTATTGAACAGATCATATTGGGAATCTGTTAGTTGGCAGACACTGTTTAAGGTTCTAGGGATCCATGAACAAAAACCAAGCCTCTTTTTTCATGAAGCTTGTATTCTAGTGTAGTAAGACAGAAGATAAATAATATATAAATTTAGTACAGAATATGTGAGATTGTGATAAATGTTATGAGGAAAACAAAATAGGGAAGGGGTAGGGTAGCCAGGTAAGGCCTTTTTAAGGAAGTGACATTGAGTTGAGATTTGGAGTTTGGGTCTCAGGTTTACATTTATCTGGGGAAAGAGTTTCTAGGTAGAGGGAAGAGACAGAGACCCCGAGGTTACAGAGTGGTTGGCACACTAACGAAGAGCCGGGAGGCTGGTGGCTGCATGGATATGGGGGCGTGGGTGAGAAGTAATAGGCAAAGAATTCAGACTAGTAAATTGTGTATTTTAGATTCAGGAGGTATATGGGCTTGTTTGTTACATGGGTATATTGCATACTTGGTAGGGATTGGGCTTCTACCGTACCCATTACCCAAATTAGAGAAGTAGATTCTTTAAGCCATTGTAGGCTAACGTAAGGACTTTGAATTTTATTTCAAGTGAGATGGGAGAGCATCTCAAAGTTTGAGCATAGGAGTTAGGTCATCTACTTTGTGTTTTAAAAGGCTCATTCTGGCTGCTGAGGGAAAAATAGTTGGTATAGAGATTTAAAATTTTGTTATTGTGATATAACTCATACACCATATACTTGACCCTTTAAGGTGTATAATTCAGTGATGTTTTGTTATGTTCACAAAGTTGTACAACCATTGTCTAATTCCAGAACATTTTCATCACCCTAAAAGGAAGCCCTGTACCTATTGAGCAGTAACTCACTCCTCCCTTCTGTCACTAGCCCCTGGCAACCACTTACCTGTTTCCTGTCTGTATAGATTTGCTTATTCTGGATATTGCATGTAAATGGAATCAAACATTGTGTGGCCTTTTGTGTCTGCTTGCTTTAATGTAGCGTAATATTTTCACAGTTCATCCATGTTGTAACGTGCATCACGACCTCCTTCCTTTTTATGGCTGACAATGTTCCATTACATGGATATATCACATTTTGTTTATTTATTGAGCAATTTATGGGTACTTGGGTTGTTTTTGCTTTTTGACTGTTATGAATAGTGCTGCTATGTATATATGTGTACAAGTTTTTGTGTGGACATATGCTTTCACTTTTCTTAGATTTACATGTAGGGTGGAATTGTTCGGTCATGTGGTAATTGTGTTTAACTTTTTTGAGAGGGTGCCTCACTGTTTGTCAAAGTGGCTGTACCTTACCACCAGCAATGTATGAGGGTTCCAGTTTCTCCACATTCTTGTCAGCACTTGTGGTTGTCTGTTTTTTGTTGTTGTTGTTGTTGTTGTTATAGCCATCTTAGTGGATGTGAGATGGTATCTCATTTTGGTTTTGATTTGCATTTCCCTAATGACATATAGTGTCTTTTCATTCGCCATTTGTATATCTTGTTTAGAGGAATGCCTATTCAGATCCTTTTCCTATTTTTAATTGTGTTGTCTTTTTATTGATGAGTTGTAGAAGTCTTTATATATTTTGGATACTTGACCTTTATCAGACATATAATTTACAAATACTTTCTCCATTCTGTGGGTTGTCTTGTTACTTACTCTTTTTTTTTTTTTGAGATGGGGTCTTGCATTGTTGCCCAGGCTGGAGGGCAGTAGTGCGATCATGGCACACTAGCCTCAGCCTCCTGGGCTCAAGCAGCTCTCCTGCCTCAGCCTCACAAGTAGCTGAGACTACTGGTGTGCACCACCACCATACCCAGCTAATGTTTTTTTTTTGGTAGAGATGGGGTCTCACTATGTTTCCCAGGCTGGTCTCAAACTCCTGGGCCCAAGTGATTGTCCTGCTTTGGCCTCTGAAAGTTTTGGGATTACAGGCGTGAGCCAACACACCTGGCCTTCTTTTCACTTTCTTGATGCTGTGTTTTGATGCACAAAAATTTTAAATTTTGCTATGTTTTGCTCATGTTTTTTGGTGTCAGAAGGTTTGCCTAATCTCAGGATTGAAGATATATGCCTATGTTTTCTTCTAAGAGTTTTATAGTTACTCTTACATTTAGGTCTTTTATCCATTTTGAGTTCATTTTTGTATAAGGGTGTGAGATAGGGCTATGCTTTTTTTTTTCTTGCGTCTGTAAAATTAAATCTATTTCCTAGAAATTATGTTAAAATTCATGCTCATCAGAGCTCACCCTATGCTACCTATAGTGGATTTATATATGTATGTATTTATATTGATTTGTTTACTTTTATTATTTTTACAATAATTATACATATTTATGGGGTACAGTGTGATATTTTGATACATGTATATAATGTGTAATAATCAAACTTGTAATTAGCATACTAATCGCCTCAAACATTTATCATTTCTTTGTGTTGGAAACATTTAAAATCCTCTCTTCAATTGTTTGGAAATTTACAATCAATTATTGTTAACTATAGTCATCCTACAGTGCTATATAGGACACTAGAACAACTAGAACGTATTCCTCCTATCTAGCTGTAATTTTGTATTCACTAATTATCCTCTCCCAATTTCTCTCCCCTGACTTCTTCCCAGCTTCTGGTAATCACCATTCTGTTCTCTACTTTTATGAACACAACTTTGATGACAAGATTTTCTTCTTTTATGGCTGAATTGTATTCCACTGTGTATAATACCACATTTCCTTTTTTTTTTCTTTTTTTCTTTTTTTCTTTTTGTGAGATGGAGTCTTGTTCTGTCACCCAGGCTGGAGTGCAGTAGCATGATCTTGGCTTAGTGCAACCTTTACCTCTTGGGTTCAAGCAATTCTCCTGCCTCAGCCTCCTGAGTAGCTGGGATTACAGGAGCATGCCAACATACCTGACTGATTTTTGTATTTTTAGTAGAGATGTGGTTTCACCATGTTGGCCAGGCTGGTCTCAAACTCCTGACCTCATGTGATCCACCTGCCTCAGCCTCCCAAAGTGTTGGGATTACAGGCATGAACCTCTGTGTCTGGCCCTTTTTTCTTTTATCTGTTGATGGACACTTAGATTGATTCTATATCTTAGCTATTGTGAACGGTGCTATAGTAATAAACGTTGGGGTGCAGATATCTCTTTGATATACTGATTTCCTTTCCTTTGGATAAATACCTAGTCAGTAGGATTGCTGAATCATATGATAGTTATATTTTTAGGTTAGTTATAAAACAGTTGTAGGTGCTTGGAGTGACTGTGGGACCAGAGTCCTAGGCTCATAGGCTTATGAACCTATTGTTGCACCTGGATCTTGGGGTACAGATTTGCTCTTTGGTGGAGTTGGATGTCTTTTCTCTTTCTCCTTTGCACGTCTGTTCTACCAGTGAGTTTTTTACTTTTGGAATTTTTCATGATAGTAACTATTGACTTTTTTACTTGCCAGATATAGGACTTCTTTGGTCATTTCCTGTAAGACTGGTCTAGTGGTGATGAATTCCTTCAGTTTTTGTTTCTCCGGGAAAGACTTGATTTTTCTCTCATGTCTGAAGAATAACTTTGCTGGGTATAGTATTGTTTGGCTGTTGGAATAGTTTTTCACACTTTCAATATATCATCCCGTTCTTTGCTGGCCTTTAAAGTTTCGCAGATAAATCTGCTGTTAGTCTAATGATGATTCCCTTATATGTGACTTGATGCTTTTGCTGTTTTTCAGATTATCTTTGACAGTTTATAATGTGCCTCAAGGAGGACATTTTTGGGTTGAATGTATTTGGGAAATTCTTCGAGCTTCCCATATCTGAATGTCCATAGACTTGGGAAGTTTTTTGCTATTATTTCATTAAATAGGTTTTCTATGCCTTTCTTTTTGTCTTCCCTGTCTGATTCCCCTAAAACAAATATTTGTTCACTCAGTGGTGTCCCATAAGTCTTGTAGGTTTTTTTCACCTCTTTTGCATCATTTCTTTTTTTTCCCTCTGACTGGGTAATTTCAAATGACTGATCTAAAAATTTAGAGATTTCTTTCTTCTATTTTATCAAATCTGCTGTTGAATCTCTCTATTGTATTTTTTATTTCGTTCATTGAATTCTTTAGCTGTAGGATTCCTGTTTGGTTCTTTTTTATGATTTTTTTCTGTGTTGAATTTTTGCTCATATGTGAATGGTTTTTCTGATTTTGTTGAATTGTCTATGTATATTTTCTTGTCTCATTGAGTTTCCTTAAGATCTTTATTTTGAATTCTTTTTCAGAAATTAGTTTCTTTTCTTTTCATTGGGTTTTTTTTTTTTTTTTTTTAATGAGAAAGTTATGTTCCTTTGGTGGTGTTATATTTCTTTGCTTTTTTATGTTTCTTATATCCCTGCATTGATGTGTCCGCATCTGGTGGAATAGTCACTTCTTCCATACTTTCTGGAGTGGCTTTCATATTGAATAACTTTCACCTGTAGTTGGGCTTTAATGTGCTACTTGGGAGAGTGTGGTTACTCTGTTGCCAGATAGATGCAGTGGTATATAGTCTTCATTCTGTTTCTTCAGCTGTGTTCACCATCAGCAATAACTGTGGGCACCTCAGTGGCCTACACTGTAGAAGTTTGTGGCAGTGGCAGCAGCATAGGCTGAATGTCCTTGATGTCAAGGGCTTCTGGGATCCACCTGTTCTTGTTTTCATTACAATGGGGAGACTTAGCTGAGTAGATCCCTCTTGGTGTTAGGTCTGACACGGCCTGTAAGCAGCTTTAGTAGCACTGTGTTCCAGTTGCAGGTGTTTGGAGTGGCTGTGGGACCAGGGTCCTAGGCTCATAGGCTTATGAACCTATTGTTGCACCTGGATCTTGGGGTACAGATTTGCTTTTTGGTGGGGTTGGATGTAGGTTGCCCACAGAGCCAGGACCTGTAACTTTTAGGCACCCCCTAGTAGTTGGGGCCCAGGGAGTCAGGTTGTAGCTGAGATTTCTACCCTTGAAGGGCAGGGCACAGCACTGACCTGACTCCAGGGAAAAATAGTTGCTCTGGAGGTTTGATCCTGGGAAGCAGGGTGTGGCTGCAGTTCAGAAACGTGAGCCAGCAGAGCTCAGTGGCAACTTAGGTCTCAGGAGATGAGGCATTGTGTAGTAGTGACTCTAGACACTGGGATGGTGGGACTCAGCAGCAGCAGACACATAGCTGTTGTTTGGACCCTGTGTAGGGCAGGGAACAGTACAATGACTCCATTCCCCAGGTAAAGGCACGTCTCAGCAGCTCAGACTCTAGGGATTTAGTCTGGTCTAGGAAAGCAGAGTACTAGAGTTGTTTGGCTAGTAGGATGAGGTGTCTAAGCTTAGCCACTGCTCTCTTTCCCTGGGACATGAGGTACTCAGCCCTGCGGTACACAGCTGTTCAGCTTGGCCAGGACACCATTTCCCCAGGGGGCAATATGCTGCTTCAGTTCAGGTTTGGGCAGGGATCGGGGACAGTGGCATGACTGTTCCGGGCGGCCATTTCTCTGGGATGCAAGGTGCCACTTCAGCTTAGGTACTGGGGTGTGTGACTACTCTAAATATCTAAGGCAGTTTCCTGCAATTCAGGATGCTACTTCAACCTAGGCACTGGGGATGCGTGACTGCTTTGAGCCGCAAAGGTACTATTTTCCTGGGAGGCAGGGTACCACTTCAGCTCCAGCCTGATGGGGTAAGAGCAGAGGTGGGTGAAGTGGCTTCATTTCTTCTTGGTTCTATGAGGAAGGATTTAACCACTGTTTGTATCTTGGCCTGGGGATGTCAGGCCACCGGGCTGGGATGATTCAGCAGTGGCTTAGCCTCAGGGATGAAAGGGAGCCATGGCTACTTGCCTCTGGAGCAAAACACGTTTCAGCCGTAGTTCCACTTGCAAGGTGGTGTAGCCACATGGGCTACAGGGGCCAGGGCACAGTATTGGCTTCTTCTGTCAGGGGAACACAGTGGTGTAGACTCCAGACAGCTCCCTCAGCTGGTCTTCGTCCTTGTGAGGACTGCAGGGGTGAGGTCTGTAGGTGTCCAAGGTATTAATGGGGGTTGGTTGTTGGAATCCTCTTGCTTGCCTCCTTGCTATAGGGAGAAGTTCTTCCTGGTTCCCCGCTGATTCCGGTTGGGAATGGGGTGCTGGAGGCCTGGCATTCCCTTCTGTTTTCTGTGTTGCCATTCTGAGTTCTTTGCTCACCCTGGTTTCTTTTTCTCCTCTGATGCACTCCATTGCCCTTCTTCAGTTGTTTTTGTTAAGATACAGTGGTTTATTCATTGTGCTGGCCATCTTTTTCCGAGTTTATTCTTTTACATGTGATGTAGAGTAGTACCAGCACCATTTGTTGACTATCCTTTCCCGATTCAATTGCCTTGACATCCTTGTTGAAAATCAGTTGACCATAAATATAAGGTTTACCTCTAGACTTTCAATTCCATTTTATTTATCTATATATCTGCTCTGATGCCAGCACCACATAGTCTTGATTACTGCAGCTTTGTAGTAAAATTTGGAATCATGACATTTGAGTCCTCCAACTTTGTTCCTCTTTTTCAAGATTGTTTTGGCTATTCTTGGTTCCTTGTATTTCCATATGAATTTAAAGATTACCTTGTTAGTTTCTGCAGAAAAGCAGCTGGAATTCTGATAGGGATTGTGTTGAATCTGTAGATACATTCATGGGGAATATACATCTTAATATTAAGTCTTCCAGTCCATGAATAGAGGTATGTATTTCCATTTACGTAGAGATGTAAAACCTTTTAACAGTGTTTTGTAATTTTCAGTGTACAAGTTTTACACTTCTTATGCTAAATTTATTCCTAAACATTTTATTAATTTTAATGCTATTGTAAATGGAATTGTTTTCTTAAGTTCATTTTGGATTATTTGTTGGGAGTGTATGGAGAGCTTCAATAGATTTTTAAATATTGATCTTGTATCATACAACCTTGCTGACCTTGTTTATTAGTGCTAATAATTTTTTTGTCGATTCCTTAGGATTTTCTATATACTAGATTATGTCCTCTCCAAATAGTTTTACTAGTTTTTTCCCCAGTCTGGATGCCATTATTTCTTTTTCTTGCCTAATTGCTCTTGCTAGAATTTCTAGTATGATGAGTGTTAAATTACAGTAGTGAGAATTGATATCCTTGTTTTGTTTTGAATCTTGGGAGAAAACTTACGGTCTTTTGTCATTAAGTTTGATGTTAGTTGTGGGTTTTAGCCTTCTATTCCTAATTTGCTAAGTGTTTAATCATGAAAGGGTATAGGCTTTTGTCAAATGCTTTTTTGCAACTATTAGATAAGTATGTGTTTTTTTTCTTTAGTCCATTAATATAATATATTACAGTATTCGTCAGCTCAGGCTGCCATAATAAAATACCATAGACTAGTTAACTTAAATCAGCAGTCCCCAGCCTTTTTGGCACCAGGGACCAGTTTTGTGGAAGACAATTTTTCCACAGACAGGGTGGAGGGGTGGTTTTGGGATTTAACTGTTCCACCTCAGATCATCAGGCATTAGATTCTCATAAGGAGCACACAACCTAGATCCCTTGCATGCACAGTTCATGATACAGTTTACACTCTTATGAGAATCTAATGCCTCCACTGATCTGACAGGAGGTGGAGCTCAGGTGGTAGCGCTTGCTTGCCTGCCGCTTACCTCCTGCTGTGTGGCCCAGTTCCTAGCAGGCCATGGACTAATACCTAACAGCCCTTCTTACTGTGCCCTTCTGTAGCAGAGGGAGAGGGCGATTTCTCTTCCTATTTTATAAGGCCACCAATCCTATTGAATGATGTCGCTACTGTTATGACTTCATCTAACCTAAATTACCTCCTAAAAGCCCTGTTTCCAAATACAGTCACATTAGGGGTTAGAACCTCAACATGTGAATTTTGGGTGGGATGCAGTTCAACCTATAGCAGTTAGATTGGTTGGTTTTCAGATGTTAAACTAATCTTGCATTTGTGGGCTAAATCCCACTTGGTCATGGTGTATAATCCTTTTTATATGTTGCTGGATTTGGTTTGCTATTAACAATATTTTGTTAAGGATGTTTGCAGCCTTGTATTTCAAGGCTTTGGAGAACTATAAAAGCAGTGAAGTAATATGGGGCCCATATCTAGTGAAGTATTTTACAGAAACAATGGAAGCCAAAAGAAATAAAACAACTGCACCTAGAATTCTCTACTCAATACGTATATCTTTTAATAAGGAAGGTGAAATAAAACTATTTTCAGGAAATAAAAATTAAGGGAATTTGTCACCAGCAGACTCTCACTAAAGGAAAAACTAAAAAGGAGTTCTTCAGGCAGAAGGAAAATGATTCCCGATGGAAGCTCAGAGATACAGGAAGTAATGAAGAACAGTGGAAAGGTAAATATGTAGGCAATCTAAGTGAATTCTGTCTTGTGGGATGAACAACAATGGCATATAAATTGGGAGGGGAGTAAATAATGTTAATTTCTAAGGACTTTACATTGTTTATAAAGAGAATAAAAGTAACAAGTAATTTTAGACATTGACAGTTCAGGGTTGCTCATTGTAATCTCTTACCAAAATAGACTATGAAAAGTCTATAACTAACTACAGAGTTAACAGAAAGGGAAAAATTGAAATGATGAAATGTAGTCCACAAGAAGACAAGAAAGGAGAGGAAAAGGGATAATTGTATAGGCAAGAATAACAGATTGAAAAAGAAAAAGTTAAATACAACTCTATCAATAATATATTAAGTGAAAATAGATTTGATGCTTGAATTACAACTGTATTCAATATTTTGTCAGAGGTCCTAGTCAAGGAAATAAGGAAAGAAAAATAAAAATGATAAAGATTGGATAAGAAGAAATAAAACTATTATTTATACACAACATGTGGACATAGAAACTCAAAAGATATCTAGGTAAACCATTAGAATCAATAAGTGAGTTAAAAAAGGTTGTTAGACCAATGTAAAAGAAACTGTATTTTATATACAGATACCATGTAGAAAATGAGATAAAAAAATTACAATAGCATCAAAGAACATCAAAATCTAGGGAATAAACATGAGAAAATGTAAGATCTTTAAACTAGAAACTATAAACATTGAAAGAAATTTTCATGTTCATGGATTGAAGAATCAATATTGTAAACATTGTCAATTGTGCCTAGATTGTTATATTTATCCAACGTAATTTCAATCAAAATCTCAGAGAATTTTTTTTTAATGAAAAGCCAATTCCAAAAATAAATGTGGGAAAGTAAAAGGCTCCAGAAGAACTAGGATAATCTTAAGAACAAAGTGAATAGATGTCCTCTATCAGATACTAAAACTTATGAAACTTTAGTCTTTAAAATAATATAGTCTTGCTGCAGAGTTAGACCATGGAAACAAACCAGGAATTCCAGAAACAGACACATATATGGACGTCTGATTTGTAACAAAGGTGGTGCTGCACAGCAGTGAGGACAGAACTTTCTTCAATAAATGATACTAGGTCAATTGAATATTCATATGGAGAGGAAAGTGAAACTTTATTGCGGAATCACCCTGCATATAAAAATCAGTTAGAAGTAGACTATAGACGTAAATGTTGTAGCCAAAATAGTAAAGCTTCTAGAAACAGGAGAAAATCTCTAGGACTTTGATGGTAAAGAGAGATTTCTGGCCACAAAAACCACTGACAAAAAAAGATAAAAACTCTGGACTGCAGTAAAGTTAAGAAACAATGGAAGATGATTAAGAAAGTGAAAAGAAGCTCCAGAGAGGAAGATGGTACTTGAAACACATATAATTGAGCAAAGAACTGGTGTCCAGAATAAGGAATTTCTACATGTCCATAAGGAAGAGACAGAACATCCATTTGAAAAAACAGAGAGACTTAACAGATCCAACATAAAAGAGGATATCCAGATGGCCAGTAAATATGAAAAGCTATCACAAAAATTACAGATTAAGGCCACAGTGATATAACAAGAAACATCCTTATAATTGCTAAAATGAAAGAGACTGACAATACCAAGTGTTGATAAGGAGCTAGGAATACTGCTGGTAGGAATATACATTGGTACAGCCACTTTGGAAGACTGGTCAATAGTGAGTACTAAAGCTGAATGTGCGCAAATTTTTATGACCCAGAAGTTTCACTCCTAATAATGTACTCAACAAAAATACATGCACATTGGCACCAAAAGACACATACAAGAAGGTTCTTCACAGCATTATTAGTAATAGCCAAAAGCTGGAAACAACACAATTGTCCGTCAAGAGTAGAATGAATAAATGAAATATGGCATATTCATACAGTGAAATATTAATGCAGAAAAGAAAATGAACAGATTCAGTTAATATGGATGAATATCACATATATAATATTGAGTAAAATAAGCTGAATGCAAAAGCGTACATATTATATGACTCCATTTATATACATTTCAGAAAATTTCAAAACTATAGTATTAAAAGTTAGGTAATAGTTACTTTTGGGGAAAAGGGAAGGGATATTAGATTGGGATGGGACATTACAGGGATTTCTGGATGCTTGTCAACTTTTCATGGATAGATGGTAAGGATGTGTCTACTTTGTGATAGTTGATTGAGCTATATGCATATGATTTGTGTACTTTATGTATGTTATACATCAATTCAAAAAATCTAAAGGAACTGACACCTTATGGCATGTAAATGAAGTTTTCTATTCACATTTCTTTTTTCTTTTTGCCTTGGCAGAGAGAGGACAAGGTTGGATTTTATTATTTATTTTTGTAATTTCAACTTTTATTTTAGAGTCGGGGGGGACACATGTCCAGGCTTGTTACGTGGGTATATTGTGTGATGCTGAGGTTTGGGGTACAAAGGATCCCATCACTCAGGTAATGAGCATAGTACCTGATAGGTAGTTTTCAGCCCTTGCCCCTGCCCTGTCTCTCCTGACCCAGTATCTCCCAGTGCCTTTTATTCCCATCTTTATGTCCACATGGACCTAATGTTTAGCTCCCACTTAAAAGTGAGAACATGCGGTATTTGGTTTTCTGTTCCTGTGTAAATTTGCTTAGGATGATGGCCTCCAGCTGCATCCATGTTGCTGCAAATGACACGATCTCATTTTTTGTGGCTGTGTAGTATTCCATGATGTATATGTACCACATATTCTTTATTCAGTAAGGTTGGATTTTAACTGAATATTTGTTTCCTTGTGCATTTGTCCCCTTTAACCACCAGGCATTCTAACTCTGGTAATGGGTCCTGGACAGTGGAGAGTTTTGTAGCAGGATTTTGAAAGTGTCATAATGTAGATTGTTCCTGGGGCTAGGAGCACTAGCATGGACCTCTGAAGTCAACGTGGAAGAAAATAATGCCAAGAGTTGTAACAGTGGTCAGGAGTTAGCAACCTGATTTAAGTTCTTTAACACCTTTACTGGGATATTTTAAAATATCTTTTCTAAGTATTGTTAAATTAAAATGCACTATTAAATTATAAATAACATGTTAGAAATATGCCATTTCCTAGCATGATACAAAGAAAGAGGATAAGCTTTGGAGTTATTAAAATCCTGGCCTTGCTGTTTGCTCAGTGTAAAACTTTGGGCAGTTTACTCTAATTCTTTTTTTTTTTTTTCTTTTCTTTTCTGTTTTATTTTTTTGAGACAGAATCTCACTCTGTCGCCCAGGTTGGAGTGCAGTGATGCAGTCTCAGCTCACTGCAACCTCCGCCTCCAGGGTTCAAGCAATTCTCCTGCCTCAGCCTCCCCAGTAGCTAGGACTGGGCACACAGCACCACCATGCCTGGGTAATTTTTTGTTGTTGTTGTTCTCTAGAGACGGGGTTTCGCCTTGTTGGCCAGGCTGGTCTTAAACTGACCTCAGGTGATCTGCCCGCTGCAGCCTCCCAAAGTGCTGGGATTACAGGCCTGAGCCACTGTGCCCAGCCCAGTTTACTCTTAATTTTTTGTGCCTTAGTCTTTTCATGCTAAATGGGGACAATATTCTTAGTGAAAAGTCAGTGAAGATTACTGTGTAAATGGAATAACACTGTGTTTGGTACATCATAGGTGCTCCATAGGTAGACTTTAGCCCATTCTGCTTGCTAGTCCACTAAATAATATTAGTAAAGAAAGATTATCTTTCTAACTGTAGAGAGAATTACAAGTCTGAAAAATTTAGTTTATTTATTTAATTTTAATTTTGTGTTTAAGTTAGGATTTTTAATTTCTGAAAGAAAATAAAGGGGCCTTTTTTGTCAGTTAATCTTTGACCTCTTTTAATACAATAATCCAACCCTGTTCTCTCTCTTAACAGATTTTCATTTTAAAAAACATTTACTCATTGAAAAGATAAGAATTTATAAGAAAAATTGAAAAATTACTCGTAACTGCACCACACTGACATCTGTACTAGTAAGGTTTGGTATACATATACACTAGTCCCCCCTTATCTGTGGTTGGTTTCAGTTACAGCCAAACATGGCTCGAAAATATTATATGGAAAATTCCAGAAATAAATGGGCAAATAAATTGCACGTCATTCTGAGTAGCTTGATGAAATCCTTCGCTGTCACTCATTGTCCCACTCAGAATATGAATCATCCATTTGTCCAGCATATTCCTGCTGTATATACCATCTGCCCATTAGTCACTCAGTAACTGTCTTGGTTATTAGATCAACTGTTGGATATCACAGTGCTTGTGTTCAAGTAACCCTTATTTTACTTTTGTTACAGTGTATTGTTATAATTGTTTTATTTCATTATCAGTTATTGTCGTTAATCCCTTACTATGTCTAGTTTATAAATTAATCTTTATCATAGGTACGTAAGGAAAAACATATATACGTTTGGTACTATCCACTGTTTCAGGCATCCACTGGGGGTCTTGGAACAAATCCCCTGAGGATAATAGGGGACAACTGTAATTTCTTCCATTTACTTGTCTGTATGTTTTTAAACTGTAGTTTGACATGAAACCATACATGTGGTTTTTGCATTCCTCATTTTTTTCTAAATCCAGCGCCTTAGACCGCTTGGCCACACTACTACACTCATTTTTTCTTAATATGTAACATTTCCCCATGTTATTAAAAATTCTTTGTATTATTTTAGATAGCTGCATAGTATTACATCTTAGAACCTATTATAACTGAAGTCTTTTACTGTTAGAAACTTAGGAGGTTTCCAGTTTTTTGTTATGCTATGATAATGATATCTTTTTTGCATGAATCATTTACCTTTAAGACTATTTCCTTAGGCTATACTTAGGGAAATCTCATTATTTTACCTAAGGGAAAGTAGTTTTATGGTTTTTAGATGCAAATTTCAGAATTGCTTTATAGAAAAGCTGTCAGTTCATAATTTTACCAGGAGTATATAAATGAATCCATGTTGTCGAACTCTCACTACTAAATACTATCCATTTAAAAATATTCCATTTCTTTTTTCTTTATAGCATTTGTTCAGTGCTCAGCACAGGAGTTTGACCAGACAGAGTAGACGTCAAATATGTACCAGCAGTTTGATGGAGCGTTTCTTACAGGATGTACTGCAGCACCACCCATATCACTGTCAAGAGAGCAGGTAAAGTAGTTGATTGGAATAATATTTATACATAGTTATATGTTACAGTGGGTGTTTGTGTTCATGTCCCAATCAATACTATAAGTGAATCTTTGAATCAAGGAATATAAAGTGAAATTTTAGTAACTTTCATTTGCAATTTTAAATTTTTCTTAGCTTAAGTAAGAAATTTCACTATAGAAGATATGGACTACATTATATTTTTTTCCTAAATAAAAGTCTAAGGCTAATAAATAATTGTATATCATTAAGATGTTTCATAAGTATGTTATAGGATTAAGCAGGGGAAAAGGAGGAAGAAATAGTTTTTATCTGTTTGTTTGTTTGTTTTTTCTGAGGTGGAGTTTCACTCTTGTTGCCCAGGGTAGAGTGCAATGGCATGATCTCAGCTCACCGCAACCTCCACCTCCCAGGTTCAAGCGATTCTCCTGCCTCAGTCTCCCAAGTAGCTGGGATTACAGGCATGTGCCACCACGCCTGGCTAATTTTTTATATTTTTATTAGAGGCGAGGTTTCCCCATGTTGGTCAGGCTGGTCTGGAACTCCCGACCTCAGGTGATCCACCTGCCTTGGCCTCCCAAAGTGCTGAGATTACAGGTGTGAGCCACCGCACCTGCAAAATAGTTTTTGGAAGGTTAGCAACAGAAAATCTGGTGACAAAAGCAGAGTAAGGACAATCAAGTCAAAACTGAGTCAGTTCCACATTAATAGTACTCTGCTAATTCTGAGTAAAAGAGATATCAAAAGAATTGGGTTTTAAATAATCTGTTTTATTTTGATAGCTTTTCTTGTATCCATTTGTTTTAGTTGTTTTAATAAAAGTAATTATTTTGATAACATTTAAGAGTTAATGCCCTATGTTAAAGAAAACATTGGTGGAAAATCAGATTAAATACGGTGGTAAGTTTTTAGCTCCAGCTGTACAAGATAAGGTAAAAATAGATCATTAGCACGTCTGTGCAGAATTAACTGAGATGTGCACCAATTAGTAGAAAGAGATAAACTTCTTTACCTTGCAGATCACTAACATAGACTTTAGAAATGGCAAAAATATTTTAATGGGGAAAAATTAGAGGAAAACAAGATGATTTCTTAGCTGATGGGAAGATAGAATTAGCCTATCCTGGGGTCAGTATAAATTTCCAGTGTTTTTTTTTTTTGTGACGGAGTCTTGCTCTGTCACGATCTCAGCTCACTGCAACCTCTCCCTCCCTGATTCAAGCAATTCTTCCTGCCTCAGCCTCCCGAGTAGCTGGGATTACAGGCACACATCACCACGCCTGGCTAATTTTTTTGTATATTTAATAGAGACTGGGTTTTGCCATGTTGGCCAGGCTGGTCTTGAACTCCTGACCTCAGGTGATCTGCCCGCCTTGGCTTCCCAAAGTGCTGGGATTACAGGCATGAGTCACCACGCCGAGCTCCAATGTATAACTCTCATGAGCAGTGCTTCAGCAAACATGTTTTTACATGAAACGGTTTCTTTTTTGTTTTGTTTTGTTTTTTTGAGACAGTCTCACTCTGTCGGCCAGGCTGGAGTGCTATGGCACGGTCTTGGGTCATTGCAACCTCCATCTCCCGGACTCAAGCAATTCTCCTGCCTCAGCCTCCAGAGTAGCTGGGATTACAGGCATGTGCCACCATGCCTGGCTAATTTTTGTATTTTTAGTAGAGACGGGTTTCACCATGTTGGCCAGGCTGGTCTCAAACTCCCGACCTCAGGTGATCTGCCCACCTCGCCCTCCCAGAGTGCTGGGATTACAGGCGTGAGCTACTGCGCCCGGCCACATGCCACTATTTCTATGTTATATCTTGCTAGAATTTGAAGTTCTGGGTCAGAGTTTATGGACCTTAAAAATGTTTTTTAAATTTATTTTTTATTTTTTAACTTTCCTTTTTGGAATAATTTCAGGCTTACAAAAACGTTGCAAAACTGGTACAAGAAGTTCTTGGATCACCTTCCCCTGGCTTTCTCAAATATTAAATCCAAAATAACCACAGAGGCCAGGAGTGGTGGCTCACGCCTGTAATCCCAGCACTTTGGGAAGCCAAGGAGGGCCAATGGCTCGAGGTCAGGAGTTCAAGACCAGCCTGGCCAACATGGTGAAACCCCTGTCTCTACTAAAAATACAAAAATTAGCTAGGCATGTTGGCACATGCCTGTAGTCCCAGCTACTCGGGAGGCTGAGGTAGAATAATTCCTTGAACTACACTCCAGTCTGGGTGACAGAGCTAGACTCCATCTTAAAAAAA
Organism: Rhinopithecus bieti; assembly: GCF_001698545.2. Classification (NCBI taxonomy): domain Eukaryota; kingdom Metazoa; phylum Chordata; class Mammalia; order Primates; family Cercopithecidae; genus Rhinopithecus; species Rhinopithecus bieti. Next base: position 1,215,168 of record NW_016811454.1, on the reverse strand, counting down.
AAAAAAAAAAAAAAAAAAAAAAAAAAAAAAAAAAAAAAAAAAAAAAAAAAAAAACCACAGTACAATGATAAAAACCAGGAAACTACAAATGCAGTAGGAGGATTACTTGACTACGCGAGTTGGAGGCTGCAGTGTACTTTGACCTCCCCGCAGCCCGTGAATAGGTACATCCAGCCTGGGCAACATAGTGAGGCCTGTCCTGGCCTCTAAAAAAAACCAAGCCCCAAGCTGGATGCAGTGGTTCACACCTATAATACCACCACTTTGGGAGGCTGAGGCGGGCGGATCACCTGAGGTCGGGAGTTTGAGACCAGCCTGACCAACATGGAGAAACCCTGCCTCTACTAAAAATACAAAAAATTACCTGGGCATGGTGGTGCATGCCTGTAATCCCAGGTACTCAGCAGGCTGAGGCAGGAGAATTGCTTGAACCCTGGAGGTGGAGGTTGTGGTGAGCTGAGATTGTACTATTGCACTCCAGTCTGGGCAACAAGAGCGAAACTTGTCTCAAAACAAACAAACCCAAAGCAAAATCTCCCTGAACCCTGCTCAGAGGGAGCCAATTTTAAAACACAAAACCAAAACCAAGAAATTACATTGATACCATACTAACAGCTAATCTATAGACCTTGTTTAAATTTTGTTGGTTGTCTTAACTCATGTCCATTTCTTGGACCAGAAGCCAATCCAGAATCACACATTGCATTTTGTTGTCAACATCTCCTTAGTTTTCCTTTATCTTAAATAGTTCCTCAGTTTTTCTTTGTTTTTAAGACCATGATACTTTCTTTATAGAGTACTGGCCAGTTAATTTATGGGATAGCCTTCAATTTTTGTCTGTCTGATATTTTCTTATGATTAAACTTTGGTTATGCATTTTGGGCACGAATATCTTAGAATCGATGTTGTGCCCTTCTCAGTGTGGAATCAGGAGACACATAATGTTGCCATATCATTTGGGTGATGTTAGCTTGAGCCACTTGATTAAGGTACTACAGTCTGCCAAGTTACTCCACTGTGAAGTTACTGTTTTTCCTAATAAATAAGGATCGGTATGGGGAAGAACTTTGAGACTGTGTAAATACCCTGTTTCTTATCTTACTTTTGCCCACTTATTTTATGCAGCCATTAATGATTCTTTAATCAAAATTATACCATAAAAAAGATCTTGTTCTTTCACTTATTTATTCAAGTATTTAATATTTATTTATATCATTATAGACTCATGGATATTTCTTTTATTCTATGGGTTTTAATTTGTTACTAGTTATTATTTATTTTGTTGCTCACATTGTGTATGGACCTTTGAAATCCTTGCTAGACACTTCCTAGAAGGCTATACCAATTTATACTCACACCAGCAACATAAGAGAATGCCGATTTCCTGTCACTGTTGCTAACCCTGGGATTATCAGCTTCTTTTTTCCCTACCAAAATAATGGGCCAAAAATGTGTAGATATACATACTGATAATCCCATATTATCTATTTTCAGGTAGAACTTTTTTGTGTACTGATTGGCCATATTTTATTCTATGATATGTTTGTTAATATACTTTGCCCATTTTTCTATTGAGTTATTTGTATATTTTGGCTTTGTAAGCAGTATTTGAGTATGAGTAATATCCTTTGTATTTTAAATGTGTTACAGATTTTTTTTCAGAACCCAGTGGTTTGTCTTTTAACTGTATATGTTATTCTTTATCATACAGAGATTAAAATTTTTGATTTAATCAGATGTAAGGAGAATTTTCTTTACGGCTTCTTTTATGCCTTTTTCTTCATGCCTTTGTTTTTTGTTTTAAATATTTGTAATCATCTTGGAGTTTGTTTTTATATGTGGTGTGAGGCAGGACTTCTTGTATCTCTCATTATCCCTGCTGATATAAAATGTCACCACCTGTGTCATAACCTGAGTTCTTGTATTTGTGTATATGTGTGTATGTAGATCTTTTTGCATACCATTTTGTTTCCTTGATTTTAAAAAAATCACATGCCAATAGTACATTTTAAAAATATATGTATAAGCTTTCTAACTTACAGGATTTATGATTTAAAAAAATTTCTGTTCTCCTCTTGTCTAGACATTGTAA